>NC_086377.1:54188554-54515828 GCF_036588685.1 Mytilus trossulus
TGATAGGACAGGAAACCTGTTATTTGTATATTGTTTATTTGTCGACATTTTACAGTAAATTTGACATTTTTTGATAATTATATTCAATGTTACCTTAAATCGGTTTTTTTGACCAAGACATTTTTCTTATATGTATTGATAATTGTATTTGATGTTACCTTAAATCGGTGATTTGACCAAGATATCTTTTTAATACGTATTGACAATTGTATAAGTAGTTACCTTAAATCGGTCATTTGACGAAGACAGCTTTTTAGTATGTATTGATAATTGTATTTGATGTTCCCTTAAATCGGTCATTTGACCAAGACAAGTTTTTAATATGTATTGATAATTGTAGTTGATGCTACCTTAAATCAGTCATTAGACCGAGATACTTTCAAATATGTATTGACAATTGTATTTGAAGTCAATTTGAACCAACCAAACCTTCATTATAGAATTATAATACCTTTATAGTAAATTTTACCACGTTTTGGATATTTCATTTAGATGTTACCTTTAATGGATAATATTCTTAAAATAATGGTATATAATACAACCGCAAACCTGTTATTTGTGTATTGTTTATTTCTCGACATTTTACTGTAAATTTGACATTTTTTTTTTAATTGTATTTGATGTTGCCTTCAATCGGTTATTTGACCAAGACAATTTTCTAGTATGTATTGATAATTGTATTTGATGTTACCTTAAATCGGTCATTTGACCAAGGCAACTTTCTAATATGTATTGATAATTGTAATTGTAGTTACCTTAAATCGGTCATTTAACCAAGACAACTTTCTAATATGTATTGATAAATGTATTAGATGTTAACTTAAATCGGTCATTTGACCAAAACAACTTTTTAATATAAGTTGATATTTTTTTGGTGTTACCTTAAATCGGTCATTTGACCAAGACATCTTTTTAATATATATTGACAATTGTATAAGTAGTTACCTTAAATCGGTCATTTGACGAAGACAGCTTTTTAGTATGTTTTGATAATTGTATTTGATGTTCCCTTAAATCGGTCATTTGACCAAGACAAGTTTTTAATATGTATTGATAATTGTAGTTGATGCTACCTTAAATCAGTCATTAGACCGAGATACTTTCTAATATGTATTGACAATTGTATTTGAAGTCAAATTGAACCCACCAAACCTTCATTACTTTTTTAGTAAGTTTTACCACTTTTTGGATATTTTGAATTAGATATTACCTTAAATTGATTATATTATTATAATAATTGTATATGATAGGACAGCAAACCTGTTATTTGTATATTGTTTATTTGTCGAAATTTTACAGTAAATTTGACATTTTTTGATAATCATATTCAATGTTACCTTAAATCGGTTTTTTGACCAAGACATTTTTCTTATATGTTTTATTAATTGTAATTGAATATACCTTAAATCGGTCATTTAACCAAGACAACTTTCTAATATGTATTGATAATTGTATTAGATGTTAACTTAAAAACGGTCATTTGACAAAAACAACTTTTTAATATATGTTGATAATTTTTTGATGTTACCTTAAATTGGTGATTTGACCAAGACATCTTTTTAATACGTATTGACAATTGTATAAGTAGTTACCTTAAATCGGTCATTTGACGAAGACAGCTTTTTAGTATGTATTGATAATTGTATTTGATGTTCCCTTAAATCGATCATTTGACCAAGACAAGTTTTTAATATGTATTGATAATTGTAGTTGATGCTACCTTAAATCAGTCATTAGACCGAGATACTTTCTAATATGTATTGACAATTGTATTTGAAGTCAATTTGAACCCACCAAACCTTCATTACTTTTTTAGTTAGTTTAACCACTTTTTGGATATTTCAATTAGATATTACCTTAAATTGATTATATTATTATAATAATTGTATATGATAGGACAGGAAACCTGTTATTTGTATATTGTTTATTTGTCGACATTTTACAGTAAATTTGACATTTTTTGATAATTATATTCAATGTTACCTTAAATCGGTTTTTTGACCAAGACATTTTTCTTATATGTATTGATAATTGTATTTGATGTTACCTTAAATCGGTGATTTGACCAAGATATCTTTTTAATACGTATTGACAATTGTATAAGTAGTTACCTTAAATCGGTCATTTGACGAAGACAGCTTTTTAGTATGTATTGATAATTGTATTTGATGTTCCCTTAAATCGGTCATTTGACCAAGACAAGTTTTTAATATGTATTGATAATTGTAGTTGATGCTACCTTAAATCAGTCATTAGACCGAGATACTTTCAAATATGTATTGACAATTGTATTTGAAGTCAATTTGAACCAACCAAACCTTCATTATAGAATTATAATACCTTTTTAGTAAATTTTACCACGTTTTGGATATTTCATTTAGATGTTACCTTTAATTGATAATATTCTTAAAATAATGGTATATAATACAACCGCAAACCTGTTATTTGTGTATTGTTTATTTCTCGACATTTTACTGTAAATTTGACATTTTTTTTTAATTGTATTTGATGTTGCCTTCAATCGGTTATTTGACCAAGACAATTTTCTAGTATGTATTGATAATTGTATTTGATGTTACCTTAAATCGGTCATTTGACCAAGGCAACTTTCTAATATGTATTGATAATTGTAATTGTAGTTACCTTAAATCGGTCATTTAACCAAGACAACTTTCTAATATGTATTGATAAATGTATTAGATGTTAACTTAAATCGGTCATTTGACCAAAACAACTTTTTAATATAAGTTGATATTTTTTTGGTGTTACCTTAAATCGGTCATTTGACCAAGACATCTTTTTAATATATATTGACAATTGTATAAGTAGTTACCTTAAATCGGTCATTTGACGAAGACAGCTTTTTAGTATGTTTTGATAATTGTATTTGATGTTCCCTTAAATCGGTCATTTGACCAAGACAAGTTTTTAATATGTATTGATAATTGTAGTTGATGCTACCTTAAATCAGTCATTAGACCGAGATACTTTCTAATATGTATTGACAATTGTATTTGAAGTCAAATTGAACCCACCAAACCTTCATTAATTTTTTAGTAAGTTTTACCACTTTTTGGATATTTTGAATTAGATATTACCTTAAATTGATTATATTATTATAATAATTGTATATGATAGGACAGCAAACCTGTTATTTGTATATTGTTTATTTGTCGAAATTTTACAGTAAATTTGACATTTTTTGATAATCATATTCAATGTTACCTTAAATCGGTTTTTTGACCAAGACATTTTTCTTATATGTTTTATTAATTGTAATTGAATATACCTTAAATCGGTCATTTAACCAAGACAACTTTCTAATATGTATTGATAATTGTATTAGATGTTAACTTAAATCGGTCATTTGACAAAAACAACTTTTTAATATATGTTGATAATTTTTTGATGTTACCTTAAATTGGTGATTTGACCAAGACATCTTTTTAATACGTATTGACAATTGTATAAGTAGTTACCTTAAATCGGTCATTTGACGAAGACAGCTTTTTAGTATGTATTGATAATTGTATTTGATGTTCCCTTAAATCGATCATTTGACCAAGACAAGTTTTTAATATGTATTGATAATTGTAGTTGATGCTACCTTAAATCAGTCATTAGACCGAGATACTTTCTAATATGTATTGACAATTGTATTTGAAGTCAATTTGAACCCACCAAACCTTCATTACTTTTTTAGTTAGTTTAACCACTTTTTGGATATTTCAATTAGATATTACCTTAAATTGATTATATTATTATAATAATTGTATATGATAGGACAGGAAACCTGTTATTTGTATATTGTTTATTTGTCGACATTTTACAGTAAATTTGACATTTTTTGATAATTATATTCAATGTTACCTTAAATCGGTTTTTTTGACCAAGACATTTTTCTTATATGTATTGATAATTGTATTTGATGTTACCTTAAATCGGTGATTTGACCAAGATATCTTTTTAATACGTATTGACAATTGTATAAGTAGTTACCTTAAATCGGTCATTTGACGAAGACAGCTTTTTAGTATGTATTGATAATTGTATTTGATGTTCCCTTAAATCGGTCATTTGACCAAGACAAGTTTTTAATATGTATTGATAATTGTAGTTGATGCTACCTTAAATCAGTCATTAGACCGAGATACTTTCAAATATGTATTGACAATTGTATTTGAAGTCAATTTGAACCAACCAAACCTTCATTATAGAATTATAATACCTTTTTAGTAAATTTTACCACGTTTTGGATATTTCATTTAGATGTTACCTTTAATTGATAATATTCTTAAAATAATGGTATATAATACAACCGCAAACCTGTTATTTGTGTATTGTTTATTTCTCGACATTTTACTGTAAATTTGACATTTTTTTTTAATTGTATTTGATGTTGCCTTCAATCGGTTATTTGACCAAGACAATTTTCTAGTATGTATTGATAATTGTATTTGATGTTACCTTAAATCGGTCATTTGACCAAGGCAACTTTCTAATATGTATTGATAATTGTAATTGTAGTTACCTTAAATCGGTCATTTAACCAAGACAACTTTCTAATATGTATTGATAAATGTATTAGATGTTAACTTAAATCGGTCATTTGACCAAAACAACTTTTTAATATAAGTTGATATTTTTTTGGTGTTACCTTAAATCGGTCATTTGACCAAGACATCTTTTTAATATATATTGACAATTGTATAAGTAGTTACCTTAAATCGGTCATTTGACGAAGACAGCTTTTTAGTATGTTTTGATAATTGTATTTGATGTTCCCTTAAATCGGTCATTTGACCAAGACAAGTTTTTAATATGTATTGATAATTGTAGTTGATGCTACCTTAAATCAGTCATTAGACCGAGATACTTTCTAATATGTATTGACAATTGTATTTGAAGTCAAATTGAACCCACCAAACCTTCATTAATTTTTTAGTAAGTTTTACCACTTTTTGGATATTTTGAATTAGATATTACCTTAAATTGATTATATTATTATAATAATTGTATATGATAGGACAGCAAACCTGTTATTTGTATATTGTTTATTTGTCGAAATTTTACAGTAAATTTGACATTTTTTGATAATCATATTCAATGTTACCTTAAATCGGTTTTTTGACCAAGACATTTTTCTTAT
Organism: Mytilus trossulus; assembly: GCF_036588685.1. Taxonomy (NCBI): domain Eukaryota; kingdom Metazoa; phylum Mollusca; class Bivalvia; order Mytilida; family Mytilidae; genus Mytilus; species Mytilus trossulus. The sequence goes on from NC_086377.1 coordinate 54,193,704, forward strand.
ATGTTTTATTAATTGTAATTGAATATACCTTAAATCGGTCATTTAACCAAGACAACTTTCTAATATGTATTGATAATTGTATTAGATGTTAACTTAAATCGGTCATTTGACAAAAACAACTTTTTAATATATGTTGATAATTTTTTGATGTTACCTTAAATTGGTGATTTGACCAAGACATCTTTTTAATACGTATTGACAATTGTATAAGTAGTTACCTTAAATCGGTCATTTGACGAAGACAGCTTTTTAGTATGTATTGATAATTGTATTTGATGTTCCCTTAAATCGATCATTTGACCAAGACAAGTTTTTAATATGTATTGATAATTGTAGTTGATGCTACCTTAAATCAGTCATTAGACCGAGATACTTTCTAATATGTATTGACAATTGTATTTGAAGTCAATTTGAACCCACCAAACCTTCATTACTTTTTTAGTTAGTTTAACCACTTTTTGGATATTTCAATTAGATATTACCTTAAATTGATTATATTATTATAATAATTGTATATGATAGGACAGGAAACCTGTTATTTGTATATTGTTTATTTGTCGACATTTTACAGTAAATTTGACATTTTTTGATAATTATATTCAATGTTACCTTAAATCGGTTTTTTGACCAAGACATTTTTCTTATATGTATTGATAATTGTATTTGATGTTACCTTAAATCGGTGATTTGACCAAGATATCTTTTTAATACGTATTGACAATTGTATAAGTAGTTACCTTAAATCGGTCATTTGACGAAGACAGCTTTTTAGTATGTATTGATAATTGTATTTGATGTTCCCTTAAATCGGTCATTTGACCAAGACAAGTTTTTAATATGTATTGATAATTGTAGTTGATGCTACCTTAAATCAGTCATTAGACCGAGATACTTTCAAATATGTATTGACAATTGTATTTGAAGTCAATTTGAACCAACCAAACCTTCATTATAGAATTATAATACCTTTTTAGTAAATTTTACCACGTTTTGGATATTTCATTTAGATGTTACCTTTAATTGATAATATTCTTAAAATAATGGTATATAATACAACCGCAAACCTGTTATTTGTGTATTGTTTATTTCTCGACATTTTACTGTAAATTTGACATTTTTTTTTAATTGTATTTGATGTTGCCTTCAATCGGTTATTTGACCAAGACAATTTTCTAGTATGTATTGATAATTGTATTTGATGTTACCTTAAATCGGTCATTTGACCAAGGCAACTTTCTAATATGTATTGATAATTGTAATTGTAGTTACCTTAAATCGGTCATTTAACCAAGACAACTTTCTAGTATGTATTGATAAATGTATTAGATGTTAACTTAAATCGGTCATTTGACCAAAACAACTTTTTAATATAAGTTGATATTTTTTTGGTGTTACCTTAAATCGGTCATTTGACCAAGACATCTTTTTAATATATATTGACAATTGTATAAGTAGTTACCTTAAATCGGTCATTTGACGAAGACAGCTTTTTAGTATGTTTTGATAATTGTATTTGATGTTCCCTTAAATCGGTCATTTGACCAAGACAAGTTTTTAATATGTATTGATAATTGTAGTTGATGCTACCTTAAATCAGTCATTAGACCGAGATACTTTCTAATATGTATTGACAATTGTATTTGAAGTCAAATTGAACCCACCAAACCTTCATTAATTTTTTAGTAAGTTTTACCACTTTTTGGATATTTTGAATTAGATATTACCTTAAATTGATTATATTATTATAATAATTGTATATGATAGGACAGCAAACCTGTTATTTGTATATTGTTTATTTGTCGAAATTTTACAGTAAATTTGACATTTTTTGATAATCATATTCAATGTTACCTTAAATCGGTTTTTTGACCAAGACATTTTTCTTATATGTTTTATTAATTGTAATTGAATATACCTTAAATCGGTCATTTAACCAAGACAACTTTCTAATATGTATTGATAATTGTATTAGATGTTAACTTAAATCGGTCATTTGACAAAAACAACTTTTTAATATATGTTGATAATTTTTTGATGTTACCTTAAATTGGTGATTTGACCAAGACATCTTTTTAATACGTATTGACAATTGTATAAGTAGTTACCTTAAATCGGTCATTTGACGAAGACAGCTTTTTAGTATGTATTGATAATTGTATTTGATGTTCCCTTAAATCGATCATTTGACCAAGACAAGTTTTTAATATGTATTGATAATTGTAGTTGATGCTACCTTAAATCAGTCATTAGACCGAGATACTTTCTAATATGTATTGACAATTGTATTTGAAGTCAATTTGAACCCACCAAACCTTCATTACTTTTTTAGTTAGTTTAACCACTTTTTGGATATTTCAATTAGATATTACCTTAAATTGATTATATTATTATAATAATTGTATATGATAGGACAGGAAACCTGTTATTTGTATATTGTTTATTTGTCGACATTTTACAGTAAATTTGACATTTTTTGATAATTATATTCAATGTTACCTTAAATCGGTTTTTTTGACCAAGACATTTTTCTTATATGTATTGATAATTGTATTTGATGTTACCTTAAATCGGTGATTTGACCAAGATATCTTTTTAATACGTATGACAATTGTATAAGTAGTTACCTTAAATCGGTCATTTGACGAAGACAGCTTTTTAGTATGTATTGATAATTGTATTTGATGTTCCCTTAAATCGGTCATTTGACCAAGACAAGTTTTTAATATGTATTGATAATTGTAGTTGATGCTACCTTAAATCAGTCATTAGACCGAGATACTTTCAAATATGTATTGACAATTGTATTTAAGTCAATTTGAACCAACCAAACCTTCATTATAGAATTATAATACCTTTTTAGTAAATTTTACCACGTTTTGGATATTTCATTTAGATGTTACCTTTAATTGATAATATTCTTAAAATAATGGTATATAATACAACCGCAAACCTGTTATTTGTGTATTGTTTATTTCTCGACATTTTACTGTAAATTTGACATTTTTTTTTAATTGTATTTGATGTTGCCTTCAATCGGTTATTTGACCAAGACAATTTTCTAGTATGTATTGATAATTGTATTTGATGTTACCTTAAATCGGTCATTTGACCAAGGCAACTTTCTAATATGTATTGATAATTGTAATTGTAGTTACCTTAAATCGGTCATTTAACCAAGACAACTTTCTAATATGTATTGATAAATGTATTAGATGTTAACTTAAATCGGTCATTTGACCAAAACAACTTTTTAATATAAGTTGATATTTTTTTGGTGTTACCTTAAATCGGTCATTTGACCAAGACATCTTTTTAATATATATTGACAATTGTATAAGTAGTTACCTTAAATCGGTCATTTGACGAAGACAGCTTTTTAGTATGTTTTGATAATTGTATTTGATGTTCCCTTAAATCGGTCATTTGACCAAGACAAGTTTTTAATATGTATTGATAATTGTAGTTGATGCTACCTTAAATCAGTCATTAGACCGAGATACTTTCTAATATGTATTGACAATTGTATTTGAAGTCAAATTGAACCCACCAAACCTTCATTAATTTTTTAGTAAGTTTTACCACTTTTTGGATATTTTGAATTAGATATTACCTTAAATTGATTATATTATTATAATAATTGTATATGATAGGACAGCAAACCTGTTATTTGTATATTGTTTATTTGTCGAAATTTTACAGTAAATTTGACATTTTTTGATAATCATATTCAATGTTACCTTAAATCGGTTTTTTGACCAAGACATTTTTCTTATATGTTTTATTAATTGTAATTGAATATACCTTAAATCGGTCATTTAACCAAGACAACTTTCTAATATGTATTGATAATTGTATTAGATGTTAACTTAAATCGGTCATTTGACAAAAACAACTTTTTAATATATGTTGATAATTTTTTGATGTTACCTTAAATTGGTGATTTGACCAAGACATCTTTTTAATACGTATTGACAATTGTATAAGTAGTTACCTTAAATCGGTCATTTGACGAAGACAGCTTTTTAGTATGTATTGATAATTGTATTTGATGTTCCCTTAAATCGATCATTTGACCAAGACAAGTTTTTAATATGTATTGATAATTGTAGTTGATGCTACCTTAAATCAGTCATTAGACCGAGATACTTTCTAATATGTATTGACAATTGTATTTGAAGTCAATTTGAACCCACCAAACCTTCATTACTTTTTTAGTTAGTTTAACCACTTTTTGGATATTTCAATTAGATATTACCTTAAATTGATTATATTATTATAATAATTGTATATGATAGGACAGGAAACCTGTTATTTGTATATTGTTTATTTGTCGACATTTTACAGTAAATTTGACATTTTTTGATAATTATATTCAATGTTACCTTAAATCGGTTTTTTTGACCAAGACATTTTTCTTATATGTATTGATAATTGTATTTGATGTTACCTTAAATCGGTGATTTGACCAAGATATCTTTTTAATACGTATTGACAATTGTATAAGTAGTTACCTTAAATCGGTCATTTGACGAAGACAGCTTTTTAGTATGTATTGATAATTGTATTTGATGTTCCCTTAAATCGGTCATTTGACCAAGACAAGTTTTTAATATGTATTGATAATTGTAGTTGATGCTACCTTAAATCAGTCATTAGACCGAGATACTTTCAAATATGTATTGACAATTGTATTTGAAGTCAATTTGAACCAACCAAACCTTCATTATAGAATTATAATACCTTTTTAGTAAATTTTACCACGTTTTGGATATTTCATTTAGATGTTACCTTTAATTGATAATATTCTTAAAATAATGGTATATAATACAACCGCAAACCTGTTATTTGTGTATTGTTTATTTCTCGACATTTTACTGTAAATTTGACATTTTTTTTTAATTGTATTTGATGTTGCCTTCAATCGGTTATTTGACCAAGACAATTTTCTAGTATGTATTGATAATTGTATTTGATGTTACCTTAAATCGGTCATTTGACCAAGGCAACTTTCTAATATGTATTGATAATTGTAATTGTAGTTACCTTAAATCGGTCATTTAACCAAGACAACTTTCTAATATGTATTGATAAATGTATTAGATGTTAACTTAAATCGGTCATTTGACCAAAACAACTTTTTAATATAAGTTGATATTTTTTTGGTGTTACCTTAAATCGGTCATTTGACCAAGACATCTTTTTAATATATATTGACAATTGTATAAGTAGTTACCTTAAATCGGTCATTTGACGAAGACAGCTTTTTAGTATGTTTTGATAATTGTATTTGATGTTCCCTTAAATCGGTCATTTGACCAAGACAAGTTTTTAATATGTATTGATAATTGTAGTTGATGCTACCTTAAATCAGTCATTAGACCGAGATACTTTCTAATATGTATTGACAATTGTATTTGAAGTCAATTTGAACCCACCAAACCTTCATTACTTTTTTAGTAAGTTTTACCACTTTTTGGATATTTTAAATTAGATATTACCTTAAATTGATTATATTATTATAATAATTGTATATGATAGGACAGCAAACCTGTTATTTGTATATTGTTTATTTGTCGACATTTTACAGTAAATTTGACATTTTTTGATAATCATATTCAATGTTACCTTAAATCGGTTTTTTGACCAAGACATTTTTCTTATATGTTTTATTAATTGTAATTGAATATACCTTAAATCGGTCATTTAACCAAGACAACTTTCTAATATGTATTGATAATTGTATTAGATGTTAACTTAAATCGGTCATTTGACAAAAACAACTTTTTAATATATGTTGATAATTTTTTGATGTTACCTTAAATTGGTGATTTGACCAAGACATCTTTTTAATACGTATTGACAATTGTATAAGTAGTTACCTTAAATCGGTCATTTGACGAAGACAGCTTTTTAGTATGTATTGATAATTGTATTTGATGTTCCCTTAAATCGATCATTTGACCAAGACAAGTTTTTAATATGTATTGATAATTGTAGTTGATGCTACCTTAAATCAGTCATTAGACCGAGATACTTTCTAATATGTATTGACAATTGTATTTGAAGTCAATTTGAACCCACCAAACCTTCATTACTTTTTTAGTTAGTTTAACCACTTTTTGGATATTTCAATTAGATATTACCTTAAATTGATTATATTATTATAATAATTGTATATGATAGGACAGGAAACCTGTTATTTGTATATTGTTTATTTGTCGACATTTTACAGTAAATTTGACATTTTTTGATAATTATATTCAATGTTACCTTAAATCGGTTTTTTGACCAAGACATTTTTCTTATATGTATTGATAATTGTATTTGATGTTACCTTAAATCGGTGATTTGACCAAGATATTTTTTTAATACGTATTGACAATTGTATAAGTAGTTACCTTAAATCGGTCATTTGACGAAGACAGCTTTTTAGTATGTATTGATAATTGTATTTGATGTTCCCTTAAATCGATCATTTGACCAAGACAAGTTTTTAATATGTATTGATAATTGTAGTTGATGCTACCTTAAATCAGTCATTAGACCGAGATACTTTCTAATATGTATTGACAATTGTATTTGAAGTCAATTTGAACCCACCAAACCTTCATTACTTTTTTAGTTAGTTTAACCACTTTTTGGAAATTTCAATTAGATATTACCTTAAATTGATTATATTATTATAATAATTGTATATGATAGGACAGGAAACCTGTTATTTGTATATTGTTTATTTGTCGACATTTTACAGTAAATTTGACATTTTTTGATAATTATATTCAATGTTACCTTAAATCGGTTTTTTGACCAAGACATTTTTCTTATATGTATTGATAATTGTATTTGATGTTACCTTAAATCGGTGATTTGACCAAGATATCTTTTTAATATGTTTTATTAATTGTAATTGAATATACCTTAAATCGGTCATTTAACCAAGGCAACTTTCTAATATGTATTGATAATTGTATTAGATGTTAACTTAAATCGGTCATTTGACAAAAACAACTTTTTAATATATGTTGATAATTTTTTGATGTTACCTTAAATCGGTGATTTGACCAAGACATCTTTTTAATACGTATTGACAATTGTATAAGTAGTTACCTTAAATCGGTCATTTGACGAAGACAGCTTTTTAGTATGTATTGATAATTGTATTTGATGTTACCTTAAATCGGTCATTTGACCAAGACAAGTTTTTAATATGTATTGATAATTGTAGTTGATGCTACCTTAAATCAGTCATTAGACCGAGATACTTTCTAATATGTATTGACAATTGTATTTGAAGTCAATTTGAACCCACCAAACCTTCATTACTTTTTTAGTTAGTTTAACCACTTTTTGGATATTTCAATTAGATATTACCTTAAATTGATTATATTATTATAATAATTGTATATGATAGGACAGGAAACCTGTTATTTGTATATTGTTTATTTGTCGACATTTTACAGTAAATTTGACATTTTTTGATAATTATATTCAATGTTACCTTAAATCGGTTTTTTGACCAAGACATTTTTCTTATATGTATTGATAATTGTATTTGATGTTACCTTAAATCGGTGATTTGACCAAGATATCTTTTTAATATGTTTTATTAATTGTAATTGAATATACCTTAAATCGGTCATTTAACCAAGGCAACTTTCTAATATGTATTGATAATTGTATTAGATGTTAACTTAAATCGGTCATTTGACAAAACAACTTTTTAATATATGTTGATATTTTTTTGGTGTTACCTTAAATCGGTCATTTGACCAAGACATCTTTTTAATATATATTGATAATTGTATAAGTAGTTACCTTAAATCGGTCATTTGAAGACAACTTTCTAATATGTATCGATAATTGTATTAGATGTTAACTTAAATCGGTTATTTGACGAAGACAGCTTTTTAGTATGTATTGATAATTGTATTTGATGTTCCCTTAAATCGGTCATTTGACCAAGACAAGTTTTTAATATGTATTTATAATTGTAGTTGATGCTACCTTAAATCGGTCATTAGACCGAGATACTTTCTAATTTGTATTGACAATTGTATTTGAAGTCAATTTGAACCAAACAAACCTTCATTATAGAATTATAATACCTTTTAAGTAAATTTTACCACGTTTTGGATATTTCATTTAGATGTTACCTTTAATTGATAATATTCTTAAAATAATGGTATATAATACAACCGCAAACCTGTTATTTGTGTATTGTTTATTTCTCGCCATTTTACTGTAAATTTGACATTTTTTTTTAATTGTATTTAATGTTGCCTTCAATCGGTTATTTGACCAAGACAATTTTCTAATATGTATTGATAATTGTATTTGATGTTACCTTAAATCGGTCATTTGACCAAGGCAACTTTCTAATATGTATTGAAAATTGTAATTGTAGTTACCTTAAATCGGTCATTTAACCAAGACAACTTTCTAATATGTATTGATAATTGTATAAGTAGTTACCTTAAATCGGTCATTTGACGAAGACAGCTTTTTAGTATGTATTGATAATTGTATTTGATGTTCCCTTAAATCGGTCATTTGACCAAGACAATTTTCTAATATGTATTGATAATTGTATTTGATGTTACCTTAAATCGGTCATTTGACCAAGACAACTTTTTAATATGTATTGATAAATGTATTTGATGTTACCTTAAATCGGTCATTTGAAGACAACTTTCTAATATGTATTGATAATTGTATTAGATGTTAACTTAAATCGGTTATTTGACCAAGACAATTTTCTAATATGTATTGATAATTGTATTTGATGTTACCTTAAATCGGTCATTTGACCAAGGCAACTTTCTAATATGTATTGATAATTGTAATTGTAGTTACCTTAAATCGGTCATTTGACCTAGACAACTTTCTAATATTTATTGATAATTGTATTTTATGTTAACTTAAATCGGTCATTTGATAAAGACAACTTTTTAATATGGAATGATAATTTTTGTTTATGCTACCTTAAATCGTTGATTTGACCAAAACTTCTTTTTGATATGCATTGATAATTTTATTAGAAGTTACCTTAAATCGGTCATTTGACCAAGACAACTTTCTAATATGTATTGATAAATGTAGTTGTAGTTACCTTAAATTTTTCATTTGTCCAAGACAACTTTCTTATATGTATTGATAATTGTATTTGATGATACCTTAAATCGGTCATTTGACCAAGACAACTTTCTAATATGTATTATTAATTGTAATTGTAGTTACCTTAAATCGGTCACTTGACCAAGACAACTTTCTAATATGTTTTGTTAATTGTATAAGATGTTAACTTAAATCGGTCATTTGACCAAAACAACTTTTTAATATATGTTGATAATTTTTTTCTGTTACCTTAAATCGGTGATTTGACCGAGACATCTTTTTAATATGTATTGATAATTGTATAAGTAGTTACCTTAAATCGGTCATTTGACGAAGACAGCTTTTAAGTATGTATTGATAATTGTATTTGATGTTCCCTTAAATCGGTCATTTGACCAAGACAACTTTCTAATATGTATTGATAATTGTATTTGATGTTACCTTAAATCGGTCTTTTGACCAAGACAACTTTTTAATATGTATGTGTGTAGTGATAATTGTATTTGATGTTACCTTAAATCGGTCATTTGAAGACAACTTTCTAATATGTATTGATAATTGTATTAGATGTTAACTTAAATCGGTCATTTGACCAAGACAACTTTCTAATATGTATTGATAATTGTATTTGATGTTACCTTAAATTGGTCTTTTGACCAAGACAACTTTTTAATATGTATGTGTATAGTGATAATTGTATTTGATGTTACCTTAAATCGGTCATTTGAAGACAACTTTCTAATATGTATTGATAATTGTATTAGATGTTAACTTAAATCGGTCATTTGACCAAGACAACTTTTTAATATGTATTGATAATTGTATTTGTGGTTACCTTCAATCGGTCATTTGACCAAGACAAGTTTTTAATATATGTTGATAATTTTTTTATGTTACCTTAAATCGGTGATTTGACCAAGACATCTTTTTAATATGTATTGATAATTGTATAAATAGTTACCTTCAATCGGTCATTTGACGAAGACAGCTTTTAAGTATGTATTGATAATTGTATTTGATGTTCCCTTAAATCGGTCATTTGACCAAGACAACTTTCTAATATGTATTGATAATTGTAATTGTAGTTACCTTAAATCGGTCATTTGACCTAGACAACTTTCTAATATTTATTGATAATTGTATTTTATGTTAACTTAAATCGGTCATTTGATAAAGACAACTTTTTAATATGGAATGATAATTTTTGTTTATGCTACCTTAAATCGTTATTTTGACCAAAACTTCTTTTTGATATGCATCGATAATTTTATTAGAAGTTACCTTAAATCGGTCATTTGACCAAGACAACTTTCTAATATGTATTGATAAATGTAGTTGTAGTTACCTTAAATTTTTCATTTGTCCAAGACAACTTTCTTATATGTATTGATAATTGTATTTGATGATACCTTAAATCGGTCATTTGACCAAGACAACTTTCTAATATGTATTATTAATTGTAATTGTAGTTACCTTAAATCGGTCACTTGACCAAGACAACTTTCTAATATGTTTTGTTAAATGTATTAGATGTTAACTTAAATCGGTCATTTGACCAAAACAACTTTTTAATATATGTTGATAATTTTTTTCTGTTACCTTAAATCGGTGATTTGACCGAGACATCTTTTTAATATGTATTGATAATTGTATAAGTAGTTACCTTAAATCGGTCATTTGACAAAGACAGCTTTTAAGTATGTATTGATAATTGTATTTGATGTTCCCTTAAATCGGTCATTTGACCAAGACAACTTTCTAATATGTATTGATAATTGTATTTGATGTTACCTTAAATCGGTCTTTTGACCAAGACAACTTTTTAATATGTATGTGTGTAGTGATAATTGTATTTGATGTTACCTTAAATCGGTCATTTGAAGACAACTTTCTAATATGTATTGATAATTGTATTAGATATTAACTTAAATCGGTCATTTGACCAAGACAACTTTTTAATATGTATTGATAATTGTATTTGTGGTTACCTTCAATCGGTCATTTGACCAAGACAAGTTTTTAATATATGTTGATAATTTTTTTATGTTACCTTAAATCGGTGATTTGACCAAGACATCTTTTTAATATGTATTGATAATTGTATAAATAGTTCCCTTCAATCGGTCATTTGACGAAGACAACTTTTAAGTATGTATTGATAATTGAATTTGATGTTCCCTTAAATCGGTCATTTGACCAAGACAACTTTCTAATATGTATTGATAATTGTATTTGATGTTCCCTTAAATCGGTCATTTGACTAAGACAACTTTTTAATATGTAATGATAATTGTATTTGTGGTTACCTTCAATCGGTCATTTGACCAAGACAAGTTTTTAATATGCATTGATAATTGGAGTTGATGCTACCTTAAATCAGTCACTAGACCGAGATACTTTCTAATATGTATTGACAATTGTATTTGAAGTCAATTTGAACCAATGAAACCTTTATTATAGAATTATTATACCTTTTTAGTTAATTTTACAACGTTTTGGATATTTTATTTAGATGTTACCTTTAATTGATAATATTCTAAAAATAATGGTATATAATACAACAGCAAACCTGTTATTTGTGTATTGTTTATTTCTCGACATTTTACTGTAAATTTGACATTTTTTTTTCATTTTATTTGATGTTGCCTTCAATCGGTTATTTGACCAAGACAATTTTCTAATATGTATTGATAATTGTATTTGATGTTACCTTAAATCGGTCATTTGACCAAGGCAACTTTCTAATATGTATTGATTTTTGTAATTGTAGATACCTTAAATCGGTCATTTAACCATGACAACTTTCTGATATGTATTGATAATTGTATTAGATGTTAACTTAAATCGGTCATTTGACCAAAACAACTTTTTAATATATGTTGATATTTTTTTGATGCTACCTTAATTCGGTCATTTGACCAAGACATCTTTTTAATATCTATTGATAATTGTATAAGTAGTTACCTTAAATCGGTCATTTGACGAAGACAGCTTTTTAGTATGTATTGATAATTGTATTTGATGTTCCCTTAAATCGGTCATTTTACCAAGACAACTTTCTAATATGTATTGATAATTGTATTTGATGTTACCTTAAATCGGTCATTTGAAGACAACTTTCTAATATGTATTGATAATTGTATTAGATGTTAACTTAAATCGGTCATTTGACCAAGACAACTTTCTAATATGTATTGATAATTGTATTTGATGTTACCTTAAATCGGTCTTTTGACCAAGACAACTTTTTAATATGTAATGATAATTGTATTTTTGGTTACCATCAATCGGTTATTTGACCAAGACAATTTTCTAATATGTATTGATAATTGTATTTGATGTTACCTTAAATCGGTCATTTGACCAAGGCAACTTTCTAATATGTATTGATTTTTGTAATTGTAGATACCTTAAATCGGTCATTTAACCATGACAACTTTCTGATATGTATTGATAATTGTATTAGATGTTAACTTAAATCGGTCATTTGACCAAAACAACTTTTTAATATATGTTGATATTTTTTTGATGCTACCTTAATTCGGTCATTTGACCAAGACATCTTTTTAATATCTATTGATAATTGTATAAGTAGTTACCTTAAATCGGTCATTTGACGATTGATTGATTGATTGTTGGTTGCTTAACGTCCAGTGGCAAATATTTCATGCATATTCAGGACGATAACAAGTTCACAATAAATACAATAGGTAGGTTGTTGTAATAAGAGGATGATGGTCGGGGAAATTTGGTTGATTGATTGATTGTTGGTTGCTTTACGCCGCATTAGCACAAAAAGGCTATATCGCGGCGAGAGCTAATTCGACTATTTTTACAATTTAAAGCATATTTTTAAAAAAAGACAAAAGGTCCTTCAATATACTAAAATTCTTGACTAAAGCAAATTGAGTATATACAAATAAAAATCAAAAGTAAAATAACGTGATAAAAATTAAAATCGATTTAAATATAATAACAATTTTATATTCTATAATAAATTTCCAATTTCTTTTAAAAAAGCAACAATATTTGTAAATGGAACATTATTAAATAAATCATACATATTATTGACATTGAAATGTTTCTTACGAATATCAGCAAAGTCAATACAATTAATTAAAACATGTTTAATAGTATATTTGCAGTTGCAAGGAACACATTGTGGTTCATCTTCATTTTTTAAAAGATACTCGTGTGTTATTCTAGTATGACCAATACGGCATCTAGTAATAACACACTGATCTTTTCTGCACATTTGACCAAGACAACTTTCTAATATGTATTGATAATTGTAGTTGTAGTTACCTTAAATTGTTTATTTGTCCAAGACAACTTTCTTATATGTATTGATAATTGTATTTGATGATACATTAAATCGGTCATTTGATCAAGACAACTTTCTAATATGTATTGTTAATTGTATTATATGTTAACTTAAATCGGTCATTTGACCAAAACAACTTTTTAATATATGTTGATAATTTTTTGATGTTACCTTAAATCGGTGATTTGACCGAGTTATCTTTTTAATATGTATTGATAATTGTATAAATAGTTACCTTAAATCGGTCATTTGACGAAGACAGCTTTTAAGTATGTATTGATAATTGTATTTGATGTTCCCTTAAATCGGTCATTTGACCAAGACAACTTTCTAATATGTATTGATAATTGTATTTGATATTAACTTAAATCGGTCTTTTGACCAAGACAACTTTTTAATATGTATTGATAAATGTATTTGATGTTACCTTAAATCGGTCATTTGAAGACAACTTTCTAATATGTATTGATAATTGTATAAGATGTTAACTTAAATCGGTCATTTGACCAAGACAAGTTTTTAATAAATGTTGATAATTTTTTGATGTTACCTTAAATCGGTGATTTGACCAAGACATCTTTTCAATATGTATTGACAATTGTATAAGTAGTTACCTTCAATCGGTCATTTGACGAAGACAGCTTTTAAGTATGTATTGATAATTGTATTTGATGTTCCCTTAAATCGGTCATTTGACCAAGACACCTTTCTAATATGTATTGATAATTGTATTTGATGTTACCTTAAATCGGTCATTTGACCAAGACAACTTTTTAATATGTATTGATAAATGTATTTGATGTTACCTTAAATCGGTCATTTGAAGACAACTTTCTAATATGTATTGATAATTGTATTAGATGTTAACTTCAATCGGTTATTTGACCAAGACAACTTTTTAATATGTATTGATAATTGTATTTGTTGTTACCTTCAATCGGTCATTTGACCAAGACAAATTTTTAATATGTATTGATAATTGTATTTGATGCTACCTTAAATCAGTCATTAGACCGAGATACTTTCTCATATGAATTGACAATTGTATTTGAAGTCAATTTGAACCCACAAAACCTTCATTACTTTTTTAGTAAGTTTTACCACTTTTTGGATATTTCAATTAGATATTACCTTAAATTGATTATATTATTAAAATAATTGTATATGATAGGACAGCAAACCTGTTATTTGTATATTGTTTATTTGTCGACATTTTACAGTAAATTTGACATTTTTTGGATAATTATATTCAATGTTACCTTAAATCGTTTTTTTGACCAAGACATTTTTTTTTATATGTATTGATAATTGTATTTGATGTTACCTTAAATCGGTCATTTGACAAAGACAACTTTCTAATATGTTTTATTAATTGTAATTGAATAAACTTTAAATCGGTCATTTAACCAAGACAACTTTCTAATATGTATTGATAATTGTATTAGATGTTAACTTAAATCGGTCATTTGACAAAAACAACTTTTTAATATATGTTGATAATTTTTTGATGTTACCTTATATCGGTGATTTGACCAAGACATCTTTTAAATACGTGATGATAATTGTATTAGTAGTTACCTTAAATCGGTCATTTGACGAAGACAGCTTTTTAGTATGTATTGATAATTGTATTTGATGTTCCCTTAAATCGGTCATTTGACCAAGACAACTTTCTAATATGTATTGATAATCGTATTTGATGTTACCTTAAATCGGTCATTTGACCAAGACAACTTTTTAATATGTATTGATAAATGTATTTGATGTTACCTTAAATCGGTCATTTGAAGACAACTTTCTAATATGTATTGATAAGTGTATTAGATGTTAGCTTAAATCGGTCATTTGACCAAGGCAACTTTCTAATATGTATTGATAATTGTAATTGTAGTTACCTTAAATCGGTCATTTGACCAAGACAACTTTCTAATATGTATTGATAATCGTATTTGATGTTACCTTAAATCGGTCATTTGACCAAGACAACTTTTTAATATGTATTGATAAATGTATTTGATAGTACCTTAAATCGGTCATTTGAAGACAACTTTCTAATATGTATTGATAAGTGTATGAGATGTTAGCTTAAATCGGTCATTTGACCAAGGCAACTTTCTAATATGTATTGATAAATGTAGTTGTAGTTACCTTAAATTTGTCATTTGTCCAAGACAACTTTCTTATATGTATTGATAATTGTATTTGATGTTACTTTAAATCGGTCATTTGACCAAGACAACATTCTTATATGTATTAATAATTGTAATTGTAGTTACCTTAAATCGGTCATTTGACCAAGACAACTATCTAATATGTATTGATAATTGTATTAGATGTTTAACGTAAATCGGTCATTTGACCAAAACAACTTTTTAATATATGTTGATAATTTTTTTATATTACTTTAAATCGGTGATTTGACCAAGACATCTTTTTAATACGTATTGATAATTGTATAAGTAGTTACCTTAAATCGGTGATTTGACGAAGACTACTTTTTAGTATGTATTGATAATTGAATTTGATGTTACCTTAAATCGGTCATTTGACCAAGACAACTTTCTAATATGTATTGATAACTGTAATTGTAGTGACGTTAGATCGGTCATTTGACCAAGACAACTTTCTAATATGTATTGATAATTGTATTTGATGTTATCTTAAATCGGTCATTTGACCAAGACAACTTTTTAATATGTATTGATAATTGTATTAGATGTTAGCTTAAATCGGTCATTTGACCAAGACAACTTTCTAATATATATTGATAATTGTATTTTATGTTAACTTAAATCGGTCATTTGATAAAGACAACTTTTTAATATGGAATGATAATTTTTGTTTATGCTACCTTAAATCGTTGATTTGACCAAAACTTCTTTTTGATATGTATTGATAATTTTATTAGTAGTTACCTTAAATCGGTCATTTGACCAAGACAACTTTCTAATATGTATTGATAATTGTATTTGATGCTACCTTAAATCAATCATTAGACCAAGATACTTTCTATGTATTGACAATTGTATTTGAAGTCAATTTGAACCAAACAAACCTTCATTATAGAATTATAATACTTTTTTAGAAAATTTTACCACTTTTTAGATATATCATTTAGATGTAACCTGAAATTGATTATATTCTTAAAACAATTGTATATAATACAACTGCAAACCTGTTATTTGTATATTGTTTATTTCTCGACATTTTACTGTAAATTTGACATTTTTTTTTAATTGTATTTGATGTTACCTTAAATCGGTCATTTGACCAAGACAAGTTTTTAATATGTATTGATAATTGTAGTTGATGCTACCTTAAATCAGTCATTAGACCGAGATACTTTCTAATATGTATTGACAATTGTATTTGAAGTCAATTTGAACCCACCAAACCTTCATTACTTTTTTAGTTAGTTTAACCACTTTTTGGATATTTCAATTAGATATTACCTTAAATTGATTATATTATTATAATAATTGTATATGATAGGACAGGAAACCTGTTATTTGTATATTGTTTATTTGTCGACATTTTACAGTAAATTTGACATTTTTTGATAATTATATTCAATGTTACCTTAAATCGGTTTTTTGACCAAGACATTTTTCTTATATGTATTGATAATTGTATTTGATGTTACCTTAAATCGGTGATTTGACCAAGATATCTTTTTAATATGTTTTATTAATTGTAATTGAATATACCTTAAATCGGTCATTTAACCAAGGCAACTTTCTAATATGTATTGATAATTGTATTAGATGTTAACTTAAATCGGTCATTTGACAAAAACAACTTTTTAATATATGTTGATATTTTTTTGGTGTTACCTTAAATCGGTCATTTGACCAAGACATCTTTTTAATATATATTGATAATTGTATAAGTAGTTACCTTAAATCGGTCATTTGAAGACAACTTTCTAATATGTATCGATAATTGTATTAGATGTTAACTTAAATCGGTTATTTGACGAAGACAGCTTTTTAGTATGTATTGATGATTGTATTTGATGTTCCCTTAAATCGGTCATTTGACCAAGACAAGTTTTTAATATGTATTTATAATTGTAGTTGATGCTACCTTAAATCGGTCATTAGACCGAGATACTTTCTAATTTGTATTGACAATTGTATTTGAAGTCAATTTGAACCAAACAAACCTTCATTATAGAATTATAATACCTTTTAAGTAAATTTTACCACGTTTTGGATATTTCATTTAGATGTTACCTTTAATTGATAATATTCTTAAAATAATGGTATATAATACAACCGCAAACCTGTTATTTGTGTATTGTTTATTTCTCGCCATTTTACTGTAAATTTGACATTTTTTTTTAATTGTATTTAATGTTGCCTTCAATCGGTTATTTGACCAAGACAATTTTCTAATATGTATTGATAATTGTATTTGATGTTACCTTAAATCGGTCATTTGACCAAGGCAACTTTCTAATATGTATTGAAAATTGTAATTGTAGTTACCTTAAATCGGTCATTTAACCAAGACAACTTTCTAATATGTATTGATAATTGTATAAGTAGTTACCTTAAATCGGTCATTTGACGAAGACAGATTTTTAGTATGTATTGATAATTGTATTTGATGTTCCCTTAAATCGGTCATTTGACCAAGACAATTTTCTAATATGTATTGATAATTGTATTTGATGTTACCTTAAATCGGTCATTTGACCAAGACAACTTTTTAATATGTATTGATAAATGTATTTGATGTTACCTTAAATCGGTCATTTGAAGACAACTTTCTAATATGTATTGATAATTGTATTAGATGTTAACTTAAATCGGTTATTTGACCAAGACAATTTTCTAATATGTATTGATAATTGTATTTGATGTTACCTTAAATCGGTCATTTGACCAAGGCAACTTTCTAATATTTATTGATAATTGTATTTTATGTTAACTTAAATCGGTCATTTGATAAAGACAACTTTTTAATATGGAATGATAATTTTTGTTTATGCTACCTTAAATCGTTGATTTGACCAAAACTTCTTTTTGATATGCATTGATAATTTTATTAGAAGTTACCTTAAATCGGTCATTTGACCAAGACAACTTTCTAATATGTATTGATAAATGTAGTTGTAGTTACCTTAAATTTTTCATTTGTCCAAGACAACTTTCTTATATGTATTGATAATTGTATTTGATGATACCTTAAATCGGTCATTTGACCAAGACAACTTTCTAATATGTATTATTAATTGTAATTGTAGTTACCTTAAATCGGTCACTTGACCAAGACAACTTTCTAATATGTTTTGTTAATTGTATAAGATGTTAACTTAAATCGGTCATTTGACCAAAACAACTTTTTAATATATGTTGATAATTTTTTTCTGTTACCTTAAATCGGTGATTTGACCGAGACATCTTTTTAATATGTATTGATAATTGTATAAGTAGTTACCTTAAATCGGTCATTTGACGAAGACAGCTTTTAAGTATGTATTGATAATTGTATTTGATGTTCCCTTAAATCGGTCATTTGACCAAGACAACTTTCTAATATGTATTGATAATTGTATTTGATGTTACCTTAAATCGGTCTTTTGACCAAGACAACTTTTTAATATGTATGTGTGTAGTGATAATTGTATTTGATGTTACCTTAAATCGGTCATTTGAAGACAACTTTCTAATATGTATTGATAATTGTATTAGATGTTAACTTAAATCGGTCATTTGACCAAGACAACTTTCTAATATGTATTGATAATTGTATTTGATGTTACCTTAAATCGGTCTTTTGACCAAGACAACTTTTTAATATGTATGTGTATAGTGATAATTGTATTTGATGTTACCTTAAATCGGTCATTTGAAGACAACTTTCTAATATGTATTGATAATTGTATTAGATGTTAACTTAAATCGGTCATTTGACCAAGACAACTTTTTAATATGTATTGATAATTGTATTTGTGGTTACCTTCAATCGGTCATTTGACCAAGACAAGTTTTTAATATATGTTGATAATTTTTTTATGTTACCTTAAATCGGTGATTTGACCAAGACATCTTTTTAATATGTATTGATAATTGTATAAATAGTTACCTTCAATCGGTCATTTGACGAAGACAGCTTTTAAGTATGTATTGATAATTGTATTTGATGTTCCCTTAAATCGGTCATTTGACCAAGACAACTTTCTAATATGTATTGATAATTGTAATTGTAGTTACCTTAAATCGGTCATTTGACCTAGACAACTTTCTAATATTTATTGATAATTGTATTTTATGTTAACTTAAATCGGTCATTTGATAAAGACAACTTTTTAATATGGAATGATAATTTTTGTTTATGCTACCTTAAATCGTTGATTTGACCAAAACTTCTTTTTGATATGCATCGATAATTTTATTAGAAGTTACCTTAAATCGGTCATTTGACCAAGACAACTTTCTAATATGTATTGATAAATGTAGTTGTAGTTACCTTAAATTTTTCATTTGTCCAAGACAACTTTCTTATATGTATTGATAATTGTATTTGATGATACCTTAAATCGGTCATTTGACCAAGACAACTTTCTAATATGTATTATTAATTGTAATTGTAGTTACCTTAAATCGGTCACTTGACCAAGACAACTTTCTAATATGTTTTGTTAAATGTATTAGATGTTAACTTAAATCGGTCATTTGACCAAAACAACTTTTTAATATATGTTGATAATTTTTTTCTGTTACCTTAAATCGGTGATTTGACCGAGACATCTTTTTAATATGTATTGATAATTGTATAAGTAGTTACCTTAAATCGGTCATTTGACGAAGACAGCTTTTAAGTATGTATTGATAATTGTATTTGATGTTCCCTTAAATCGGTCATTTGACCAAGACAACTTTCTAATATGTATTGATAATTGTATTTGATGTTACCTTAAATCGGTCTTTTGACCAAGACAACTTTTTAATATGTATGTGTGTAGTGATAATTGTATTTGATGTTACCTTAAATCGGTCATTTGAAGACAACTTTCTAATATGTATTGATAATTGTATTAGATATTAACTTAAATCGGTCATTTGACCAAGACAACTTTTTAATATGTATTGATAATTGTATTTGTGGTTACCTTCAATCGGTCATTTGACCAAGACAAGTTTTTAATATATGTTGATAATTTTTTTATGTTACCTTAAATCGGTGATTTGACCAAGACATCTTTTTAATATGTATTGATAATTGTATAAATAGTTACCTTCAATCGGTCATTTGACGAAGACAACTTTTAAGTATGTATTGATAATTGAATTTGATGTTCCCTTAAATCGGTCATTTGACCAAGACAACTTTCTAATATGTATTGATAATTGTATTTGATGTTCCCTTAAATCGGTCATTTGACCAAGACAACTTTTTAATATGTAATGATAATTGTATTTGTGGTTACCTTCAATCGGTCATTTGACCAAGACAAGTTTTTAATATGCATTGATAATTGGAGTTGATGCTACCTTAAATCAGTCACTAGACCGAGATACTTTCTAATATGTATTGACAATTGTATTTGAAGTCAATTTGAACCAATGAAACCTTTATTATAGAATTATAATACCTTTTTAGTTAATTTTACAACGTTTTGGATATTTCATTTAGATGTTACCTTTAATTGATAATATTCTAAAAATAATGGTATATAATACAACAGCAAACCTGTTATTTGTGTATTGTTTATTTCTCGACATTTTACTGTAAATTTGACATTTTTTTTTCATTTTATTTGATGTTGCCTTCAATCGGTTATTTGACCAAGACAATTTTCTAATATGTATTGATAATTGTATTTGATGTTACCTTAAATCGGTCATTTGACCAAGGCAACTTTCTAATATGTATTGATTTTTGTAATTGTAGATACCTTAAATCGGTCATTTAACCATGACAACTTTCTGATATGTATTGATAATTGTATTAGATGTTAACTTAAATCGGTCATTTGACCAAAACAACTTTTTAATATATGTTGATATTTTTTTGATGCTACCTTAATTCGGTCATTTGACCAAGACATCTTTTTAATATCTATTGATAATTGTATAAGTAGTTACCTTAAATCGGTCATTTGACGAAGACAGCTTTTTAGTATGTATTGATAATTGTATTTGATGTTCCCTTAAATCGGTCATTTTACCAAGACAACTTTCTAATATGTATTGATAATTGTATTTGATGTTACCTTAAATCGGTCATTTGAAGACAACTTTCTAATATGTATTGATAATTGTATTAGATGTTAACTTAAATCGGTCATTTGACCAAGACAACTTTCTAATATGTATTGATAATTGTATTTGATGTTACCTTAAATCGGTCTTTTGACCAAGACAACTTTTTAATATGTAATGATAATTGTATTTTTGGTTACCATCAATCGGTTATTTGACCAAGACAATTTTCTAATATGTATTGATAATTGTATTTGATGTTACCTTAAATCGGTCATTTGACCAAGGCAACTTTCTAATATGTATTGATTTTTGTAAATGTAGATACCTTAAATCGGTCATTTAACCATGACAACTTTCTGATATGTATTGATAATTGTATTAGATGTTAACTTAAATCGGTCATTTGACCAAAACAACTTTTTAATATATGTTGATATTTTTTTGATGCTACCTTAATTCGGTCATTTGACCAAGACATCTTTTTAATATCTATTGATAATTGTATAAGTAGTTACCTTAAATCGGTCATTTGACGATTGATTGATTGATTGTTGGTTGCTTAACGTCCAGTGGCAAATATTTCATGCATATTCAGGACGATAACAAGTTCACAATAAATACAATAGGTAGGTTGTTGTAATAAGAGGATGATGGTCGGGGAAATTTGGTTGATTGATTGATTGTTGGTTGCTTTACGCCGCATTAGCACAAAAAGGCTATATCGCGGCGAGAGCTAATTCGACTATTTTTACAATTTAAAGCATATTTTTAAAAAAAGACAAAAGGTCCTTCAATATACTAAAATTCTTGACTAAAGCAAATTGAGTATATACAAATAAAAATCAAAAGTAAAATAACGTGATAAAAATTAAAATCGATTTAAATATAATAACAATTTTATATTCTATAATAAATTCCAATTTCTTTTAAAAAAGCAACAATATTTGTAAATGGAACATTATTAAATAAATCATACATATTATTGACATTGAAATGTTTCTTACGAATATCAGCAAAGTCAATACAATTAATTAAAACATGTTTAATAGTATATTTGCAGTTGCAAGGAACACATTGTGGTTCATCTTCATTTTTTAAAAGATACTCGTGTGTTATTCTAGTATGACCAATACGGCATCTAGTAATAACACACTGATCTTTTCTGCACATTTGACCAAGACAACTTTCTAATATGTATTGTTAATTGTATTATATGTTAACTTAAATCGGTCATTTGACCAAAACAACTTTTTAATATATGTTGATAATTTTTTGATGTTACCTTAAATCGGTGATTTGATCGAGTTATCTTTTTAATATGTATTGATAATTGTATAAATAGTTACCTTAAATCGGTCATTTGACGAAGACAGCTTTTAAGTATGTATTGATAATTGTATTTGATGTTCCCTTAAATCGGTCATTTGACCAAGACAACTTTCTAATATGTATTGATAATTGTATTTGATATTAACTTAAATCGGTCTTTTGACCAAGACAACTTTTTAATATGTATTGATAAATGTATTTGATGTTACCTTAAATCGGTCATTTGAAGACAACTTTCTAATATGTATTGATAATTGTATAAGATGTTAACTTAAATCGGTCATTTGACCAAGACAAGTTTTTAATAAATGTTGATAATTTTTTGATGTTACCTTAAATCGGTGATTTGACCAAGACATCTTTTCAATATGTATTGACAATTGTATAAGTAGTTACCTTCAATCGGTCATTTGACGAAGACAGCTTTTAAGTATGTATTGATAATTGTATTTGATGTTCCCTTAAGTCGGTCATTTGACCAAGACACCTTTCTAATATGTATTGATAATTGTATTTGATGTTACCTTAAATCGGTCATTTGACCAAGACAACTTTTTAATATGTATTGATAAATGTATTTGATGTTACCTTAAATCGGTCATTTGAAGACAACTTTCTAATATGTATTGATAATTGTATTAGATGTTAACTTCAATCGGTTATTTGACCAAGACAACTTTTTAATATGTATTGATAATTGTATTTGTTGTTACCTTCAATAGGTCATTTGACCAAGACAAATTTTTAATATGTATTGATAATTGTATTTGATGCTACCTTAAATCAGTCATTAGACCGAGATACTTTCTCATATGAATTGACAATTGTATTTGAAGTCAATTTGAACCCACAAAACCTTCATTACTTTTTTAGTAAGTTTTACCACTTTTTGGATATTTCAATTAGATATTACCTTAAATTGATTATATTATTAAAATAATTGTATATGATAGGACAGCAAACCTGTTATTTGTATATTGTTTATTTGTCGACATTTTACAGTAAATTTGACATTTTTTGGATAATTATATTCAATGTTACCTTAAATCGTTTTTTTGACCAAGACATTTTTTTTTATATGTATTGATAATTGTATTTGATGTTACCTTAAATCGGTCATTTGACAAAGACAACTTTCTAATATGTTTTATTAATTGTAATTGAATAAACTTTAAATCGGTCATTTAACCAAGACAACTTTCTAATATGTATTGATAATTGTATTAGATGTTAACTTAAATCGGTCATTTGACAAAAACAACTTTTTAATATATGTTGATAATTTTTTGATGTTACCTTATATCGGTGATTTGACCAAGACATCTTTTAAATACGTGATGATAATTGTATTAGTAGTTACCTTAAATCGGTCATTTGACGAAGACAGCTTTTTAGTATGTATTGATAATTGTATTTGATGTTCCCTTAAATCGGTCATTTGACCAAGACAACTTTCTAATATGTATTGATAATCGTATTTGATGTTACCTTAAATCGGTCATTTGACCAAGACAACTTTTTAATATGTATTGATAAATGTATTTGATGTTACCTTAAATCGGTCATTTGAAGACAACTTTCTAATATGTATTGATAAGTGTATTAGATGTTAGCTTAAATCGGTCATTTGACCAAGGCAACTTTCTAATATGTATTGATAATTGTAATTGTAGTTACCTTAAATCGGTCATTTGACCAAGACAACTTTCTAATATGTATTGATAATCGTATTTGATGTTACCTTAAATCGGTCATTTGACCAAGACAACTTTTTAATATGTATTGATAAATGTATTTGATAGTACCTTAAATCGGTCATTTGAAGACAACTTTCTAATATGTATTGATAAGTGTATGAGATGTTAGCTTAAATCGGTCATTTGACCAAGGCAACTTTCTAATATGTATTGATAAATGTAGTTGTAGTTACCTTAAATTTGTCATTTGTCCAAGACAACTTTCTTATATGTATTGATAATTGTATTTGATGTTACTTTAAATCGGTCATTTGACCAAGACAACATTCTTATATGTATTAATAATTGTAATTGTAGTTACCTTAAATCGGTCATTTGACCAAGACAACTATCTAATATGTATTGATAATTGTATTATATGTTTAACGTAAATCGGTCATTTGACCAAAACAACTTTTTAATATATGTTGATAATTTTTTTATATTACTTTAAATCGGTGATTTGACCAAGACATCTTTTTAATACGTATTGATAATTGTATAAGTAGTTACCTTAAATCGGTGATTTGACGAAGACTTCTTTTTAGTATGTATTGATAATTGAATTTGTTGTTACCTTAAATCGGTCATTTGACCAAGACAACTTTCTAATATGTATTGATAACTGTAATTGTAGTGACCTTAGATCGGTCATTTGACCAAGACAACTTTCTAATATGTATTGATAATTGTATTTGATGTTATCTTAAATCGGTCATTTGACCAAGACAACTTTTTAATATGTATTGATAATTGTATTAGATGTTAGCTTAAATCGGTCATTTGACCAAGACAACTTTCTAATATATATTGATAATTGTATTTTATGTTAACTTAAATCGGTCATTTGATAAAGACAACTTTTTAATATGGAATGATAATTTTTGTTTATGCTACCTTAAATCGTTGATTTGACCAAAACTTCTTTTTGATATGTATTGATAATTTTATTAGTAGTTACCTTAAATCAGTCATTTGACCAAGACAACTTTCTTATATGTATTGATAATTGTATTTGATGCTACCTTAAATCAATCATTAGACCAAGATACTTTCTATGTATTGACAATTGTATTTGAAGTCAATTTGAACCAAACAAACCTTCATTATAGAATTATAATACTTTTTTAGAAAATTTTACCACTTTTTAGATATATCATTTAGATGTAACCTGAAATTGATTATATTCTTAAAACAATTGTATATAATACAACTGCAAACCTGTTATTTGTATATTGTTTATTTCTCGACATTTTACTGTAAATTTGACATTTTTTTTTAATTGTATTTGATGTTACCTTAAATCGGTTATTTGACCCAGACAATTTTCTGATATATATTGATAATTGTATTTTATGTTAACTTAAATCGGTCATTTGACCAAGACAACTTTCTAATATATATTGATAATTGTATTTTATGTTAACTTAAATCGGTCATTTGACCAAGACAACTTTTTAATATGTATTGCTAATAGTATTTGTGGTTACTTTAAATCGGTCATTGACCAAGCCAACTTTTTAATATGTATTAATAATTGTATTTGATGCTACCTTAAATCAGTCATTAGACCAAGACATCTTTTTAATATATATTGATAATTGTATAAGTAGTTACCTTAAATCGGTCATTTGAAGACAACTTTCTAATATGTATTGATAATTGTATTAGATGTTAACTTAAATCGGTGATTTGACCAAGACAACTTTTTAATATTGATAATTGTATTAGATGTTAGCTTAAATCGGTCATTTGACCAAGGCAACTTTCTAATATGTATTGATAATTGTAATTGTAGTTACCTTAAATCGGTCATTTGACCAAGACAACTTTCTAATATATATTGATAATTGTATTTTATGTTAACTTAAATCGGTCATTTGATAAAGACTACTTTTTAATATGGAATGATAATTTTTGTTTATGCTACCTTAAATCGTTGATTTGACCAAAACTTCTTTTTGATATGTATTGATAATTTTATTAGTAGTTACCTTAAATCGGTCATTTGACCAAGACAACTTTCTAATATGTATTGATAAATGTAGTTGTAGTTACCTTAAATTTGTCATTTGTCCAAGACAACTTTCTTATATGTATTGATAATTGTATTTGATGTTACCTTAAATCGGTCATTTGACTAAGACAACATTCTAATATGTATTAATAATTGTAATTGTAGTTACCTTAAATCGGTCATTTGACCAAGACAACTATCTAATATGTATTGATAATTGTATTTGATGTTCCCTTAAATCGGTCATTTGACCATGACAACTTTTTAATATGTAATGATAATTGTATTTGTGGTTACCTTCAATCGGTCATTTGACCAAGACAAGTTTTTAATATGTATTGATAATTGTAGTTGATGCTACCTTAAATCAGTCATTAGACCGAGATACTTTCTAATATGTATTGACAATTGTATTTGAAGTCAATTTGAACCAAACAAACCTTCATTATAGAATTTTAATACTTTTTTAGTAAATTTTACCACTTTTTGGATATATCATTTAGATGTAACCTTAAATTGATTATATTCTTAAAACAATTGTATATAATACAACTGCAAACCTGTTATTTGTATATTGTTTATTTCTCGACATTTTACTGTAAATTTGACAGTTTTTTATAATTGTATTTGATGTTACCTTAAGTCGGTTATTTGACCAAGACAACTTTCTAATATATAATGATAATTGTATTTTATGTTAACTTAAATAGGTCATTTGACCAAGACAACTTTTTAATATGTATTGATAATTGTATTTGTGGTTACCTTAAATCAGTCATTTGACCAAGACAACTTTTTAATATGTATTAATAATTGTATTTGATGCTACCTTAAATCAGTCATTAGACCAAGACATCTTTTCAATATATATTGATAATTGTATAAGTAGTTACCTTAAATCGGTCATTTGAAGACAACTTTCTAATATGTATTGATAATTGTATTAGATGTTAACTTAAATCGGTTATTTGACGAAGACAGCTTTTTAGTATGTATTGATAATTGTATTTGTTGTTCCCTTAAATCGGTCATTTGACCAAGACAAGTTTTAATATGTATTGATAATTGTAGTTGATGCTACCTTAAATCAGTCATTAGACCGAGATACTTTCTAATATGTATTGACAATTGTATTTGAAGTCAATTTGAACCAAACAAACCTTCATTATAGAATTATAATACTTTTTTAGTAAATTTTACCACGTTTTGGATATTTCATTTAGATGTTACCTTTAATTGATTATATTCTTGAAATAATGGTATATAATACAACCGCAAACCTGTTATTTGTGTATTGTTTATTTCTCGACATTTTACTGTAAATTTGACATTTTTTT
The DNA here is from genome assembly GCF_036588685.1 of Mytilus trossulus. Taxonomy (NCBI): domain Eukaryota; kingdom Metazoa; phylum Mollusca; class Bivalvia; order Mytilida; family Mytilidae; genus Mytilus; species Mytilus trossulus. The sequence continues at coordinate 54,221,777 of NC_086377.1, forward strand.
ATAATTGTATTTGATGTTACCTTCAATCGGTTATTTGACCCAGACAATTTTCTAATATGTATTGATAATTGTATTTGCTGTTACCTCAAATCGGTCATATGACCAAGGCAACTTTCTAATATATATTGATAATTGTAATTGTAGTTACCTTAAATCGGTCATTTGACCAAGACAACTTTCTAATATATATTGATAATTGTAGTTGATGTTAACTTAAATCGGTCATTTGACCAAGACAACATTTTAATATGTATTGATAATTGTATTTGATGCTACCTTAAATAAGTCATTAGACCGAGATACTTTCAAATATGTATTGACAATTGTATTTGAAGTCAATTTGAACCAAACAAACCTTCATTATAGAATTATAACACTTTTTTATTAAATTTTACCACGTTTTGGATATTTCATGTATATGTTACCTTAAATTGATTATATTCTTAAAGTAATGGTATATAATACAACTGCAAACCTGTTATTTGTGTATTGTTTATTTCTCGCTTTTTTCCGGTAAATTTGACATTTTTTATACTTGTATTTGATGTTACCTTAAATCGGTCATTTGACCAAGACAACTTTCTAATATATATTGATAATTGTATTTGATGTTAACTTAAATCGGTCATTTGATAAAGACAACTTTTTAATATGTAATGATAATTTTTGTTTATGCTACCTTATATCGTTGATTTGACCAAAACTTCGTTTTGATTTGTATTGATAATTTTATTAGTAGTTACCTTAAATCGGTCATTTGACCAAGACAACTTTCTAATATGTATTGATAAATGTAGTTGTAGTTACCTTAAATTTGTCATTTGTCTAACACAACTTTGTTATATGTATTGATAATTGTATTTGATGTTACCTTAAATCGGTCATTTGACCAAGACAACATTCTAATATGTATTAATAATTGTAATTGTAGTTACCTTAAATCGGTCATTTGACCAAGAAAACTATCTAATTTGTATTGATAATTGTATTAGATGTTTAACTTAAATCGGTCGTTTGACCAAAACAACTTTTTAATATATGTTGATAATGTTTTTATATGACTTTTAATCGGTGATTTGACCAAGACATCTTTTTAATACGTATTGATAATTGTATAAGTACTTACCTTAAATCGTTGATTTGAAGAAGACAACTTTTTAGTATGTATTGATAATTGAATTTGATGTTACCTTAAATCGGTCATTTGACCAAGACAACTTTCTAATATGTATTGATAACTGTAATTGTAGTGACCTTAGATCGGTCATTTGACCAAGACAACTTTCTAATATATATTGATAATTGTATTTGATGTTAACTTAAATCGGTCATTTGACCAAGACAACTTTTTAATATGTATTGATAATTGTATTTGTGGTTACCTTAAATCGGTCATTTGACCAAGACAACTTTTTAATATGTATTGATAATTGTATTTGATGCTACCTTAAATCAGTCATTAGACCTAGATACTTTCTATGTATTGACAATTGTATTTGAAGTCAATTTGAACCAAACAAACCTTTATTATAGAATTATAATACTTTTTTAGTAAATTTTACCACTTTTGGGATATATCATTTAGATGTAACCTTAAAATGATTATATTCTTAAAATAATTGTATATAATACAACTGCAAACCTGTTATTTGTATATTGTTTATTTCTCGACATTTTACTGTAAATTTGACATTTTTTTTATACTTGTATTTTATAATACCTTAAATCGGTTATTCGACCAAGACAGTTTTCTGATATGTATTGATAATTGTATTTGATGTTACCTTAAATCGGTCATTTGTTCAAGGCAACTTTCTAATATGTATTGATAAGTGTAATTGTAGTTACCTTTAATCGGTCATTTGACCAAGACAACTTTCTAATATATATTGATAACTGTATTTGATGTTAACTTAAATCGGTCATTTGACCAAGACAACTTTTTAATATGTAATGATGATTTTTTTTATGCTACCTTAAATTGGTGATTTGACCAAAACTACTTTTTTATGCTACCTTAAATCGGTGATTTGACCAAAACTACTTTTTGATATGTATTGACAATTTTATTAGTAGTTACCTTAAATCGGTCATTTGACCAAGACAACTTTCTAATATGTATTGATAATTGTAGTTGTAGGTACCTTAAATTGGTCATTTGTCCAAGACAACTTTCTTATATGTATTGATAATTGTATTTGATGATACCTTAAATCGGTCATTTGACCAAGACAACTTTCTAATATGTATTATTAATTGTAATTGTAGTTACCTTAAATCGGTCACTTGACCAAGACAACCTTCTAATATGTATTGTTAATTGTATTAGATGTAAACTTAAATCGGTCATTTGACCAAAACAACTTTTTAATATATGTTGATAATTTTTTGATGTTACCTTAAATCGGTGATTTGACCGAGACATCTTTTTAATATGTATTGATAATTGTATAAGTAGTTACCTTAAATCGGTCATTTGACGAAGACGGCTTTTAAGTATGTATTGATAATTGTATTTGATGTTCCCTTAAATCGGTCATTTGACCAAGACAACTTTCTAATATGTATTGATAATTGTATTTGATGTTACCTTCAAATCGGTCATTTTACCAAGACAACTTTTTAATATGTATTGATAAATGTATTTGATGTTACCTTAAATCGGTTATTTGAAGACAACTTTCAAATATGTATTGATAATTGTATTAGATGTTAACTTAAATCGGTCATTTGACCAAAACGATTTTTTAATATGTATTGATAATTGTATTTGTGGTTACCTTCAATCGGTCATTTGACCAAGACAAGTTTTTAATATGTATTGATAATTGTATTTGATGTTACCTTAAATCGGTGATTTGACCAAGACATCTTTTTAATATGTATTGATAATTGTATAAATAGTTACCTTCAATCGGTCATTTGACGAAGACAGCTTTTAAGTATGTATTGATAATTGTATTTGATGTTCCCTTAAATCGGTCATTTGACCAAGACACCTTTCTAATATGTATTGATAATTGTATTTGATGTTACCTTCAAATCGGTCATTTTACCAAGACAACTTTTTAATATGTATTGATAAATGTATTTGATGTTACCTTAAATCGGTTATTTGAAGACAACTTTCTAATATGTATTGATAATTGTATTAGATGTTAACTTAAATCGGTCATTTGACCAAGACAATTTTTTAATATGTATTGATAATTGTATTTGTGGTTACCTTCAATCGGTCATTTGACCAAGACAAGTTTTTAATATGTATTGATAATTGTATTTGATGCTACCTTAAATCAGTCATTAGACCGAGATACTTTCTAATATGTATTGACAATTGTATTTGAAGTCAATTTGAACCCACCAAACCTTCATTACTTTTTTAGTAAATTTTACCACTTTTTGGATATTTCAATTAGATATTACCTTAAATTGATTATATTATTAAAATAATTGTATATGATAGGACAGCAAATCTGTTATTTGTATATTGTTTATTTGTCGACATTTTACAGTAAATTTGACATTTTTTTGATAATTATATGCAATGTTACCTTAAATCGGTTTTTTGACCAAGACATTTTTCTTATATGTATTGATAATTGTATGTGATGTTAACTTAAATATGTCATTTGACCAAAACAACTTTTTAATATATGTTGATAATTTTTTGATGTTACCTTTAATCGGTGATTTGACCAAGACATCTTTTTAATACGTATTGGTAATTGTATAAGTAGTTACCTTCAATCGGTCATTTGACGAAGACAGCTTTTAAATATGTAATTATAATTGTATTTGTGGTTACCTTCAATCGGTCATTTGACCAAGACAAGTTTTTAATATGTATTGATAATTGTATTTGATGTTCCCTTAAATCGGTCATTTGACCAAGACAACTTTTTAATATGTAATTATAATTGTATTTGTGGTTACCTTCAATCGGTCATTTGACCAAGACAAGTTTTTAATATGTATTGATAATTGTAATTGTAGTTACCTTAAATCGGTCATTTGATAATTTTTTGATGTTACCTTTAATCGGTGATTTGACCAAGACATCTTTTTAATACGTATTGGTAATTGTATAAGTAGTTACCTTCAATCGGTCATTTGACGAAGACAGCTTTTAAATATGTAATTATAATTGTATTTGTGGTTACCTTCAATCGGTCATTTGACCAAGACAAGTTTTTAATATGTATTGATAATTGTATTTGATGTTCCCTTAAATCGGTCATTTGACCAAGACAACTTTTTAATATGTAATTATAATTGTATTTGTGGTTACCTTCAATCGGTCATTTGACCAAGACAAGTTTTTAATATGTATTGATAATTGTAATTGTAGTTACCTTAAATCGGTCATTTGACCAAGACAACTTTCTAATATATATTGATAATTGTATTTTATGTTAACTTAAATCGGTCATTTGATAAAGACAACTTTTTAATATGGAATGATAATTTTTGTTTATGCTACCTTAAATCGTTGATTTGACCAAAACTTCTTTTTGATATGTATTGATAATTTTATTAGTAGTTACCTTAAATCGGTCATTTGAAGACAACTTTCTAATATGTATTGATAATTGTATTAGATGTTAACTTAAATCGGTCATTTGACCAAGACAACTTTTTAATATGTATTGATAATTGTATTTGTGGTTACCTTCAATCGGTCATTTGACCAAGACAAGTTTTTAATATATGTTGATAATTTTTTGATGTTACCTTAAATCGGTGATTTGACCAAGACATCTTTTTAATATGTATTGATAATTGTATAAATAGTTACCTTCAATCGGTCATTTGACGAAGACAGCTTTTAAGTATGTATTGATAATTGTATTTGATGTTCCCTTAAATCGGTCATTTGACCAAGACACCTTTCTAATATGTATTGATAATTGTATTTGATGTTACCTTCAAATCGGTCATTTTACTAAGACAACTTTTTAATATGTATTGATAAATGTATTTGATGTTACCTTAAATCGGTTATTTGAAGACAACTTTCTAATATGTATTGATAATTGTATTAGATGTTAACTTAAATCGGTCATTTGACCAAGACAATTTTTTAATATGTATTGATAATTGTATTTGTGGTTACCTTCAATCGGTCATTTGACCAAGACAAGTTTTTAATATGTATTGATAATTGTATTTGATGCTACCTTAAATCAGTCATTAGACCGAGATACTTTCTTATATGTATTGACAATTGTATTTGAAGTCAATTTGAACCCACCAAACCTTCATTACTTTTTTAGTAAATTTTACCACTTTTTGGATATTTCAATTAGATATTACCTTAAATTGATTATATTATTAAAATAATTGTATATGATAGGACAGCAAATCTGTTATTTGTATATTGTTTATTTGTCGACATTTTACAGTAAATTTGACATTTTTTTGATAATTATATGCAATGTTACCTTAAATCGGTTTTTTGACCAAGACATTTTTCTTATATGTATTGATAATTGTATGTGATGTTACCTTAAATCGGTCATTTGACAAAGACAACTTTCTAATATGTTTTATTAATTGTAATTGAATATACCTTAAATCGGTCATTTAACCAAGACAACTTTCTAATATGTATTGATAATTGTATTAGATGTTAACTTAAATCGGTCATTTGACCAAAACAACTTTTTAATATATGTTAATAATTTTTTGATGTTACCTTTAATCGGTCATTTGACCAAGACATCTTTTTAATACGTATTGATAATTGTATAAGTAGTTACCTTCAATCGGTCATTTGACGAAGACAGCTTTTTAGTATGTATTGATAATTGTATTTGATGTTCCCTTAAATCGGTCATTTGACTAAGACAACTTTCTAATATGTATTGATAATTGTATTCGATGTTCCCTTAAATCGCTCATTTGACCAAGACAACTTTTTAATATGTAATTATAATTGTATTTGTGGTTACCTTCAATCGGTCATTTGACCAAGACAAGTTTTTAATATGTATTGATAATTGTAGTTGATGCTACCTTAAATCAGTCATTAGACCGAGATACTTTCTAATATGTATTGACAATTGTATTTGAAGTCAATTTGAACCAACCAAACCTTCATTATAGAAATATAATACCTTTTTAATAAATTTAACCACGTTTTAAATATTTCATTTAGATGCAACCTTAAATTGATTATATTCTTAAAATAATTGTATATAATACAACTGCAAACCTGTTATTTGTATATTGTTTATTTCTCGACATTTTACTGTAAATTTGACATTTTTTTATACTTGTATTTGATAATACCTTAAATCGGTTATTCGACCAAGACAATTTTCTGATATGTATTGATAATTGTATTTGATGTTACCTTAAATCGGTCATTTGACCAAGGAAACTTTCTCATATGTATTGATAATTGTATTTGTAGTAACCTTTAATCGGTCATTTGACCAAGACAACTTTCTAATATATATTGATAACTGTATTTGATGTTAACTTAAATCGGTCATTTGACCAAGACAAATTTTTAATATGTAATGATGATTTTTTTTATGCTACCTTAAATCGGTGATTTGACCAAAACTACTTTTTTATGCTACCTTAAATCGGTGATTTGACCATAACTACTTTTTTATGCTACCTTAAATCGGTGATTTGACCAAAACTACTTTTTGATATGTATTGATAATTTTATTAGTAGTTACCTTAAATCGGTCATTTGACCAAGACAACTTTCTAATATGTATTGATAATTGTAGTTGTAGTTACCTTAAATTGGTTATTTGTCCAAGACAACTTTGTTATATGTATTGATAATTGTATAAGATGATACCTTAAATCGGTCATTTGACCAGGACAACTTTCTAATATGTATTATTAATTGTAATTGTAGTTACCTTAAATCGGTCACTTGACCAAGACAACTTTCTAATATGTATTGTTAATTGTATTAGATGTTAACTTAAATCGGTCATTTGACCAAAACATTTTTTTAATATATGTTGATAATTTTTTGATGTTACCTTAAATCGGTGATTTGACCAAGACATCTTTTTAATATGTATTGATAATTGTATAAATAGTTACCTTCAATCGGTCATTTGACGAAGACAGCTTTTAAGTATGTATTGATAATTGTATTTGATGTTCCCTTAAATCGGTCATTTGACCAAGACACCTTTCTAATATGTATTGATAATTGTATTTGATGTTACCTTCAAATCGGTCATTTTACTAAGACAACTTTTTAATATGTATTGATAAATGTATTTGATGTTACCTTAAATCGGTTATTTGAAGACAACTTTCTAATATGTATTGATAATTGTATTAGATGTTAACTTAAATCGGTCATTTGACCAAGACAATTTTTTAATATGTATTGATAATTGTATTTGTGGTTACCTTCAATCGGTCATTTGACCAAGACAAATTTTTAATATGTAATGATGATTTTTTTTATGCTACCTTAAATCGGTGATTTGACCAAAACTACTTTTTTATGCTACCTTAAATCGGTGATTTGACCATAACTACTTTTTTATGCTACCTTAAATCGGTGATTTGACCAAAACTACTTTTTGATATGTATTGATAATTTTATTAGTAGTTACCTTAAATCGGTCATTTGACCAAGACAACTTTCTAATATGTATTGATAATTGTAGTTGTAGTTACCTTAAATTGGTCATTTGTCCAAGACAACTTTGTTATATGTATTGATAATTGTATAAGATGATACCTTAAATCGGTCATTTGACCAGGACAACTTTCTAATATGTATTATTAATTGTAATTGTAGTTACCTTAAATCGGTCACTTGACCAAGACAACTTTCTAATATGTATTGTTAATTGTATTAGATGTTAACTTAAATCGGTCATTTGACCAAAACATTTTTTTAATATATGTTGATAATTTTTTGATGTTACCTTAAATCGGTGATTTGACCAAGACATCTTTTTAATATGTATTGATAATTGTATAAATAGTTACCTTCAATCGGTCATTTGACGAAGACAGCTTTTAAGTATGTATTGATAATTGTATTTGATGTTCCCTTAAATCGGTCATTTGACCAAGACACCTTTCTAATATGTATTGATAATTGTATTTGATGTTACCTTCAAATCGGTCATTTTACTAAGACAACTTTTTAATATGTATTGATAAATGTATTTGATGTTACCTTAAATCGGTTATTTGAAGACAACTTTCTAATATGTATTGATAATTGTATTAGATGTTAACTTAAATCGGTCATTTGACCAAGACAATTTTTTAATATGTATTGATAATTGTATTTGTGGTTACCTTCAATCGGTCATTTGACCAAGACAAGTTTTTAATATGTATTGATAATTGTATTTGATGCTACCTTAAATCAGTCATTAGACCGAGATACTTTCTTATATGTATTGACAATTGTATTTGAAGTCAATTTGAACCCACCAAACCTTCATTACTTTTTTAGTAAATTTTACCACTTTTTGGATATTTCAATTAGATATTACCTTAAATTGATTATATTATTAAAATAATTGTATATGATAGGACAGCAAATCTGTTATTTGTATATTGTTTATTTGTCGACATTTTACAGTAAATTTGACATTTTTTTGATAATTATATGCAATGTTACCTTAAATCGGTTTTTTGACCAAGACATTTTTCTTATATGTATTGATAATTGTATGTGATGTTACCTTAAATCGGTCATTTGACAAAGACAACTTTCTAATATGTTTTATTAATTGTAATTGAATATACCTTAAATCGGTCATTTAACCAAGACAACTTTCTAATATGTATTGATAATTGTATTAGATGTTAACTTAAATCGGTCATTTGACCAAAACAACTTTTTAATATATGTTAATAATTTTTTGATGTTACCTTTAATCGGTCATTTGACCAAGACATCTTTTTAATACGTATTGATAATTGTATAAGTAGTTACCTTCAATCGGTCATTTGACGAAGACAGCTTTTTAGTATGTATTGATAATTGTATTTGATGTTCCCTTAAATCGGTCATTTGACTAAGACAACTTTCTAATATGTATTGATAATTGTATTCGATGTTCCCTTAAATCGCTCATTTGACCAAGACAACTTTTTAATATGTAATTATAATTGTATTTGTGGTTACCTTCAATCGGTCATTTGACCAAGACAAGTTTTTAATATGTATTGATAATTGTAGTTGATGCTACCTTAAATCAGTCATTAGACCGAGATACTTTCTAATATGTATTGACAATTGTATTTGAAGTCAATTTGAACCAACCAAACCTTCATTATAGAAATATAATACCTTTTTAATAAATTTAACCACGTTTTAAATATTTCATTTAGATGCAACCTTAAATTGATTATATTCTTAAAATAATTGTATATAATACAACTGCAAACCTGTTATTTGTATATTGTTTATTTCTCGACATTTTACTGTAAATTTGACATTTTTTTATACTTGTATTTGATAATACCTTAAATCGGTTATTCGACCAAGACAATTTTCTGATATGTATTGATAATTGTATTTGATGTTACCTTAAATCGGTCATTTGACCAAGGAAACTTTCTCATATGTATTGATAATTGTATTTGTAGTAACCTTTAATCGGTCATTTGACCAAGACAACTTTCTAATATATATTGATAACTGTATTTGATGTTAACTTAAATCGGTCATTTGACCAAGACAAATTTTTAATATGTAATGATGATTTTTTTTATGCTACCTTAAATCGGTGATTTGACCAAAACTACTTTTTTATGCTACCTTAAATCGGTGATTTGACCATAACTACTTTTTTATGCTACCTTAAATCGGTGATTTGACCAAAACTACTTTTTGATATGTATTGATAATTTTATTAGTAGTTACCTTAAATCGGTCATTTGACCAAGACAACTTTCTAATATGTATTGATAATTGTAGTTGTAGTTACCTTAAATTGGTCATTTGTCCAAGACAACTTTGTTATATGTATTGATAATTGTATAAGATGATACCTTAAATCGGTCATTTGACCAGGACAACTTTCTAATATGTATTATTAATTGTAATTGTAGTTACCTTAAATCGGTCACTTGACCAAGACAACTTTCTAATATGTATTGTTAATTGTATTAGATGTTAACTTAAATCGGTCATTTGACCAAAACATTTTTTTAATATATGTTGATAATTTTTTGATGTTACCTTAAATCGGTGATTTGACCGAGATATCTTTTTAATATGTATTGATAATTGTATAAGTAGTTACCTTAAATCGGTCATTTGACGAAGTCAGCTTTTAAGTATGTATTGATAATTGTATTTGATGTTCCCTTAAATCGGTCATTTGACCAAGACAACTTTCTAATATGTATTGATAACTGTAATTGTAGTGACCTTAGATCGGTCATTTGATCAAGACAACTTTCTAATATGTATTGATAATTGTATTTGATGTTAACTTAAATCGGTCATTTGACCAAGACAACTTTTTAATATGTATTGATAATTGTATTTGTGGTTACCTTAAATCGGTCATTTGACCAAGACAACTTTTTAATATGTATTGATAATTGTATTTGATGCTACCTTAAATCAGTCATTAGACCTAGATACTTTCTATGTATTGACAATTGTATTTGAAGTCAAGTTGAACCAAACAAACCTTTATTATAGAATTATAATACTTTTTTAGTAAATTTTACCACTTTTTGGATATATCATTTAGATGTAACCTTAAAATGATTATATTCTTAAAATAATTGTATATAATACAACTGCAAACCTGTTATTTGTATATTGTTTATTTCTCGACATTTTACTGTAAATTTGACATTTTTTTATACTTGTATTTGTTAATACCTTAAATCGGTTATTCGACCAAGACAATTTTCTGATATGTATTGATAATTGTATTTGATGTTACCTTAAATCGGTCATTTGACCAAGGCAACTTTCTAATATGTATTGATAATTGTAATTGTAGTTACCTTTAATCGGTCATTTGACCAAGACAACTTTCTAATATATATTGATAACTGTATTTGATGTTAACTTAAATCGGTCATTTGACCAAGACAACTTTTTAATATGTAATGATGATTTTTTTTATGCTACCTTAAATTGGTGATTTGACCAAAACTACTTTTTTATGCTACCTTAAATCGGTGATTTGACCAAAACTACTTTTTGATATGTATTGATAATTTTATTAGTAGTTACCTTAAATCGGTCATTTGACCAAGACAACTTTCTAATATGTATTGATAATTGTAGTTGTAGTTACCTTAAATTGGTCATTTGTCCAAGACAACTTTCTAATATGTATTGTTAATTGTATTAGATGTTAACTTAAATCGGTCATTTGACCAAAACATTTTTTTAATATATGTTGATAATTTTTTGATGTTACCTTAAATCGGTGATTTGACCGAGATATCTTTTTAATATGTATTGATAATTGTATAAGTAGTTACCTTAAATCGGTCATTTGACGAAGTCAGCTTTTAAGTATGTATTGATAATTGTATTTGATGTTCCCTTAAATCGGTCATTTGACCAAGACAACTTTCAAATATGTATTGATAACTGTAATTGTAGTGACCTTAGATCGGTCATTTGATCAAGACAACTTTCTAATATGTATTGATAATTGTATTTGATGTTAACTTAAATCGGTCATTTGACCAAGACAACTTTTTAATATGTATTGATAATTGTATTTGTGGTTACCTTAAATCGGTCATTTGACCAAGACAACTTTTTAATATGTATTGATAATTGTATTTGATGCTACCTTAAATCAGTCATTAGACCTAGATACTTTCTATGTATTGACAATTGTATTTGAAGTCAATTTGAACCAAACAAACCTTTATTATAGAATTATAATACTTTTTTAGTAAATTTTACCACTTTTTGGATATATCATTTAGATGTAACCTTAAAATGATTATATTCTTAAAATAATTGTATATAATACAACTGCAAACCTGTTATTTGTATATTGTTTATTTCTCGACATTTTACTGTAAATTTGACATTTTTTTATACTTGTATTTGTTAATACCTTAAATCGGTTATTCGACCAAGACAATTTTCTGATATGTATTGATAATTGTATTTGATGTTACCTTAAATCGGTCATTTGACCAAGGCAACTTTCTAATATGTATTGATAATTGTAATTGTAGTTACCTTTAATCGGTCATTTGACCAAGACAACTTTCTAATATATATTGATAACTGTATTTGATGTTAACTTAAATCGGTCATTTGACCAAGACAACTTTTTAATATGTAATGATGATTTTTTTTATGCTACCTTAAATTGGTGATTTGACCAAAACTACTTTTTTATGCTACCTTAAATCGGTGATTTGACCAAAACTACTTTTTGATATGTATTGATAATTTTATTAGTAGTTACCTTAAATCGGTCATTTGACCAAGACAACTTTCTAATATGTATTGATAATTGTAGTTGTAGTTACCTTAAATTGGTCATTTGTCCAAGACAACTTTCTTATATGTATTGATAATTGTATTTGATGATACCTTAAATCGGTCATTTGACCAAGACAACTTTCTAATATGTATTATTAATTGTAATTGTAGTTACCTTACATCGGTCACTTGACCAAGACAACTTTCTAATATGTATTGTTAATTGTATTAGATGTAAACTTAAATCGGTCATTTGACCAAAACAACTTTTTAAAATGTGTTGATAATTTTTTGATGTTACCTTAAATCGGTGATTTGACCGAGACATCTTTTTAGTATGTATTGATAATTGTATAAGTAGTTACCTTAAATCGGTCATTTGACGAAGACGGCTTTTAAGTATGTATTGATAATTGTATTTGATGTTCCCTTAAATCGGTCATTTGACCAAGACAACTTTCTAATATGTATTGATAGTTGTATTTGATGTTACCTTAAATCGGTCTTTTGACCAAGACAACTTTTTAATATGTATTGATAATTGTATTAGATGTTAGCTTAAATCGGTCATTTGACCAAGGCAGCTTTCTAATATGTATTGATAATTGTAATTGTAGTTACCTCAAATCGGTCATTTGACCAAGACAACTTTCTAATATATATTGATAATTGTATTTTATGTTAACTTAATCGGTCATTTGATAAAGACAACTTTTTAATATGGAATGATAATTTTTGTTTATGCTACCTTAAATAGTTGATTTGACCAAAACTTCTTTTTGATATGTATTGATAATTTTATTAGTAGTTACCTTAAATCAGTCATTTGAAGACAACTTTCTAATATGTATTGATAATTGTATTAGATGTTAACTTAAATCGGTCATTTGACCAAGACAACTTTTTAATATGTATTGATAATTGTATTTGTGGTTACCTTCAATCGGTCATTTGACCAAGACAAGTTTTTAATATATGTTGATAATTTTTTGATGTTACCTTTAATCGGTGATTTGACCAAGACATCTTTTTAATATGTATTGATAATTGTATAAATAGTTACCTTCAATCGGTCATTTCACGAAGACAGCTTTTTAGTATGTATTGATAATTGTATTTGATGTTCCCTTAAATCGGTCATTTGACCAAGACACCTTTCTAATATGTATTGATCATTGTATTTGATGTTACCTTCAAATCGGTCATTTTACCAAGACAACTTTTTAATATGTTTTGATAAATGTATTTGATGTTACCTTAAATCGGTTATTTGAAGACAACTTTCTAATATGTATTGATAATTGTATTAGATGTTAACTTAAATCGGTCATTTGACCAAGACAATTTTTTAATATGTATTGATAATTGTATTTGTGGTTACCTTCAATCGGTCATTTGACCAAGACAAGTTTCTAATATGTATTGATAATTGTATTTGATGCTACCTTAAATCAGTCATTAGACCGAGATACTTTCTAATATGTATTGACCATAGTATTTGAAGTCAATTTGAACCCACCAAACCTTCATTACTTTTTTAGTAAATTTTACCACTTTTTGGATATTTCAATTAGATATTACCTTAAATTGATTATATTATTAAAATAATTGTATATGATAGGACAGCAAATCTGTTATTTGTATATTGTTTATTTGTCGACATTTTACAGTAAATTTGACATTTTTTTGATAATTATATTCAATGTTACCTTAAATCGGTTTTTTGACCAAGACATTTTTCTTATATGTATTGATAATTGTATGTGATGTTACCTTAAATCGGTCATTTGACAAAGACAACTTTCTAATATGTTTTATTAATTGTAATTGAATATACCTTAAATCGGTCATTTAACCAAGACAACTTTCTAATATGTATTGATAATTGTATTAGATGTTAACTTAAATCGGTCATTTGACCAAAACAACTTTTTAATATATGTTGATAATTTTTTGATGTTACCTTTAATCGGTGATTTGACCAATACATCTTTTTAATACGTATTGATAATTGTATAAGTAGTTACCTTCAATCGGTCATTTGACGAAGACAGCTTTTTAGTATGTATTGATAATTGTATTTGATGTTCCCTTAAATCGGTCATTTGACCAACACAACTTTCTAATATGTATTGATAATTGTATTTGATGTTCCCTTAAATCGGTCATTTGACCAAGACAACTTTTTAATATGTAATGATAATTGTATTTGTGGTTACCTTCAATCGGTCATTTGACCTAGATACTTTCTAATATGTATTGACAATTGTATTTGAAGTCAATTTGAACCAACCAAACCTTCATTATAGAAATATAATACCTTTTTAGTACATTTTACCACGTTTTGGATATTTCATTTAGATGTAACCTTAAATTGATTATATTCTTAAAATAATTGTATATAATACAACTGCAAACCTGTTATTTGTATATTGTTTATTTCTCGACATTTTACTGTAAATTTGACATTTTTTTATACTTGTATTTGATAATACCTTAAATCGGTTATTCGACCAAAACAATTTTCTGATATGTATTGATAATTGTATTTGATGTTACCTTAAATCGGTCATTTGACCAAGGCAACTTTCTAATATGTATTGATAATTGTAATTGTAGTTACCTTTAATCGGTCATTTGACCAAGACAACTTTCTAATATATATTGATAACTGTTTTTGATGTTAACTTAAATCGGTCATTTGACCAAGACAACTTTTTAATATGTAATGATGATTTTTTTTATGCTACCTTAAATCAGTGATTTGACCAAAACTACTTTTTTTATGCTATTTTAAATCGGTGTTTTGACCAAAACTACTTTTTGATATGTATTGATAATTTTATTAGTAGTTACCTTAAATCGGTCATTTGACCAAGACAACTTTTCAATATGTATTGATAATTGTAGTTGTAGTTACCTTAAATTGGTCATTTGTCCAAGACAACTTTCTTATATGTATTGATAATTGTATTTGATGATACCTTAAATCGGTCATTTGACCAAGACAACTTTGTAATATGTATTATTAATTGTAATTGTAGTTACCTTAAATCGGTCACTTGACCAAGACAATTTTTTAATATATGTTGATAATTTTTTGATGTTACCTTAAATCGGTGATTTGACCGAGACATCTTTTTAATATGTATTGATAATTGTATAAGTAGTTACCTTAAATCGTTCATTTGACGAAGTCAGCTTTTAAGTATGTATTGATAATTGTATTTGATGTTCCCTTAAATCAGTCATTTGACCAAGACAACTTTCTAATATGTATTGATAAATGTATTTGAAGTTACCTTAAATCGGTCTTTTGACCAAGACAACTTTTTAATATGTATGTGTGTATTGATAATTATATTTGATGTTACCTTAAATCGGTCATTTGAAGACAACTTTCTAATATGTATTGATAATTGTATTAGATGTTACCTTCAAATCGGTCATTTTACCAAGACAACTTTTTAATATGTATTGATAAATGTATTTGATGTTACCTTAAATCAGTTATTTGAAGACAACTTTCTTATATGTATTGATCATTGTATTAGATGTTAACTTAAATCGGTCATTTGACCAAGACAACTTTTTAATATGTATTGATAATTGTATTTGATGTTCCCTTAAATCGGTCATTTGACCAACACAACTTTCTAATATGTATTGATAATTGTATTTGATGTTCCCTTAAATCGGTCATTTGACCAAGACAACTTTTTAATATGTAATGATAATTGTATTTGTGGTTACCTTCAATCGGTCATTTGACCTAGATACTTTCTAATATGTATTGACAATTGTATTTGAAGTCAATTTGAACCAACCAAACCTTCATTATAGAAATATAATACCTTTTTAGTACATTTTACCACGTTTTGGATATTTCATTTAGATGTAACCTTAAATTGATTATATTCTTAAAATAATTGTATATAATACAACTGCAAACCTGTTATTTGTATATTGTTTATTTCTCGACATTTTACTGTAAATTTGACATTTTTTTATACTTGTATTTGATAATACCTTAAATCGGTTATTCGACCAAAACAATTTTCTGATATGTATTGATAATTGTATTTGATGTTACCTTAAATCGGTCATTTGACCAAGGCAACTTTCTAATATGTATTGATAATTGTAATTGTAGTTACCTTTAATCGGTCATTTGACCAAGACAACTTTCTAATATATATTGATAACTGTTTTTGATGTTAACTTAAATCGGTCATTTGACCAAGACAACTTTTTAATATGTAATGATGATTTTTTTTATGCTACCTTAAATCAGTGATTTGACCAAAACTACTTTTTTTATGCTATTTTAAATCGGTGTTTTGACCAAAACTACTTTTTGATATGTATTGATAATTTTATTAGTAGTTACCTTAAATCGGTCATTTGACCAAGACAACTTTTCAATATGTATTGATAATTGTAGTTGTAGTTACCTTAAATTGGTCATTTGTCCAAGACAACTTTCTTATATGTATTGATAATTGTATTTGATGATACCTTAAATCGGTCATTTGACCAAGACAACTTTGTAATATGTATTATTAATTGTAATTGTAGTTACCTTAAATCGGTCACTTGACCAAGACAATTTTTTAATATGTATTGTTAATTGTATTAGATGTAAACTTAAATCGGTCATTTGACCAAAACAACTTTTTAATATATGTTGATAATTTTTTGATGTTACCTTAAATCGGTGATTTGACCGAGACATCTTTTTAATATGTATTGATAATTGTATAAGTAGTTACCTTAAATCGTTCATTTGACGAAGTCAGCTTTTAAGTATGTATTGATAATTGTATTTGATGTTCCCTTAAATCAGTCATTTGACCAAGACAACTTTCTAATATGTATTGATAAATGTATTTGAAGTTACCTTAAATCGGTCTTTTGACCAAGACAACTTTTTAATATGTATGTGTGTATTGATAATTATATTTGATGTTACCTTAAATCGGTCATTTGAAGACAACTTTCTAATATGTATTGATAATTGTATTAGATGTTACCTTCAAATCGGTCATTTTACCAAGACAACTTTTTAATATGTATTGATAAATGTATTTGATGTTACCTTAAATCGGTTATTTGAAGACAACTTTCTTATATGTATTGATCATTGTATTAGATGTTAACTTAAATCGGTCATTTGACCAAGACAACTTTTTAATATGTATTGATAATTGTATTTGTGGTTACCTTCAATCGGCCATTTGACCAAGACAAGTTTTTAATATGTATTGATAATTGTATCTGATGCTACCTTAAATCAGTCATTAGACCGAGATACTTTCTAATATGTATTGACAATTGTATTTGAAGTCAATTTGAACCCACCAAACCTTCATTACTTTTTTAGTAAATTTTACCACTTTTTGGATATTTCAATTAGATATTACCTTAAATTGATTATATTATTAAAATAATTGTATATGATAGGACAGCAAACCTGTTATTTGTATATTGTTTATTTGTCGACATTTTACAGTAAATTTGACATTTTTTTGATAATTGTATTTGATGTTCCCTTAAATCGGTCATTTGACCAAGACAACTTTCTAATATGTATTGATAATTGTATTTGATGTTCCCTTAAATCGGTCATTTGACCAAGACAACTTTCTAATATTTAATGATAATTGTATTTGTGGTTACCTTCAATCGGTCATTTGACCAAGACAAGTTTTTAATATGTATTGATAATTGTAGTTGATGCTACCTTAAATCAGTCATTAGACCGAGATACTTTCTAATATGTATTGACAATTGTATTTGAAGTCAATTTGAACCAACCAAACCTTCATTATAGAAATATAATACCTTTTTAGTAAATTCTACCACGTTTTGGATATTTCATTTAAATGTAACCTTAAATTGATTTTATTCTTAAAATAATTGTATATAATACAACTGCAAACCTGTTATTTGTATATTGTTTATTTCTCGACATTTTACTGTAAATTTGACATTTTTTTATACTTGTATTTGATAATACCTTAAATCGGTTATTCGACCAAGACAATTTTCTGATATGTATTGATAATTGTATTTGATGTTACCTTAAATCGGTCATTTGACCAAGGCAACTTTCTAATATGTATTGATAATTGTAATTGTAGTTACCTTTAATCGGTCATTTGACCAAGACAACTTTCTAATATATATTGATAACTGTTTTTGATGTTAACTTAAATCGGTCATTTGACCAAGACAACTTTTTAATATGTAATGATGATTTTTTTTATGCTACCTTAAATCGGTGATTTGACCAAAACTACTTTTTTATGCTACCTTAAATCGGTGATTTGACCAAAACTACTTTTTGATATGTATTGATAATTTTATTAGTAGTTACCTTAAATCGGTCATTTGACCAAGACAACTTTCTAATATGTATTGATAATTGTAGTTGTAGTTACCTTAAATTGGTCATTTGTCCAAGACAACTTTCTTATATGTATTGATAATTGTATTTGATGATACCTTAAATCAGTCATTTGACCAAGACAACTTTCTAATATGTATTATTAATTGTAATTGTAGTTACCTTAAATCGGTCACTTGACCAAGACAACTTTCTAATATGTATTGTTAATTGTTTTAGATGTTAACTTAAATCGGTCATTTGACCAAAACAACTTTTTAATATATGTTGATAATTTTTTGATGTTACCTTAAATCGGTGATTTGACCGAGACATCTTTTTAATATGTATTGATAATTGTATAAGTAGTTACCTTAAATCGGTCATTTGACGAAGTCAGCTTTTAAGTATGTATTGATAATTGTATTTGATGTTCCCTTAAATCGGTCATTTGACCAAGACACCTTTCTAATATGTATTGATAATTGTATTTGATGTTACCTTCAAATCGGTCATTTTACCAAGACAACTTTTTAATATGTATTGATCAATGTATTTGATGTTACCTTAAATCGGTTATTTGAAGACAACTTTCTAATATGTATTGATAATTGTATTAAATGTTAACTTAAATCGGTCATTTGACCAAGACAACTTTTTAATATGTATTGATAATTGTATTTGTGGTTACCTTCAATCGGTCATTTGACCAAGACAAGTTTTTAATATGTATTGATAATTGTATTTGATGCTACCTTAAATCAGTCATAAGACCGAGATACTTTCTAATATGTATTGACAATTGTATTTGAAGTCAATTTGAACCCACCAAACCTTCATTACTTTTTTAGTAAATTTTACCACTTTTTGGATATTTCAATTAGATATTACCTTAAATTGATTATATTATTAAAATAATTGTATATGATAGGACAGCAAACCTGTTATTTGTATATTGTTTATTTTTCGACATTTTACAGTAAATTTGACATTTTTTTGATAATTATATTCAATGTTACCTTAAATCGGTTTTTTGACCAAGACATTTTTCTTATATGTATTGATAATTGTATGTGATGTTACCTTAAATCGGTCATTTGACAAAGACAACTTTCTAATATGTTTTATTTATTGTAATTGAATATACCTTAAATCGGTCATTTAACCAAGACAACTTTTTAATATGTATTGACAATTGTATTAGATGTTAACTTAAATCGGTCATTTGACCAAAACAACTTTTTAATATATGTTAATAATTTTTTGATGTTACCTTTAATCGGTGATTTGACCAAGACATCTTTTTAATACGTATTGATAATTGTATAAGTAGTTACCTTCAATCGGTCATTTGACGAAGACAGCTTTTTAGTATGTATTGATAATTGTATTTGATGTTCCCTTAAATCGGTCATTTGACCAAGACAACTTTCTAATATGTATTGATAATCGTATTTTATGTTAACTTAAATCGGTCATTTGATAAAGACAACTTTTTAATATGGAATAATAATTTTTGTTTATTCTTCCTTAAATCGTTGATTTGACCAAGAGAACTTTCTAATATGTATTGATAACTGTAATTGTAGTGACCTTAGATCGGTCATTTGACCAAGACAACTTTCTAATATGTATTGATAATTGTATTTGATGTTAACTTAAATCGGTCATTTGACCAAGACAACCTTTTAATATGTATTGATAATTGTATTAGATGCTAGCTTAAATCGGTCATTTGACCAAGGAAACTTTCTAATATGTATTCATAATTGTTATTGTAGTTACCTTAAATCGGTCATTTGACCAAGACAACTTTCTAATATATATTGATAATTGTATTTTATGTTAACTTAAATCGGTCATTTGATAAAGACAACTTTTTAATATGGAATGATAATTTTCGTTTATGCTACCTTAAATCGTTGATTTGACCAAAACTTCTTTTTGATATGTATTGATAATTTTATTAGTAGTTACCTTAAATCGGTCATTTGACCAAGACAACTTTCTAATATGTATTGATAAATGTAGTTGTAGTTACCTTAAATTTGTCATTTGTCCAATACAACTTTCTTATATGTATTGATAATTGTATGTGATGTTACCTTAAATCGGTCATTTGACCAAGACAACATTCTAATATGTATTAATAATTGTAATTGTAGTTACCTTAAATCGGTCATTTGACCAAGACAACTATCTAATATGTATTGATAATTGTATTAGATGTTTAACGTAAATCGGTCATTTGACCAAAACAACTTTTAAATATATGTTGATAATTTTTTTATATTACTTTAAATCGGTGATTTGACCAAGACATCTTTTTAATACGTAATGATAATTGTATAAGTAGTTACCTTAAATCGATGATTTGACGAAGACTACTTTTTAGTATGTATTGATAATTGAATTTTATGTTAACTTAAATCGGTCATTTGACCAAGACAACTTTCTAATATGTATTGATAACTGTAATTGTAGTGACCTTAGATCGGTCATTTGACCAAGACAACTTTCTAATATGTATTGATAATTGTATTTGATGTTAACTTAAATCGGTCATTTGACCAAGACAACTTTTTAATATGTATTGATAATTGTATTAGATGTTAGCTTAAATCGGTCATTTGACCAAGGCAACTTTCTAATATGTATTCATAATTGTAATTGTAGTTACCTTAAATCGGTCATTTGACCAAGACAACTTTCTAATATATATTGATAATTGTATTTTATGTTAACTTAAATCGGTCATTTGATAAAGACAACTTTTTAATATGGAATAATAATTTTTGTTTATTCTTCCTTAAATCGTTGATTTGACCAAAACTTCTTTTTGATATGTATTGATAATTTTATTAGTAGTTACCTCAAATCGGTCATTTGACCAAGAAAACTTTCTACTATGTATTGATAAATGTAGTTGTAGTTACCTTAAATTTGTCATTTGTCCAAGACAACTTTCTTATATGTATTGATAATTGTATTTGATGTTACCTTAAATCGGTCATTTGACCAAGACAACATTCTAATATGTATTAATAATTGTAATTGTAGTTACCTTAAATCGGTCATTTGACCAAGACAACATTCTAATATGTATTGATAACTGTAATTGTAGTGACCTTAGATCGGTCATTTGACCAAGACAACTTTCTAATATGTATTGATAATTGTATTTGATGTTAACTTAAATCGGTCATTTGACCAAGACAACCTTTTAATATGTATTGATAATTGTATTAGATGCTAGCTTAAATCGGTCATTTGACCAAGGCAACTTTCTAATATGTATTCATAATTGTTATTGTAGTTACCTTAAATCGGTCATTTGACCAAGACAACTTTCTAATATATATTGATAATTGTATTTTATGTTAACTTAAATCGGTCATTTGATAAAGACAACTTTTTAATATGGAATGATAATTTTCGTTTATGCTACCTTAAATCGTTGATTTGACCAAAACTTCTTTTTGATATGTATTGATAATTTTATTAGTAGTTACCTTAAATCGGTCATTTGACCAAGACAACTTTCTAATATGTATTGATAAATGTAGTTGTAGTTACCTTAAATTTGTCATTTGTCCAATACAACTTTCTTATATGTATTGATAATTGTATGTGATGTTACCTTAAATCGGTCATTTGACCAAGACAACATTCTAATATGTATTAATAATTGTAATTGTAGTTACCTTAAATCGGTCATTTGACCAAGACAACTATCTAATATGTATTGATAATTGTATTAGATGTTTAACGTAAATCGGTCATTTGACCAAAACAACTTTTAAATATATGTTGATAATTTTTTTATATTACTTTAAATCGGTGATTTGACCAAGACATCTTTTTAATACGTAATGATAATTGTATAAGTAGTTACCTTAAATCGATGATTTGACGAAGACTACTTTTTAGTATGTATTGATAATTGAATTTTATGTTAACTTAAATCGGTCATTTGACCAAGACAACTTTCTAATATGTATTGATAACTGTAATTGTAGTGACCTTAGATCGGTCATTTGACCAAGACAACTTTCTAATATGTATTGATAATTGTATTTGATGTTAACTTAAATCGGTCATTTGACCAAGACAACTTTTTAATATGTATTGATAATTGTATTAGATGTTAGCTTAAATCGGTCATTTGACCAAGGCAACTTTCTAATATGTATTCATAATTGTAATTGTAGTTACCTTAAATCGGTCATTTGACCAAGACAACTTTCTAATATATATTGATAATTGTATTTTATGTTAACTTAAATCGGTCATTTGATAAAGACAACTTTTTAATATGGAATAATAATTTTTGTTTATTCTTCCTTAAATCGTTGATTTGACCAAAACTTCTTTTTGATATGTATTGATAATTTTATTAGTAGTTACCTCAAATCGGTCATTTGACCAAGAAAACTTTCTACTATGTATTGATAAATGTAGTTGTAGTTACCTTAAATTTGTCATTTGTCCAAGACAACTTTCTTATATGTATTGATAATTGTATTTGATGTTACCTTAAATCGGTCATTTGACCAAGACAACATTCTAATATGTATTAATAATTGTAATTGTAGTTACCTTAAATCGGTCATTTGACCAAGACAACATTCTAATATGTATTAATAATTGTAATTGTAGTTACCTTAAATCGGTCATTTGACCAAGACAACTTTTTAATATGTAATGTTAATTGTATTTGTGGTTACCTTCAATCGGTCATTTGACCAAGACAAGTTTTTAATATGTATTGATAATTGTAGTTGATGCTACCAGTCATTAGACCGAGATACTTTCTAATATGTATTGACAATTGTATGTGAAGTCAATTTGAACCAACAAAACCTTCATTATAGAATTATAATACATTTTTAGTAAATTTTACCACGTTTTGGATATTTCATTTAGATGTTACCTTTAATTGATAATATTCTTAAAATAATGGTATATAATACAACCGCAAAGCTGTTATTTGTGTATTGTTTATTTCTCGACATTTTACTGTAAATTTGACATTTTTTTTTAATTGTATTTGATGTTGCCTTCAATCGGTTATTTGACCAAGACATTTTTCTAATATGTATTGATAAATGTATTAGATGTTAACTTAAATCGGTCATTTGACCAAAACAACGTTTTAATATATGTTGATATTTTTTTGATGTTACCTTAAATCGGTCATTTGACCAAGACATCTTTTTAATATATATATTGATAATTGTATAAGTAGTTACCTTAAATCGGTCATTTGACGAAGACAGCTTTTTAGTATGTATTGATAATTGTATTTGATGTTCCCTTAAATCGGTCATTTGACCAAGACAACTTTCTAATATGTATTGATAATTGTATTTGATGTTACCTTAAATCGGTCATTTGACAAAGACAACTTTTTAATATGTATTGATAACTGTATTTGATGTAACCTTAAATCGGTCATTTGAAGACAACTTTCTAATATGTATTGATAAGTGTATTAGATGTTAGCTTAAATCAGTCATTTGACCAAGGCAACTTTCCAATATGTATTGATAATTGTAATTGTAGTTACCTTAAATCGGTCATTTGACCAAGACAACTTTCTAATATATATTGATAATTGTATTTTATGTTAACTTAAATCGGTCATTTGATAAAGACAACTTTTTAATATGGAATGATAATTTTTGTTTATGCTACCTTAAATCGTTGATTTGACCAAAACTTCTTTTTGATATGTATTGATAATTTTATTAGTAGTTACCTTAAATCGGTCATTTGACCAAGACAACTTTCTAATATGTATTGATAAATGTAGTTTTAGTTACCTTAAATTTGTCATTTGTCCAATACAACTTTCTTATATGTATTGATAATTGTATTTGATGTTACCTTAAATCGGTCATTTGACCAAGACAACATTCTAATATGTATTAATAATTGTAATTGTAGTTACCTTAAATCGGTCATTTGACCAAGACAACTATCTAATATGTATTGATAATTGTATTAGATGTTTAACGTAAATCGGTCATTTGACCAAAACAACTTTTTAATATATGTTGATAATTTTTTTATATTACTTTAAATCGGTGATTTGACCAAGACATTTTTTTAATACGTAATGATAATTGTATAAGTAGTTACCTTAAATCGGTGATTTGACAAAGACTACTTTTTAGTATGTATTGATAATTGAATTTGATGTTACCTTAAATCGGTCATTTGACCAAGACAACTTTCTAATATGTATTGATAACTGTAATTGTAGTGACCTTAGATCGGTCATTTGACCAAGACAACTTTCTAATATGTAATGATAATTGTATTTGTGGTTACCTTCAATCGGTCATTTGACCAAGACAAGTTTTTAATATGTATTGATAATTGTAGTTGATGTTAGCTTAAATCAATCGTTAGACCGAGGTACTTTCTAATATGTATTGAGAATTGTATTTGAAGTCAATTTGAACCAACTAAACCTTCATTATAGAATTATAATACCTTTTCAGTAAATTTTACCACGTTTTGAATATTTCATGTAGATGTTACCTTTAATTGATAATATTCTTAAAATAATGGTATATAATACAACCGCAAACCTGTTATTTGTGTATTGTTTATTTCTCGACATTTTACTGTAAATTTGACATTTTTTAAAATTGTATTTGATGTTGCCTTCAATCGGTCATTTGACCAAGGCAACTTTCTAATATGTATTGATAATTGTAATTGTAGTTACCTTAAATCGGTCATTTAACCAAGACAACTTTCTAATATGTATTGATAATTGTATAAGTTGTTAACTTAAATCGGTCATTTGACCGAAACAACTTTTTAATATATGTTGATGTTTTTTTGATGTTACCTTAAATCGGTCATTTGACCAAGACATCTTTTTAATATCTATTGATAATTGTATAAGTAGTTACCTTAAATCGGTCATTTGACGAAGACAGCTTTTTAGTATGTATTGATAATTGTATTTGATGTTCCCTTAAATCGGTCATTTTACCAAGACAACTTTCTAATATGTATTGATAATTGTATTTTTTGTTACCTTAAATCGGTCATTTGACTAAGACAACTTTTTAATATGTATTGATAAATGTATTTCATGTTACCTTAAATCGGTCATTTGAAGACAACTTTTTAATATGTATTGATAATTGTATTAGATGTTAACTTAAATCGGTCATTTGACCAAGACAACTTTTTAATATGTATTGATAATTGTATTTGTGGTTTCCTTAAATCGGTCATTTGACCAAGACAACTTTTTAATATGTATTAATAATTGTATTTTATGCTACCTTAAATCAGTCATTAGACCGAGATAATTTCTAATATGTATTGACAATTGTATTTGAAGTCAATTTGAACCAAACAAACCTTTATTATAGAATTATTATACTTTTTTAGTAAATTTTACCACGTTTTGGATATTTCATTTAGATGTTACCTTTAATTGATTATATTCTTAAAATAATGGTATATAATACAACCGCAAACCTGTTATTTGTGTATTGTTTATATCTCGACATTTTACTGTAAATTTGACATTTTTTTATAATTGTATTTGATGTTACCTTAAATCGGTTATTTGACCCAGACAATTTTCTGATATGTATTGATAATTGTATTTGATGTTACCTTAAATCGGTCATTTGACCAAGGCAACTTTCTAATATGTATTGATAATTGTAATTGTAGTTACCTTTAATCGGTCATTTGACCAAGACAACTTTCTAATATATATTGATAACTGTATTTGATGTTAACTTAAATCGGTCATTTGACCAAGACAACTTTTTAATATGTAATGATGATTTTTTTTATGCTACCTTAAATCGGTGATTTGACCAAAGCTACTTTTTGATATGTATTGATAATTTTATTAGTAGTTACCTTAAATCGGTCATTTGACCAAGACAACTTTCTAATATGTATTGATAATTGTAGTTGTAGTTACCTTAAATTTGTCATTTGTCCAAGACAACTTTCTTATATGTATTGATAATTGTATTTGATGATACCTTAAATCGGTCATTTGACCAAGACAACTTTCTAATATGTATTATTAATTGTAATTGTAGTTACCTTAAATCGGTCATTTGACCAAGATAACTTTCTAATATGTATTATTAATTGTATTAGATGTTAACTTAAATCGGTCATTTGACCAAAACAACTTTTTGATATATGTTGATAATTTTTTGATGTTACCTTAAATCGGTGATTTGACCGAGACATCTTTTTTATATGTATTGATAATTGTATAAGTAGTTACCTTAAATCGGTCATTTGACGAAGACAGCTTTTAATTATGTATTGATAATTGTATTTGATGTTCCCTTAAATCGGTCATTTGACCAAGACAACTTTCTAACATGTATTGATAATTGTATTTGATGTTACCTTAAATCGGTCTTTTGACCAAGACAACTTTTTAGTATGTATTGATAATTGTATTTTATGTTACCTTTAATCGGTCATTTGACGAAGACAGCTTTTAATTATGTATTGATAATTGTATTTGATGTTCCCTTAAATCGGTCATTTTACCAAGACAACTTTCTAATATGTATTGATAATTGTGTTTTATGTTACCTTAAATCGGTCATTTGACCAAGACAACTTTTTAATATGTATTGATAAATGTATTTGATGTTACCTTAAATCGGTCATTTGAAGACAACTTTCTAATATGTATTGATAATTGTATTAGATGTTAACTTAAATCGGTCATTTGACCAAGACAACTTTTTAATATGTAATGATGATTTTTTTTTATGCTACCTTAAATCGGTGATTTGACCAAAACTACTTTTTTATGCTACCTTAAATCGGTGATTTGACCAAGACAACTTTCTAATATGTATTGATAATTGTAGTTGTAGTTACCTTAAATTGGTCATTGGTGCAAGACAACTTTCTTATATGTATTGGTAATTGTATTTGATGATACCTTAAATCGGTCATTTGACCAAGACAACTTTCTAATATTTATTATTAATTGTAAATTTAGTTACCTTAAATCGGTCATTTGACCAAGACAACTTTCTAATATGTATTGTCAATTGTATTAGATGTTAACTGAAATCGGTCATTTGACCAAAACAACTTTCTAATATGTATTGTCAATTGTATTAGATGGTAACTTAAATCGGTCATTTGACCAAAACAACTTTTTAATATATGTTGTTATTTTTTAATGTTACCTTAAATCGGTGATTTGACCAAGACATCTGTTTGATATGTATTGATAATTGTATAAGTAGTTACCTTAAATCGGTCTTTTAACGAAGACAGCTTTTAAGTATGTATTGATAATTGTATTTGATGTTCCCTTAAATCGGTCATTTGACCAAGACAACTTTTTAATATGTATTCATAATTGTATTTGATGTTACCTTAAATCGGTCATTTGACCAAGACAACTTTTTAATATGTATTGATAAATGTATTTGATGTAACCTTAAATCGGTCATTTGAAGACAACTTTCTAATATGTATTGATAATTGTATTAGATGTTAACTTAAATCGGTCATTTGACCAAGACAACTTTTTAATATGTATTGATAATTGAATTTTATGTTAACTTAAATCGGTCATTTGACCAAGACATCTTTTTAATATGTATTTATAATTGTATAAGTAGTTACCTTCAATCGGTCATTTGACGAAGACAGCTTTTAAGTATGTATTGATAATTGTATTTGATGTTCCCTTAAATCGGTCATCTGACCAAGACAACTTTTTAATATGTATTGATAATTGTATTTGTGGTTACCTTCAATCGGTCATTTGACCAAGACAAGTTTTTAATATGTATTGATAATTGTATTTGATGCTACCTTAAATCAGTCATTAGACCGAGATACTTTCTAATATGTATTGACAATTGTATTTGAAGTCAATTTGAACCCACCAAACCATCACTGAAGAGACATGCATTGTCGAAATGCGCATCTGGTGCAACAAAATTGGTACCGTTGATTTCATTACTACCACTGGGTCGATGCCTCAGCTGGTGGACTATTAGTCCCCGAGGGTATCACCAGCCCAGTAGCCAGTATTTCGGTACTGGCATGAAAATACGGATTTTTTTGTGTTATTAAAATTTGCTGTTACAAAATATTAGAAATTATTATAAATTAAGGAATGTATCTCCCTCATGCAAAGCTCTGATTCCTTTCACGAATTTGGCTATACTTTTTGGACCTTTTGGATTATAGCTCTTCATCTTTTATATATGCTTTGGATTTCAAATATTTTGGCCACGAGCATCACTGAAGAGACATGTATTGTCGAAATGCGCATCTGGTGCAACAAAATTGGTACAGTTGATTTTATTACTACCACTGGGTCGATGCCTCTGCTGGTGGACTATTAGTCCCCGAGGGTATCACCAGCCCAGTAGCCAGTACTTCGGTACTGGCATGAAAATACGGATTTTTTTGTGTTATTAAAATTTGCTGTTACAAAATATTAGAAATTATTATAAATTAAGGAATGTATCTCCCTCATGCAAAGCTCTGATTCCTTTCACGAATTTGGCTATACTTTTTGGACCTTTTGGATTATAGCTCTTCATCTTTTATATATGCTTTGGATTTCAAATATTTTGGCCACGAGCATCACTGAAGAGACATGTATTGTCGAAATGCGCATCTAGTGCAACAAAATTGGTACCGTTGATTTTATTACCTTAAATTGATTATATTATTAAAATAATTGTATATGATAGGACAGCAAACCTGTTATTTGTATATTGTTTATTTCTCGACATTTTACAGTAAATTTGACATTTTTTTGATAATTATATTCAATGTTACATTAAATCGTTTTTTTGACCAAGACATTTTTCTTATATGTATTGATAATTGTATTTGATGTTACCTTAAATCGGTTATTTGACCCAGACAATTTTCTGATATGTATTGAGAATTGTATTTGATGTTGCCTTAAATCGGTCATTTGACCAAGGCAATTTCTATTATGTATTGATAATTGTAATTGTAGTTACTTTTAATCGGTCATTTGACCAAGACAACTTTCTAATATATATTGATAACTGTATTTGATGTTAACTTAAATCGGTCATTTGACCAAGACAACTTTTTAATATGTAATGATGATTTTTTTTTATGCTACCTTAAATCGGTGATTTGACCAAAACTACTTTTTTATGCTACCTTAAATCGGTGATTTGACCAAAACTACTTTTTGATATGTATTGATAATTTTATTAGTAGTTACCTTAAATCGGTCATTTGACCAAACCAACTTTTTAATATGTATTGATAATTGTAGTTGTAGTTACCTTAAATTGGTCATTTGTCCAGGACAACTTTCTTATATGTATTGATAATTGTATTTGATGATACCTTAAATCGGTCATTTGACCAAGACAAATTTCTAATATGTATTATTAATTGTAATTGTAGTTACCTTAAATCGGCAATTGTATTAGAAGTAAAATTGAAACAACCACAGCTTTATTTAAAAATTTCACCCATTTTCTTAGTAACATTTTTTCAGTATTTTTTTTACTTTTTGATAATAATTCAGATTTGACTTTTATTGGTAATTTTTCAACATTTTACTATTAAATTGACATTTTTTGGATAATTGAATACGATGTTACTTTAAATCGGTCATTTGATCAAGACGATTTTCCAATATGTATTGACAAATGTATTAGAAGTACACAGCTTTATTTAAAAATTACACCATTTTTTCAGTAATTCTTCCTACTTTTTGATATTCATTCAGATTTGACCTTTATTGGTAATTTTCAACATTTTACTGTTGATTTGTCATTTGTTTGGATTCTTAATACGATGTTACTTTAAATCGGTCAATTATGACAATTTTCTAATATGTATTGACAAATAAAACATTGAATCAACCACAGGTTTATTTAAAAATTGCAACGTTTTCTCAGTAACATTTTTTTAGTAAATTTTACTACTTTTTGGATATTCATTCAGATTCGACCTTTATTGGTAATTTTTCAATATTTTACTGTTAAATTGACATTTTTTGGATAATTGAATACGATGTTACTTTAAATCGGTCATTTGATCAAGACAATTTTCCAATATGTATTGACAAGTATATTAGAAGTAAAATTGAAACAGCCACAGCTTTATTTAAAAATTACACCATTATCTCAGTAACATTTTCTCAGTAAATATTTCTACTTTTTGATATTGATTCAGATTTGACCTTTATTGGTAATTTTTTACCACTCCACTGTTAATTTGACATTTTTTTGGACAATTGTATACGATGATACTTTAAATCGGCCAATTGATCAAGACAATTTTCTGATATGTATTGACAAATGTTTAAGTAATAAAATTAAAACAACCACTGGTTTATTTAAAAGTTGCACCATTTTCTCAGTAACATTTTTCCACTAATTTTTTTATACTTTTTGATATTCATTCAGATTTTACCTTAAACGATATGTTTTCAACATTTTACTGTAAATTTGACATTTTTTGGGATAATTGTATACGATGTTACCTTAAATCGGTCATTTGAAGATGACAATTTTTTTTGTATATGTATTGACAAATGTATTAGAAGTAAAATTGAAACAACCACATTTTTATTTTTAAAATACACCAATTTCTCAGTAATTTTTTTCTACTTTTTGATAATGATTTAGATTTGACCTTTATTGGTAATTTTTCAACATTTTACTGTTTTAACATTTGACTTTTTTTGATAATTGTATACGATGTTACTTTAAATCGGTCATTTGATCAAGACAATTTTCCAATATGTATTGACAAATATATTAGATAATTGATTGATTGTTGGTTGCTTTACGCCGCATTAGCACAAAAAGGCTATATCGCGGCGAGAGCTAATTCGAATATTTTTATAATTTAAAGCATATTTTTAAAATAAGACAAAAAGTCCTTCTATATACTAAAATTCTTGACTAAAGCAAATTGAGTATATACAAATAAAAATCAACAGTAAAATAACGTGATAAAAATTAAAATCGATTTAAATATAATAACATTTTTATATTCTATGATAAATTCCAATTTCTTTTAAAAAAGCAACAATATTTGTAAATGGAACATTATTCGAGATGGCTTGTAAAACTAAGATTTATTGGCAGTATTGACCACAGCTTTTTATTATTTACACAAATTAAAATATGTACACATATAGATTCAACGATATATATTGTTCAACTAGATAGATTCATAGATAACTAGATTCATAGATGTATAGATCATTTTTTGGTTACCTCTGGCAACCTACAGATAACTAGATAGATATATATAGATAGATAGATGTATGATCCTGAGATACAGCGATCAACTAGGCAACCTACAGATAACTAGATAGATATATATAGATAGATAGATGTATGATCCTGAGATACAGCGATCAACTAACATAGCTGTTGGGTCCTGGGAAACAGCGATCCACAAAATGTACTTTTAATATCACTAAAATATAGACAACTGTAACTGTAGTTTATCACACGCAGCGAAGTTGCCAAACACATTTTTCACTTTTTAACGAACAAATGTTTCTATACAACCAACATCTAACTGAATACTGCAATTTTTGACATCACATGGCAAATCATCAATGGAGAAGATTTTTTCATACTGGAACTCTAGCTACTCGTATATACATGTACCTGAAAATAAAAAGAACAAAAGAGCAGTACCCAAACAAAACTACATGGTTTAACTATATATAGTGGAGGGAGGGTGGGTATTTTTCCAAATACTTCTCTCTGTATTGTAATTACACGTCTGTTCACTTGCGGCTCAAAGTTAGAAAGAATGCTAACGTCAAATTGACGTCACCACTATACATCCTATCGACTGCATATGAATTTATAAAGGAAAGCACTGCAACGGACGAGATTATAACTTTCCACTAGAATAACCGAATTTATGTATATTACATAAATTCTATTATTCGAGATGGCTTGTAAAACTAAGATTTATTGGCAGTATTGACCACAGCTTTTTATTATTTACACAAATTAAAATATGTACACATATAGATTCAACGATATATATTGTTCAACTAGATAGATTCATAGGTAACTAGATTCATAGATGTATAGATCATTTTTTGGTTACCTCTGGCAACCTACAGATAACTAGATAGATATATATAGATAGATAGATGTATAATCCTGAGATACAGCGATCAACTAACATAGCTGTTGGATCCTGGGATACAGCGATCCACAAAATGTACTTTTAATATCACTAAAATATAGACAACTGTAACTGTAGTTTATCACACGCAGCGAAGTTGCCAAATTGATTAGGTACGGTATATGTCAAACTCAACCGTACCGGATCAACCGCCACTAAAGTGGGGATGAAGCTGCGATAGGACTGTGGCCAATACTGTTTTAAAATTATCTAAGATATACACATACTAGTACCAAATGTATCTGGATATATATGTATAGGAACCAGAACAAATAAACATTTCAAGCGCACCTTGCAAATTATTTAGAAATATGTCATTTCCTAGATCAGTCAAATGAACACCATCTTCCTTTAAAAAAAGTATTATTAGGAAGAATATATCTGAATACTTTATATAATGTCCCCCATTCTTTAACACGAATGATGCAATGACACTATTTATCCTAATTCTGCATGCCATCATGCTATCCTGACTTTTAGAATGACGCGAATTTGTTCTGGGTAAAATCTGAGACCAGACAATCGAACTATTAGGTAGATAACTTTGAACCTTCTCCAAGGTGGCCTTGATTTCATTCCTTAAAAACCCCAATTTTGTCTTCCCCAAATCATTTCCAGCAATATGAAGGACAAGATATTTCGGCGCTTTTTCATATTTTATCAGTCTTTTTATTGTCGATTCCAAATCTTTTAAACCCATGCCACCATACCCTTGCCACCAAATTTTAACTCCTATTCTATGGAGACCTAAATTTACACCACCTGTTCTACTTCTTGCGTGAACAAATGCATTTCTTATCAAAGATGAGCCTACTATCCATACAGACACATTTTGGCCTACAATTTAATACCTAGATATAGGAAGATGTGGTGTGAGTGCCAATGAGACAACTCTCCATCCAAACAACAATTCAAAAATTAAACCATTATAGGTTAAAGTACGGCCTTCAACACGGAGCCTTGGCTCACACCGAACAACAAGCTATAAAGGGCCCCAAAATAACTAGTGTAAAACCATTCAAATGTATGTATTGACATGAAATAAACTAAATTGCATGACCTTAAAATTCAACGAAATTTATTCAAAATTGTGGTATTCGTATATAACTTTAAAAGTATCAGAACTCCAACGACCCCTTACTTTAATTTTCTCGTCAGTAAAACCAAGCTTAGTTGCTGAAGTAGCACTACCGATTCTAAATGAGTGCGTCCCATACTTTGATTGATCAAAACCAATATACCCCAGAGCTTGTTTTAGAATTCCTGAAAACTGATATCGAGTCATCGGAGAGCCATCAAAGTGGCAATATAATTGACCACTAATTCGAGGTCGAATCTTTAATTATTCTTGCAGTAATTTTACCGGATCTGATTGTCAGGTCACAAAAAGTCCCTCGACCTAGCTGGTCTGTTTTTGAAGACGCCAAGTATATTTTTATATTATGATTAGTAACCTCCACATTTTCAATTTTAATGGCATGATTGGACCCTTCCTTGCCACATGCAGTTGTCGTTTCACCAACTCGCAGAAATGCAAAAAATCCCATTGAAAAAGAACTAGAAAATAAGACTGCTTCATATCTGGAGCTACAAAATGCTACAAAATGCGGGCAAAATCTTTAATATTTTTGAACATATCTATAGTAATAGGTAATCTACTGTCAGGTCTCTTTAACTTTGACCTTGGCATTCCATCAATCATTTTCCTTACAACAAATAATTGAGACATATCTTCGTAATTATTAATCTTATTATAAAAACTGATAGCTGAAATATAACATTTCACCGTAGATGGAGCCATGTCCAAGCAAGACATGTATGCAATGAACTGAGTAATGTGTTTGAATGATATTGGAAACTATGATCTATATCAAAACTATTCATAAATTTAGCCAAAGCATTTAAAGCTCGTTGATAATCTTGAATTGTATTAGGAGAAAGCGAACAATTAATTAATCTGTTTGTTTCAAACTCAATATCAATCTCTGAACTCTTCTGGGTTGTTTTCTGGAACCGACTCGGCCCCGGGTGCTAGTTCCCGGAATCTCTTCAACTAAAAACGAGAAATCGAGTCTGCAATTTCATTTTTACAACCACTGCATTTGCATTGTAAAAAGAACAAGGGGGCGAATAAATGCCATCACACGCTTCGACTTGGCAGTTCTTTTATTGATAATACTAACTAATGCCATATTGTCAATTCGAAATAAAATCTTTCGATTTTGGAAATTAGATAAACATAGCTAAAACAATCGGAACTAACTCTAAAAAAGTAATGTCCTTCATGATTGGCACATTTGACCATGCTTCCGGCCATTCATATTGTGCCCGTTTACCATCAAAATATGCACCACAACCTAAATCAGAGTTACCACAGCTGTCAGTGTACAAATGCAACGTTTCATTTGTTATCTACGTGTTAATTCTGATAGATAACAATCTCCGTTAAAATGTTCCAGAAAAATCAGCCAAATTTTTGCATCTTCTCTGAGATCATTATTATTCTAATTGAATAAAAAGGCTTTTATTTTTTATAACCCTATGACATCATGAAACCTGCGAAGGAAAGCCCTAGATGAAGTAATCGCCCTTGAACAGAAAGCCATCAAACCCACTACTGATTCTAAGTCCTTGTGTGTAATCTTTTTATTCAACATTCACTGGTTGCATATATAACAACCAAAGCTCATTGTCTATATTACTCCATAAACTGGATGGTTCATGAGCTTTTCTTAGTCTATATTGCTCATCGTAATTTTTCCAACCCATACCTTGGTTTCTTTGAGCCCCAAGGCGTATTGTGTGCATGTATTTTAACAATTCCTTAAATCGGTCTACGTGCACAGCACAATAAATATAAATAAAAATGATGAAAGCATCTGTCCACTTTTCAATATTTGTAATTTTTGATTGTTGAGAAATGGGTTGTAAAATGAATTCCCCTTGAGCCCATGTCAACTTTTGTTTGTCAGAACCCGTGTTGACTGAATTATTTAATAGACAAGCTAAATCTATGAATTCCCCTTTCAATATTTTTTCTTTAATTGACTGTGTTACATTTATGCCTAGATTCACATTAACACTTCCAATTCTATTGGGAATTTGTACATACTCATTATTGGTCACATTACCTGTTTGTGACACAAACTGTGTGTTATCAACAGTTGCCTGGGGGTCTATTGCTCGTCTTGGTTGCCATGGTAACATGTCCGGAATGTGGACGGAGTTGTCCTGATTGCTAGAAAATGTTGGCATCAACATTCTTGTCGTTGATACTGTTGCAGTTGTGGGTATGGCAGCGCCGTCATGTCCAGAAGTTGTATAGATAGCCTCAGGCCTTGTAACCGTCATAGATGATTGTACTGACGCCCGTGACGAAACTCCCTTCGACACCACCGGGGTCCTTCTTACTCCAGCTCTCGCTGATGCTGTACGCTTCCTGGTACCTCTTTTCAACATACTGAAACTCACAATTAAATTTATTTATTCATTTATTTTCTTATTAAATTTATTTATTTACTTATTTCAAATTTATTCATTTTGTTTGTGTGTGTAACCAAAAGTCTTTAATCAATGACAATATATCTTAAAGCTGTAGCCGTTGAAACGATGTATTATCGTTTTTGTTGAATTGATAGTATGTCGTGTTCTACGAAGTAATTACTTCCGCAGCAGAATCACTGGGTGAATTATTCACCAAACATAAAGTCACCACAAAAATATAATTTCTTTAACTTAAGTCGTATTGTGATTAAATAGTTTTTCTTTTATTTCATATGCGGCACCACGTGGCGGCCACGCCGTTTCGAAATTCAACAATTTCTAACTATTTACAATTTTTTTATTAAAACAATTTTTTGTATCATCCACATATCTCTTTGCCTATTATTCATATATAAAATACCAACTTTAATATCCACTATATTAATTCAACTTGATATTTTTCCAAATACTTCTCTCTGTATTGTAAATACACGTCTGTTCACTTGCGGCTCAAAGTTAGAAAGAATGCTAACGTCAAATTGACGTCACCACTATACATCCTATCGCTGCATATGAATTTATAAAGGAAAGCACTGCAACGGACGAGATTATAACTTTCCACTAGAATAACCGAATTTATGTATATTACATAAATTCTATTATTAAATAAATCATACATATTATTGCTATTGAAATGCTTCTTACGAATATCAGCAAAGTCAATACAATTAATTAAAACATGTTTAATAGTATACTTGCAGTTGCAAGGAACACATTGTGGTTCATCTTCATTTTTTAAAAGATACTCGTGTGTTATTCTAGTATGACCAATACGACATCTAGTAATAACACACTGATCTTTTCTGCACATAATATTATTAAAAGGTTTGCCTAAATTAGGTTTAATTTCATGCAATTTAATATCATCTTTTTACTCCATTTATTTTTCAATATATTAAAAACATATTCTCTAATATTAGATTTAAAATCAGTTTATGGTATATCACAGTTAGATAGAGGATCACCTAGGGCATTCTTTGCCTCAAGGTCTACAGCTGTGTTTCCAAGGATTCCAACATGACTCGGAACCCATAGAAATATTATTTCTTTCAGAAGAATTTTTAAATTCCTCATTACATATAAAATTTTCAGGAATGTTGGGTTTTTAAAGGCAGTGCTTTAAGGCCTGACTTTTAAGTCATGAGGTTCATCTTTTCATACGCAATCTTTGCAGGGGGTCTTTTGGCCAGAAATAGATCCGGAAATGTTCGAATTTCTCCTCTTCTTTTTATGGTATGATATGGTTTTTATTTCTTTCATTTACATTGGGGACTAAAGAAACGATCAGTGTGTTTTGTTTGTTTTATAGAACTTGTTATGAGTGTGTATTTTGCATTATAAGCAGTCAACCTGACTACAAACTATCATTATGTGTATTCCGTGCGGAAAGAGGTCGGG
The DNA here is from genome assembly GCF_036588685.1 of Mytilus trossulus. NCBI lineage: Eukaryota > Metazoa > Mollusca > Bivalvia > Mytilida > Mytilidae > Mytilus > Mytilus trossulus. Next base: position 54,259,762 of record NC_086377.1, read on the forward strand.
TCAATTTCGAGTGTTATCTGACATCTAAAGATTCTTTAATTAGTTCAGACGTTGATATAACAATGAAAAGTCGACTGAACATGATTAATATTGCATCTTCTATAATTCAAAGCGGAATTCGGTTTATGAACGAGGAACTGTAAAGCGTTTTCAATTTCGGTATTAGTTATGTATGTTGTCTACGTATTATCCTGGTTCCCGGTACTACGTTCCGGGTATTAGCTTTTTGTGTATGTGATGTGTAACATTACGATCGGGTACCAGCCAATCTACGTGTGTATGTGTACATGATTTCCCGCCAAAATGACCGTTTTACAGCTATGGAAAAAATAGTCCACAAACGTTCCGTATAATGATATCAAATTCATAATTAATCGTAACTTTTTTTTATCTTTGTATAATAAATATAACAAAATGGATTCCACAAAATTGAAAATAGCATTATTTTACGAGGATTTCTCATATTTTTCTCACTTCCGGCGCAGTAATACGTATGTTTCGAAGAAGCTCGAAGAATTTGACAAAGTGAATTGAGAAGGAAACGGATAGATTTACGTCCTTGCTATCAGGTAAAACAATTTAAATGTACAGAACAAACACATTTACTTCACACAAAAAGTACAGGCTTAAGCTTTTTGTTGTCTTATACACGACTGTAGTCTAGTCGACGGCGGTGACCTACAAGGTACGGGTCATACTGGGTCAAGTCTAAATATGTAAACATATCCACGTGCTATTAGGTAGAAAGCATCGTAATGCAATATCTACAATTTTTCCTCCTTTATACATCGTTTAACCAGATATATTTCTCCTTTATAAATCGTTTAACCCGATATATTTCTCTCAAATACACTTAAACACGGGTTGTATGTACGTATCTTTTCTAGTGTTTTCTTGTCCTTATTAAAGTTCATTTGTTGATGTTTAAATATTTTTGAACGACTGAACACAGGAGTGAATGAATGCAACAATTATATATACTGAAGACTTGGGCTGTACAGTGATAGTGTACGTATTGCATACTGATAATTATTCTAGCTAGCTAGCAGTAATTATGTTAATTTAGGATGTAATGACAGGAATTCATGAGCTCAGGCTTTCTGAAAAATATATCAATGACAATGTAAACAGGAACAAAACATTGACACGAATGCTGCTCTCTTCTATGTTATAGTTATTTAGGTATGTGTGTTGCACAAGTTTCAAAAAAATTAAGTTATAAAACTTTTTTTCAGGGCACAAACCCACTTTAAAGACACTTGTCTACTGCCATACCCATCCTAATTTCATGCACCATTTGCAAGCAAGAGACTGAATGGTTTGCAAAATTAAAAATCAGGACGGTGTCCAATTAAAACAAAAGAACTAAACTGGATGAATATTGTAGGAGAAATCTAGAGGAAAGTTTTGATTTGTGAAATTGGTTTTCCTGAAAAGCCATTCATCCTAGCCTGCAGAAAGGAACTATAACTGTCCACCACCAACTGACGAGCTAATGTTGAGCTTCACATATGGAATTAATCAAATACCATCAACGTTTGTGTTTTCAGCACAGATTTCACAAGTTATGACACAGCTGTGTTTTTTTATACCTGTTTATAGAGTTGTATACTAAATTTTATTTTTTTTATCAATAAATATATATTGTGTCATTTAAGAACTTGTATTTTGCCAAAAGATGCATACTAGTGAATGAAAGTGGTGCAGATCATTTTGCTTTGGTATATAGAATTGAATTACAATTGTTCATGTTATTGGAATGCTTATAAAAATAAGGAGATGTGGTACAATGTATATGATATTTAGTGAGTTAATCAAGCAAAAGTGAATAAGAAATTGGTATAAGCAGTTACAGGTACATGTACTACTGTACAATCTCAAACAATGAGAAAAACTCATACCGTAAAGAGAATTTCATATTTACTTACAAGTAAGTTTTGTTTTTGCGTTGAATAATTTTCTTCTATTGTTTTAATTGCAAATATTGGAAGTGGTTAAAATGCTAATGAGACAGCTGTTATGGCCACAGAGCCTTAATTGAAAACTTCTTTTTCATTCATACCAGTAGATTTTGCCTGGAGTTAGAAACATATCTGCCAACTTTTCAAAATGCACATGGGGGTTTTACATGAAAGATGGTTCATATAGTCATACAAAACCTCCAAGGGGGCCTTCAAATGGAAGCAGGACAAGTCGCCCCACTGGCTAATCGCCCCACTTTTTTAAAAAACGCCACAAACTGATTTATCAAATCGCCCCACATGTGAAATTGGTTAAATCATGTTTAATATTACTCCTGCCAACTTGCCCTACTTATAAAAAAACGGTAATATTTAGATTAATAATATATATATAATTAAAAATAAAAACTCGCACCACTTTAATGAAAACTAATGTACACAGAATACAAACAAACCGAAAATTAATTTACTTACTATTATTGATATATACTGAAATTATAATTCTAAAAAAACCCTGATTGTTAAAGAATAACTAAGTTTTGAAGCTCTAAGTTATTTGCATAACAATTGAAAAGTAACCTGTTAAATGTATCATAATGCAATATATGGAATTGAACTTATATTCCATGGGATGACATCTTTTTCCATAAGTGGGGTGAGTTGGCATTACTAAATTCATCCTGGTTATTAATATATTTATCTAGATTTCACCGATTTCCATTAGGTGGGACCAGTTGGCAGGGGTAATATTAACGGGATTTAACACGGTTCACAAGTGGGGGGCGATTTGGTAATCCAGGTTGGGGCAGTTTTTTTGTCGAGCCTGCAACTTTTGTCGCAGAAAGCTCGACATAGGGATAGTGATCCGGGGGCGGCAGCGATGTTAGCTCAGTTCTTAAAAGCTTTATATTTTAGAAGGTGGGAGACCTGGATGCTTCATACTTTGTATATGGTTGCCTCATGTTATGAAGTTTCCGTCAGTCACATGTCCAATGTCCTTGACCTCATTTTCATGGTTCAGTGACTACTTGAAAAAAAAAGTTAAATTTTTTGTAATGTTAAATTCTCTCTTATTATAAGTAATAGGATAACTATATTTGGTATGTACGTAGCTTGCAAGGTCCTCTTACCCGTCAGACAGTTTTCACTTGACCTCGACCTCATTTCATGGATCAGCGAACAAGGTTAAGTTTTGGTGGTCAAGTCCATATCTGAGATACTATAAGCAATAGGTCTAGTAAATTCGGTGTATGGAAGCACTGTAAGGTGTACATGTCCAACTGGCAGGTGTCATCTGACCTTGACCTCATTTTCATGGTTTAGTGGTTATAGTTAAGTTTTGTGTTTTGGTCTGTTTTTCTTATACTGTTTGCAATAGGTCTTCTATATTTTGTGTATAGATTGGTTGTAAGGTGTACAGGTCTACCTGGCAGGTTTCATATGACCTTGACCTCATTTTCATGGTTCAGTGGTCAAAGTTAAGTTTTTGAGTTTTGGCCTTTTTTTCTAATACTATATGCAATAGGTCAACTATATTTGGTGTATGGAAATATTTCATGATCTACATGTCAGTCGCGCAGGTTTTATTTGACCTTGATCTCATTTTTTACAATTCATTGCTCAGTGTTAAGCTTTTGTGTTTTGGTCTGTTTTTCTTAAACTATAAGCAATAAGTCAATTTTATTTGTTGTATGGAAGAATTGTTAGCTGTACTTGCCTACCTGGCATGGTTTATCTAACCTTGACCTCATTTTCATGGTTCAATTGTCAATGTTTAGTTTTCTTGGTTTATGTTAAGATTATGTGACAGTTGTAATAAAGCTTTATTATTAGGATTATCAACATAATATCAATGATTAGTAAAGAAGGCGAGACATTTCAGTGTGTGCACTCTTGTTTTTAAAGTGGGACGATTTGTCATGGATTCCCTTCAAATATATTCTAATGTGGTTTTTGGCTTCTTCGTGCATTAACAAGCTCATAGCCATTGTTGAATTAATTGTTTTCTTTGAAATAGTCGACAAAATTGCTCTTACAAAATTTCCATTTGGGAGCCTTGAGCTCGATGGGGGAAATACTCTGCAAATACTGACAGTTGCCAGGTATGGTCATCAAAAAAGTTGACATGTTACTATGTACATTTACCATTATGTTACTTGATGTTCTTGCTATAAACACAGTACAGAGACTAGTCAATCTTTGTGAACTATTATCTATGAGAGTCATAGAATATGTGTATACAATCAATAATTAAGAATAGTCGATTTATATTGAAAAGGAAAAGTTCTTATATGTCTAAAGAAGAGGGACGAAAGACACCAAAGGGACAGTCAAACTCATAAATTTAAAGCAAACTGACAAGGCCATGGCTAAAAATGCATTTCATGGGAGGCACATAAAATATACTGTAAACATAGACTATAGATATAGGTGAACTAGGTACAAAAGAACTCTGAATCTTAAATTCTACACACCACCTCTGTTCTATGGAAGATAATGGTATAACTGGACTAGAAATACACACAACCTGTAATTAACTGCCTTTACAGCGCTTTCGCGCTTTGATTAATTTTAGTATTTCGTATAGCTTGTAAGCATGAAAGTGAATCCGAACATATAATAAATTTGGATTTATCTGAAGAAGCAATAAATTTCAAAGCCAAAATTATTGCTTCTGCTTCAGCAGTAAAGATGGATGCATCAGATGGCAAACGGAGGGTTGCAGCTCTGTCCCTGAAGACAGCAGCAGATGCAACTCTATCACCATCTTTTGATCCATCAGTATAGACAGTTGAAAAATCTAGATAATCGGCTTTAATTTCAGCATAGTGTTGCTGAATTAAAAGAGGATTTGTTTTATTTTTTTTGTGTTCACGGAGATCAAATATCATTTTGGTTTGGGAAGTTCCCATGGAGGACATTTGCAAGTTTTAACTTGATTAACAGATTTTAAATCAAAAGAAGCCAAATGTGGTTTTAAACGTATACTTAACGGAGGAATTTTATTTTCATGTTTTGCAAAAATATCTTCATAAATCGGATTAAAACACAGCTGTTGGCAGGATTATCTGAATGGGGTTTTAGTTTGACAGCATATTGAAGTCCAAGCTTCAAACGTCTGTCAGAGAGTGAGTGCTCATCAGCCTCAACATACAGACTCTCAACTGGTGAGGTTTTAAATGCGCCAAGACAGAGACGCAAACCTTGGTGATGCACAGCATCGAGAATCTGTATGTAGGACTTCCTTGCAGAGCCATACACTATAGGGCCATAATCTAGTTTAGATCTAACAAGAGATCTATATAAATTGAGTAATATGTTGCGATCAGCACCCCAGTCAGTGCTGCCTACAACTTTTAAAATATCTAAAGCTTTTAAACATCTCGCTTTTAACATTTTGATATGGGGTAGAAAGGTTAACTTTTTTTCGAAAAGTAAACCAAGAAATTTGGTTTCATCAACCATTTTAATTGGGTTGCCGTACAACGTTAGTTCTGGATCAAGATGCAATTTTCTTTTGTTACAAAAATGCATCCCGACTGTTTTTGAAGTGGAAAATTTAAAACCATTTTCCGAGGCCCATAATTGTAATTGTTTTTCAATGTTATTCATATTTTTGCCTCTGTAACATATTAAAAAATCATCTACGTACAATGAACCTTCAATATTACTTTTTAAAACTTCAACAATGCTGTTGATTTTAAGACTAAATAATGTAACAGATAAAATACTGCCCTGAGGGACACCCATCTCTTGATCATACATACCAGACATGGTCGAATTAACTCTAACATTAAATTGTCTGTTAGAGAGAAAATTAGAAATAAAATTAGGCATATTGCCTTTCAACCCCATATCAAATAGATCTTTTAAAATACTATATTTCCATGCAGTATCATAGGCTTTCTCGAGGTCGAAAAAGACCGACACCACATGTTCATTTTTCGCAAAACCATTACGGACAAATGATTCGAATCGAACAAGATGATCAAGAGTACTGCGACCCTGTCGGAATCCACACTGGATATTGGCTAATAGCCCATTGGATTCCAGGAACCAAACTAGGCGATCATTGACCATCCGTTCGAGTGTTTTACAGACACGACTGGTAAGAGCAATTGGTCGATAATTAATAGGATCCGTATGATCTTTACTAGGTTTTGGAATAGGCACGACGGTTGCAAGCTTCCAGATTGATGGTAAATCACCAGATTCCCAGATGTTATTCATGAGCTGCAAGAGAGCTTCTAGCGAGGAATTTTAACAGTACCAGCAACGCTTTGAATTTGTTTGTGAATCACAAAGGGCGATATTTTTGAAATTGGTTGTTTCTTTTATTACAATAAATCTGGGCCAACTGTCATCTTCCCGACAGGGCTCTGAATCATCACATTTTCTTTTTGTATGTATTAAAGCTGATTTAGAGGGTTTGTTTTGTTGTGCCATATGAGAGGAGAAAGATTCACCATTCTTGTCATCCACCCACCTCGGAATGCCTACATGGGCGATGCTGTGTTTCCGTGGCGAACCGGCGAACCGGGATCAAATGCTAATGCTGAAAACGAGCTTCAAATATAATGTAGCTGGTCCTCAAAATTAACACCCAAGATCCACTGCGGAAGGCACCAGATGTTCCAAGAATAGTATACTCCAGCAGAGCGTATCCATCAAGCGAAAAAGAAATCGTACCACTTGATTGACCCATGAGCCATCGCCTTCTTCAGTTATCCGAAATATAAATAGCTTAATTTAAAATACTTGTGTGTATTATGAAAATTGTTACAAGAAAGCTTATTGTTGAGGATTAACTGAAGGGCTCGACATGACCAGCCGATTGATCGAACCGGGTCCATCCGACCTCACGTTTAGATGATTTCGAAGCCAAAGCAGCTTATTGAACTATAGTCTCGTCCGTCCGGGTATTTTCTGACCGTAAGGAGTCTGGCTATAGTCCTCATCCACAAGGATCTCGTCAACCACCGACACGGGTAGCAACCCACGGCAAACGGGTTGGAGAGCCTATTTTATTCAAAACATCGGGCTTCTAACGATGTTCGGATCATTTTAGTCTTTACCCTTCGACCTGTCCAGCATGGGTAACCCTTTCAGGAGACGGAGCTCCAGCTGGCATAGCTCTTGGGGTCACTGAGACACGCAAGCCCTCCGACCACGGCAAGGATAGCGATCCACCGGAGGGACTTGGTTATGGGTAATGATATACTGGGACATTGGCAAAGGTAAAGTGGTCGATAAATGTATACTGGATAATGGGCAATAGGTTCCGGTATAGTATGTAAATAATAACGGTATACAAGGCAATGGCTAATTGATAAACTAGGCAATGGGAAATGGACAAACAGAATACTGTGTAATGGATTACGGTATACTGGAATGAAGGTATTAACCACATCCCATATCAAAATACCCAATTAACACAACTAGTCCTTCTTACTTTAATACTGAAATATTTATATCGAATGCCTATCACTTGTTGCATGATTTACAACACCTCTTTAATTTTATACCAAATGGTGAATCGAAGGATTGATTGATTGTAGGTTGCTAAACGTCCAGTGGCAAATATCTCATGCATATTCAGGACGAGAACAAGTTCACAATAAATACAATAGGTAGGTTACTACAATAGAGGCCATCTAGGATGATGGTCGGGGAAAGTTGGACTGCCCCTGGAAAAAGAGGGTAGTTTGGATAGGGACTGAAATTTTGCTACGCAACAGGCCACCTACGGACCCCTCAAAAGAGTTGTTGCAAGGGTTCTTAACGTACAAAGAGCGTGGCACTCTCTTTACACGAGGGATCGGATTTAACGTCCTCCTTCTGACCGGACGTGACTGCGAACTTGGTACATCCAGCACAGCCAAACGGACGCCCCACTTCGGCAAGCGTTTTAATGCCGGTCGGGAGAAGACCAGGTTACCATATTTCTATACCCCAGTCACCCTTGGGGGCAATAGTGAATGGATATCGGTATTCTAGGTAATGTATTCCGTTGCTTTACCGATTACTTCGTATATCGGTTCTGACTAACCACTAGCTTGTTAATCATTATCTACTACCACTCGTTTAGCATACCTTTCACAACTGCCGCTACCTAACACCTATATATTACTCAGGACAATGTAAGACTGTCACAATGATAAGGCACCATGGATTAGGCAATTTCGTAAATTGTAAATATTTTAATATATTAGTATTACCTGTATATTGCTCAGGACAATGAAAGACTGTCACTATGATCAGGCACCATGGATTAGGTCATTTTGTACCTTGTCAATATTTTAATATATTATTAGTATCTAGTTCTGACTGTTTCGTCGGTTTATACCTCTATTATTATATCCTTTGATATGATAAACCGATGATGTGTTTACCTCGTTTATCAGTCCTAAAAAAACTGTATAAACTGAAATAAATGTTATTTCTTTTTTCAGATACTGCAAACAGTTGGATAGAGTAAGGAACCATGCTTTGTTTGGTCGAAATTAAATTAGTTTGACTCGCATTTATGCATGGTTTATTCCTACGGTTTTATTGGCTTCATCCCGAGTTCATTTTGTCTAATTTGTTTGCCAAAACGATGATGTAGACGTGTTAGATTTTATTCTTAACGGCATTGATTTCTTACCGTTTGTTTAATTGAGTAGATTCAAGGAAACACTTCACTTTTGCATAAACCTTGATTTTGTTATTTTTTTAGTATGGTGGTTATCGACGAAGAAAAAATTAAATTGAACAGTTAGCAATGTTGTTTGCATTTCTTTTATTAGAATACTGTCATTACTTAACAGAATAAATCATTGGTTTAATTCAAACGGAATAAAAATTGGTCTGGTAAAAAATGTTGAGCAACTAAAAACAATGATGAACTTTCAAAAGAAGGTTCGTTTGCAACACAATCAGTATCAAGGAAATCCCATAACAAATTTGTTTTCCGCTTATGGAACAGGTTATATGTTAATGAATAATGCAAATTATACCTTGATTAAAGGGTTTTGCACACTTACTGGTTGATAACATATAAGACCATTGCAATACAACTAAACTTCATATTTAACTTTCAGACGAGAAAAGGCAAAAGACAGAAAAAATAAAAAGACATTAATTTTTAAGTAAAATCAAAGCACAACATCACACACATTATGTAAAACATAAAGCTTTTGAGTTGGTTATTTCCTGAAATAATAATTGAAAATTAGTTACACTTTCTGATGTTTTCGCTATATTGTAAAACAAAGCAGTCAATATTAATCAATTCTTAATCACTAAAAAAATATCATGGCATGTTTAAATCTTGCAAACTTTTTACATTTTTTTTTAATTTGACCTGCACGTGAATTAGTGATAAAAAAGCTTTCTGTCACCAAAGAGGCACAACGTTAATTTCACCTATTGAAAGTTATATATAGATTCTTACACTACAACAAGTGTATTACGATATTTCTCCACTCGAGACAGTTAAATTTTATTATTAAAAGCGCGAGGCTTGCCGAGCCCTTTAAATAATAAAATTTAACTGTCGAGAGTGGAGAAATATTGTAATACACGAGTTATAGTGTCGGAATCTGTTTCTCTAATGCTTTTTATCGTTCTTTTTCAAAGATTTTCAGAAAATTGTGCTCTTTATATGCGACGTCATCAGGCAAGGTTGTCTTTTTTCATGACGTCACAATAGGAAAATTGAGAAGAAAACATAACATTTTGACGTCATAATCAAATTTCGACTTATCATTTGCCGAGAACAGATTTTTCACTAGTGAGGAGAACTATTTTTCTCACACCGGTCAGGAAATGTGAAAAAAGCACAAAAATTAGAGAAAAGTGTTTTCACCCGTAATCGACCCCAAAAACAATTAGAAAATAGTAACAGGGATGAATTCGTGTTTGTTGTAAAAGAGCATTTGCTGCATAAATGTTACTTCAATTTGACTTTTCAAAAATCATACTATATTCAAAAACCGTTGTATGGTAAACATTATTTATCCTGAATCAATGTTTTGTACCTATAATTTCAGTGGAAAACAGCATTTGTTGGTGCAATCATAGCGTGTAAACAAGTAAATTTCCCAAATGTCTGACTTATTTTAAATGTCACCTTACACAAATGGAAAAAAATATAGCTTTTCTCTGATCTATTTCAGTGGATGTTTGATCTTGACAGGGTAACAAAACTAGAGGCTCTAAAGAGCCTGTGTCGCTCACCTTGGTGTATGTGAATATTAAACAAAGGATGCAGATGGATTCATGACACAATTGTGTTTTGGTTATGGTGATGTGTTTTTACATCTTACTTTACTGAATATTCTTGCTGCTTACAAATATTTATGTAGATAATAAACTATGCCCAGTAATTTCCGTGGAAAATTTAGTAAAAATTTACAAATTTTATGAAAATTGTTAAAAATTGACTATAAAGGACAATAACTCCTTAGGGGGTCAATTAACCATTTTGGTCATGTTGACTTGTTTGTAGGTCTTACTACATTATTGCTGTTTACAGTTTATCACAAGGCTTTAAATTGTGGCTGTATGTCACCTTTAATAAACTTCTACGTCTGAAAGTTATTTCGCTGAAAGATGTACATGTATATTATAATTGCCCTTGCTTACGGTTTTCCTGCCCGAGTAATACTTGCCAACCCAGCTTTAAACATTAACATAAACAGTTAACTGTTGTCAATTCAAAGGGTTGAAGAAATTCAGGAACGGCGAAGGAAAGTCGGGTTTTGATAAAATGAGAATGGTTTCATCTTAACTTGCCGTTTCAATTGAGGAAAGAGATGAAACAATGAAAAAGAGGCATCATACTTTCTTTTTCTTACGAAAATGGAATGGAGCATTAGAGTCGATAAACTTGCAAGACCAATTGCAATTTTATCAGAGAGACAATTCAACAAGAAAAAAGAGCTCCCGAAAGACATTGCAAAGTTTGCATCTCTTCTAATCAATAAGTGTCAATCACTAGACATTGATCCTGCTACTGCTGATTGAAACAAATTTAGACAGACAGTATTGATGATACAAACACGTCTTCTGTTTTACAATCGCATGCGACCTTTAGGCTATTAGGTGGGTATAGTCAACTCAATCTAGCATAAATTTGACCCTAACCTGAAAGTAATTGCAACAGAAGATTTTTCATGTTTTAATCTTTAGCATAGTTATCAAAAGTACCAGGATTATAATTATATACGCCAGACGCGCGTTTCGTCTACATAAGACTCATCAGTGACGCTCAGATCCAAATAGTTAAAAGGCCAAACAAATACAAAGTTGAAGAGCATTGAGGACCAAACATTCCTAAAAGTTGTGCCAAATACGGCTAAGGTAATCTACTCCTGGGGTAAAAAAATCCTTAGGTTTTCAAAATATTCAAAGTTTTATAAACGAAAAAATTTATAATATGACCATATAATTGATATTCATGTCAACACCGAAGTGCTGACTACTGGGCTGGTGATGCCCTCGGGGACGAAACGTCCACAGCAGTGGCATCGACCCAGTGGTGTGAATAGTTATCAAAATTACCAAGCATTATACCCCAAATATACACAAAAAAGTCCCATTAAATCTAACTTGAGGTTGACTATGGAGATTTGCATTGAAAAGGGAGATAACTCTTGCAAAAAAGGCAGAAATATCATTAACAATTGATACTAAATTATAACTTTACCGCTTCTATTCATCAGAATGTATTAAATCTTGATTTTTTAGCGGTCTTTAAAGTATATTAAACAACTCTAAAGGTGTTTTCATATATGTTATCAAGCTATAATCTAGATTTCGTAATTCATTAGTTGACCATTTATTGAATTCTTCAACAAGTCAAGGTAAAGAATCTCAAATTTAATAAAAATAACTCGGCATGTATTCTTCTTTTTGTGGTTTAGAGTTTCTTTAGAAAAGTAAGTTTCTGAAAAAATATCATATACAGATATAAACAATACCAAAGTTTCACAATATTTTTTAAAAATAATTACAAAGCTTCAAATTTGCAATTTCTTTCATGAAAATGCACGAAAAAAAAATACCAATAAGACTTCGGTTTTGTACATTTCATGAGCAGAAGCTTATATGATTTAGTCAAAAACAAACTTATAACCCCATCAAAGTATCATACTACACATAAATTTCAAGGAAAACAACCAAAAACTGACAAAAAAAGGTCTCTTTTTGGGCAAGAGTTGTCTTTCCTTCCAATGTTAATTTCCATAGGAAATTAAAAATGCTGATATTGAGTTTTCCTGAAGTTAGATTTTATAGGACTTTTTTCTGTTTATATAAAGGGCATAATGCTATAGACTAGATTTGTTTGCCTAGATTAATGTGTTTGTAAGACGAACTGTTTCCTTGTGTTCTTGCACGTGCAAAATTCGAATCGGTATGTCGGTCTAGTAAAAAGGAGGATCAGGACACATTTATCATTTTCTTGTCTTGCATCGGTCTCGCCTCTAGACACAAATTAACTATCTGTTCATCAATCAATACTATAAATGTTTTTATTTTTATGATTTGCCGAAAGCTTTTTTAATATACAGTAATCTTAACCACTGAAATGAATATTATGTTTTGTAGACTGATCATTATGTTCTGTAAAATAAATATTGTTTAGTGCAAACAACTTTATGGTCAGTGGTCAAAATGTTTTTTGTTTGGTTCAAAAAATATTATACTAGGTGGTATATCAATTATATTCAGTACTTTTTTTATTCTGTGGTGGTGGTAGACTTCCGAAAACATACGAAGCCGGGGAATTTTTCGGGTTATTTTCATACTGTCAACATGTCGTCTGCTATACAAAGTGCTCTTGCAGAACTTAATTTGCAAATCTTTCAAAAGTTTAAAGATGAGAGGATAGATGATGACACTTTTCAGCACCTTACTAATCAAGACTTTAGCAGACTATGTGTTGAAACTATTGGTGATAGAATAAGTACTACTATTACTAATAAGTTAAGTACAGGCGCCACCAATAGTTTAGAAGGTAATTGTTTTTCTAAGTTTAGGTTTATACCAAATATAAAATCATAATCTTCAAACATAATAAAAAATGTGCCGAAGACGGCTTAGGAAAACGTGTTTTAATATCCTAAGTCCAAGAACCAAAACTCGATCATTCAAAAATCACCAGACCAAAACAGAATTGGAAATTTATCTGTAAATTGTTATTAAAAAAAAAATTTAAATCCCAATTTTTATTAATAAATAAAACTAAAATATGTTTTATATTTTTATTACAGATTATGAAAGTGCAGATTGATTATCTGGTATAAAAGGAGATTGTAGTAGTGTCAATTCTGAATTAGAAAATTGTTTAATGTTAGGGACCGGTCAAAATTTCTTGATGCATGGGACCGGTGCAAAAAGAAAATTGTCTGAAATAATTCTCTTGATCCCATGGTTACTGGCAGAATAAAAATATGCTTGTCCCATGCACTTTATCTAGTAAAAAAGTGTGTGTCCCATGTAAAAGCACAAAAACATGATCAAAGTTGTGGATACATTTCATGCTACAATGTATTTGGATAGCTGAAAAATAATGCTATGTGTGAACTGTATCTATTTTGCTATTATAAAGTAAACAAAACAATGTTATTGCCAACACAGGAGCCCAAACAGATGACAATATGTTATTGATTATAATAAATGATACATGCAATATTAAACAATTAACATGTATGAAGTGTATGGTAGAATACATTTTTTCTAAAAACTGCAGCTTAATTTAGAATCTTGACTATTCTAAATTAACAGTGGGTAGGTAAATTTTCCCCCCAAAAAAAATTAACAAAAATATCATTTTTTTCCCTGCTTAGAATAAAACAATCCCCATTATTTGAATAGTCTCGAGACAGTTAAATTTTCAAATTCAAAATTAGAGGAATGTGAAAATAGCATCAAAATTAAAGAAGTGAACATCTCCAACTTCCACTTACAACAATATTGTATTTTAAACATTTTTTTTAAAAGTGGGAAAAAAATAAAATTTACAATCTCAACGTATATGCAGCTTGATTGATTATATATTTATATCCGGGCTATTCAGAGCTTGTTGGGTGTGGGTTCCAGATTTGTTCAAGCAATTCTAGAGGATAAAATTTTTATTTTAGCAAATCAGAAACAAGAACTACACAAGGTGGCCATGGTTGTTGTCCAATCAGGGCGACATGGAATTACTTTATGAAAACATCCCATAGATGCTTCATGCCAAGTTGATTTCAATTCCGCTTATTGGTTTAAGAAGAGAAGATTAAAATGTTAAAATAGAACAGAAAGACAGACGGAAAAATAACGAGAAACAAGAATCGCACATGCTGCTTATGTATACTGCCTTAACTGGGCGTAATGCGGCAAGTTGGTCAATAACCTCTCTATAGTGCTCCATTTCAAGCTTCGTTTTATTTGGTCAAGCCATGTCGGGGGAGAAAGGAACTTTTGTTATATCAACCGATCAGGATTTAAAAAGATTGCACATAGGGATCCTTTTTGTAGTCCGATCGGAGAAAAGGAGAAAATTTTATAAACGACCACTCAAATATGTATCCAGTCCAGTGTGATGCATTCGGTAAAGAAGTTTCAGAGGAGAAGATTTTTTGAGAACTCAGTCAATTAGTAACAACCATTGTCCATCTGGTCAGAATGGGCAAATTATATGAAAGACTTACTGCTTAGTTTATTTTCTATTTTTCTCTACATGTAGTTGTTTTAGTGGAGAAGACAAAATGTTTAAAGTTAAGAGATCTATGGACGACAGAAGGATGGACGAATGAACGGACTCAAAGTATGGACAAAGCGTTAAAAGGGAGGTACAAATGTTAATACGTATTCTAAAAGGTTTGGCAATTGTCACAATGTCACCTTTTATACAAAATGTATGTGTTCGTGCCTCAAGTTAAGAGTTTCATTAATGTCTGGAAGATTTTAATGGAGCTGTATAGATCTTTTGTGGTCACAAATTGTATTACAGCAAAACTAACGGGATGACTTCATAAACCCATCCTCTGTTTGTTATTCATAATGGTTCATATATATTTGCGTACACTTAACAATCGATACCAGCACTGTATAAACTTTTCAACATACAATGACTAAATTATATTTGACATTTCAATTAAACTGTGTATTAGTTTACTATGAACGTCGGGTTGATCAAGTACATAAGTGTTGAAAACAGGCACGCTAAATGCCTAAGAATCCCGAATAAAAAGAAATAAATCGCCATCAAAGGACGTGTTGGTAGTTATTCTATATATTGAATATGTATGTTTATTAAAAAAAAAACAGTGTTGGATGCACACCTTATATCTCAAATGGTCTTGACTGCACACTTTGCATTCGTCGTCTGTAATCTAAAATTGCCATAAATAGTCATGGTCACACACTTTGTTTTCGTCATCTGTAGCTTTAAATGGTTAAAAGGTGCAAAATATTACTTTGCTTTCATCTTCTATTTATAATCTTAAATGGTCTCTTATTTTTACGGCACACTTTGCATTCACCGTCTGTAACCTAGAATTGCCATAAATAGTCATGGTCACACACTTTGCTTTCGTCATCTGTAGCTTAAAATGGTTAAAAGGTGCAAAATATTACTTGCTTTCATCTTCTATTTATAATCTAAAATGGTCTCTTATTTTTGTGGCACACTTACGTCGTCTATAAACAGAAATGTTATAAGAAATGACTAATATTTTTTCTGTCTATTCGAAATAACATAAAAAATGTGGTGCACACTTTTAAAAAAACCTATGCAAAGTGCAGATACATTTACATGTGTTCCAGACCGTATGAGTATTTGACCGTATGCATACTTTTGCATAGTACTCGATCCGATCTGACTGATATTAAAAAAGATGGTCAGGTTAACAAATGCATATAGCAGATCAACATAACTTAACTTTCAAATTAATATAAAAAAGTTAATTTTATTTTTTTTTTAAAATGCACGCTAATTAAATCTGTTAATCTCTTGTACCTAAATAAAGGCAACAGTAGTGTTCAAACCTCATAAATCCATGGACAAACAACAAAATCGGGGTAACAAATTAAAACTGAGGGAAACGCATTAAATATAAGAGAACAACGACACAACCCCGAAATGCAAAACACAGAGAAACGGACCAAGCATCAGACAAAACACCACGAAAATAACAAATATATCATGAAAACCAAATACATGAATTTTGGATAGACAAGTACCGTGCCACGTCTTATCGCAAAATTAAGAGAAAACACAAACGACTCAACGTTAAAATGCAACACACAAAGAAACAAACAATAATATAACAATGGCCATCTTCCTGACTTGGTACAGAACACCGTTATCAATGCATTAGAAAAATTGACAACCAAGAATATACTTTAAATATTACCAACAAAAAAGATTTAACGGCATCTGTTAAATTTATACTAAGAAATAATTAAATTTTGGATGTAACACGTCTACTGATTGGCTGACGTTATTTTGTTACCAGCACATAGACATAACCAAGTCATATAACCGTGATGTCATCATAGTTTTTTCATGGTTTTCTACGCTTTAAAATGGAATTTAGAATTAAATTATAAGAAATGACTAATATTTTTTTCTGTCTATTCGAAATAACATAAAAAATGTGGTGCATACTTTTAAAAAAACCGCTACTCGCGTTATTCAGTGTACACCACATCTTTATGTTACCTTTCAGACAGAAAAATATTTCAGTCATCCCTTAAAAAATAAATTTGAATTTAATGACAATTATACAAACAAATAATAGTGGTACATTTTCTCCGACATGCACATATGTCAGCATTTGATAAAAATATATTCAACCTATGCCTACAAACAAGATACAAAAGGTGTTATATAGCAATGATAAAAGAAGAAAATAATCGGACACAAAAAAACGTACATTACCAGAAGCCAGTGATGATAGTCACAAAGTAAAGGAACCCAGTGATGAACATGAAGTAGAGCAGACTAATCAGACTTCTGAAATCAGTGATCAGCAGACATGAGCTATATGTGTTATTAAAACCTGAAGATCAAAGTGGAGTAAAGCAGGCTGCAGAGAACACTAATAAACAGAAACGTTTCGTCTACATAATACTCATTAGTGACGCTCAAGCCAAACAAGTACAAAGTTGATTTTATTTTGATATTACTGTGAGGAAAATTGTTAAATTATTATGTCAGGTAAATTTTGTTCTGTCAGCATGTCACTTATTACTCAAGGCAAAATTAATGTAATTAGTTATCTTTTAATTGGCCTTATTAAATTGACACTATTCTTATTTTTACCTTTGGCAGTTTTGTAGTAAACTTTGCTGACTCAAATTACATAAATTTAAAGTTAGTAATACACTTCATAATTTGAGCTCTTACTAGATGTGCTGTAAATTGTACAGTCAACTTCTTTGAAACATAGAAGTAAAGATGTAGTCACAATGTAGAAACCAGTCTAGTCTCGTCAATACCTTCCAAACATGCTCAGCTATTTCAGGAGAAACGTTTACTCAAAAGACAGCTCAACACAACTAACTATACAAGCCAGACAACATCGACTTGGAATATTTTGAACATTTTGGACTTTAACTTAAACTGTGAATAAATTAGTGAAATTAGCTGGACCAATTGGACATTTTGTTTATTTGTACATTGTTTTGGCATCATCATTATTATTTGGACCAGTTACTATATAAAATTGATACAACTTTCTGCTTGCTTAATAGTTGTGCCTGTCATTGCTCAAGTCTTGCGAAAGACTGACACCCTATGTGCGTCTTCTATAAAATTTAGTATATCAACTGTTGTGCAATTGAAAGCATGATGTGGCATATATATATAAGAGAAGTTATCTCTACAATAATAACACCATAACTTTAAAAATATAAGCATAGGGACATTGTGAAACTTAAATGAATTCTGTTAAATTGTAAAATGGGTAAACTTTAATATAAATTCCCAAAGCCAATATAAATTGCAATTTGGCAAAACAAAAAGAAAACAAGATGACGAAATTTCAAAAGAATGATATGGTTATTAAGAGTTATATTCCATTTATCTTACAAAGTACATGTAACAATACAACCAGGTTTAAACAAAAAAATGTTCATAAAATTTTCTTTTTCTAGCATAAGAAAACCTTTTAACAAATTAAAGCAGCAGTTATAGAAGGAGAAACATATCAACCATGAATCGAATAAAATGTGTCGATAAGAGACATTGAAAAGATGCCAACAAAATATTCTTTGGAAGGCATAGACAATTGTGTTGTGTTTGATTTAGAAACAACTGGATTTTACTTTTTATCAAGAATCTCTGATATAACACAAATATCAGCATAAGATTGGTCAAACATGCTTAATCTGTATGTGTCTCCACGACAATCTATTTCACCAAAGGCCAGTGATGTTACCGGTATTACTTTCTCTTTTGAAAGAAACCACATATATTGCCATGGTGTTCCAGTTGAAAGTGTTTGTATAAGAACAGCCTTACTTCAACTAAATGAAATGATACAGAAAAAATTTCGTCCTGTGCTTGTTGATCATAACATCCATTGATATGATGTTCCTGCATTAAGAATTTTTTTCGTTGTGTAGATGAGTGTCATCTAGCCGCCTCCTCCACAGGTGAAACTTGTCTGCTCGCTATAATGAGTCTTAGAGTGTGTTTTGTAGCTTCTACTCTTATGATGACTCCGACGGTACACTACCCCTGATGTAGAACTAGATGAATCAGAATCACTATTCGAGCAGCTCGTAAGACTAGGGTCGATTACTTCTGGTTGTAATGTTCGGCTGATAAGAAGTAATTCTTCACTACGGGACTGATTATCGTCTAGAATTCTATTGGGTTTGAAATTCATTTTCTTCAATGCATGAGGGCATTGATCTTATCGACGTGCGGTCAACCTGCTGTATCCATTGCAATCCCAGAGTCAGAAAAGAACGGTTGATTTAAAGTAGGTTTCATATAGATTTCACCCCCTGGACATGTGCATGTGTGGAACCGTGTTGGTCTATCCACCTCTGTGTATCGGTCTTAAATTCTTGGAAATAAGCAATTTCCCGTCTAATAGTACCAGGGGTGAAGGGTGTTGACTCAAAATTTACTGCCCCTTCCACGTGTGAGTTAACATGTGTATCTGTCTCAGTCTTGTGACTCGTGTGGCTGACCTTGATAACTGACATCAACATTGTCCATGTCATTGAATTCACAAGGGGAAAATCAATCATATCTGACACAAGGGACACTTTTTTTTTCATATATGGTATTTGGGCCAATATTTCTGGTTTAATTGATATTGTTGTGTAATTGCCCAGTAGTTCTAGGGGGTTTCCTCTGTCTGGTGTGATCTACTGGTAAAGAGCAGAGAGACCCGAATGGTGACGTGCATGGCCTGGTAGAAGACTGGAGAGCCCCGAATGGAGACATGACACAAGGGTCACGCTTGACCGGATACAGCCTCTTCCTGACCTTGATGATCACGGATAAACCTGAGATATACAATCCTAGATAAATCCCTGTAGAAGACCAAGCCTGAAGGTAAATATCTACACATATTTACACCTGTTATACACATAATCCTAGGGGTATACGTAGAGCCCAGCTAGACAGGCCAAGTAACACTTTACTGGTAGTGCGGGTGGTTTAAATTTTGGTCCTGCAGAGGATTTGGTCGCCATCTTGGCATCTCCAAAATTTGGAGTGCAGACAGTCAACCCTGAGAATTGTAGTTTTATCTTGGGGGGTATTGTTAGGTCCTTTATTTAACTTTTTGGGATAAAGGCTAGATAGTTACATCGTTTTTGAGTACTTTTTGGGCCGGGAAAAACTTTTTGAAAAGAAGTTTCTAAGTTCATAGCGAGGTCACGCGAGGTGTTTTGCCGCGAGATTTGGACGCCATCTTGTACCAAACGGATGTAAACAAACGGATGTAAACAAACGGAAGAGCGAGTGATTTTACATTGTTCCGTTGTGTATTTCATTGCTGACTTGACTTTTTATTGAATAAAAACTATAATTGTTTTGAATATATATATTTGTTGCTGATTGATATTGAAATAAAATCAAATAAATTTATTAAACTGTGTAAATAACCAAAAGTCATTATGCAGAGTCGTAAGGGGTATATGATCAACATTAACACCTGTCCTAGAGTTATACTTACCTGCATACCTGGCATAGGGGAGGCTATAGCAACAAGAATTATGGACATTAGGGAAAAGGGTATTCATATAGATCAAGATGTTTTGTCCCAAATTCCATACATGAAAGTAACAGAGGGTACCCTAGGCCTTATTGATTTCTCACCGAGACCACAGCCAGAAGTTAGCGAGTTACATGGTGACAGACCAGGATCTGTGAGTATGTCCACTCAAAAGTCTGACCACGTTATTATTGATATGGACAGAGAAGAGTGTCAAGGTACAGATTTACAGGGTACAAATATTTCATGCATCCTACAGGATGAGGCACCACCTTATTGCCCTGCCCCTAGAGATACACGGACTGAAAATCAAAAACAGATAGCACATCTGCAAGATTTCCACGCTAATATACAACAATGGTTGGAAGAATGCGATACACAAGATGAAGATACATCATACTGCTCAGAGGAAGTAACCTGCCGTAGCATTGAACAATGTCAGTTACAACAACAATTACACCTTTCGACATATTCCACCTTGTCCGAGCAGTCCCTTTGTGAACCACCACAAGAAAGCTTATCTTCGGAAAGTTTAAACTCAGACAGAAATGTTCGTCAAAGCGAGTATCGTACTCCATCACCTAGAACCAACATGGTTGTTCGCCCTCAACCAGATAGTAAACATGACCGTGATGATCAAAAACAACAAGATGACAGAGTGTTTTCACCGCTTACCTTTGACGGGAATATTCCACACCCTGTAGTCGAGGATTGCAATCGTCAACAAGAAGTGCAACAGATGCCACCGAGGTATAGTCCTGAACCACTTATTAATTACAACCAACCACCAAGGTTTTTACATACGCCTACACCTGAACAGGTTCACTTTTCATCAAGTGTTCAACAGGAGCGCCACCTTCAACAAGATCACCGGGTAGCCAGCATTCTTCAACAGGCTTCACCGGAATATCAGAGGTTGTCAACTGGTGAGAATATGATACATTATAGAAATATATACAGACCTGACACACCAACAGTTGAACGTTCCCAACCGTTTCAACCACCGGTTCAACAGAATACCATTAACGGTCAACAAGACTTCAACAGTCCTCTTGACCAATCATTCTTTGTTGACCGTCAACCAACAACATCACCACAATTTGCACAACTTCACCAACCGATATTTGACCACAGTCAACAAGACGTTAACCAATATCAACATGGCTACAACAGTCCACACCGACTAGAAGTCAACCAAGGTCAACAACCAGGCATTAAAAATCCAGATGATGTCTATGATCATCAAACGTTAACATTTTTTCACCAGCATGGAAGTTGTCCCACCAACCAACATCAAGGTGTCAACAGAGTACAACAACCTTTGTCACATGGTCAACGAAGTGTGCAAATTCAACACCAAGTGCAAGGCCTACAACAAGGGCTAGATCACCTTCAACTTGGGGTACATAATTCTGTTCAACCTGAAAAACAACAACATTGTGCTGCAGCGCCGGTTTCTTTACCTCAACAGAAGCATCAACAACATCAGGTTAGTGCAATTGTCCATCAACAACAAAATTATGCAGAATCCAGGTTCCAAAAACCAAGTTCGGCACCGATCATTCAACAACATAAGATGATTGGTCACCCAACATCAATGTTTCAACCTCCTAGACCTGGACCACCCCCACAGGTACCATCAAATTTTACGCCTTACAACCAACAGTACAAACCTGGTGCTACCTATTCTGGTATAGGTCAGTCTAACCTTACAGGCTTTCAGCAACAACCATTACAGGCGCCTTACCAACAATTATCTATTCCTGGCGTGCAACAACAACCCTTACGATCAGGAGAGCCTCAACCATATTACAACCAACCTTCGGCAAGACCTAAGGAGTATAACAGTGACTTCTATGGCAGACAACGAAGAAGTGATCCTGGGTATAGGTATACAGGTGATTCTGACACGTCAGATGTGTCGGCCTTCCGCCAGACCAGAAATAAGCGGAGGTCAGAGCCTGAGTATAATAGAGAAGATTTTTCACCTATAAGGAGTATAAGGAGTTCTCCCCTACACCGAAATCGTGCGAGTCCTAGACGGTTTACTGAGTCACCATCAGACTCAGACACAGATGGACGACGTTCTAGATACAGCCGTAGTAGTAGGAAGAAGAAAGATAAAATAGAGAAAAGACAATTTTTGTCTTCAATCCCTAGAACACTACGGTACAACGGGAAAGGTAACTGGAAAGCCTTTTATACAAAGTTTTCTGGCTATGCTAAAGTTGCAGAGTGGACAGATGATCAAAAACGTGAACAGCTCTGCTGGTGCTTAGAAGATGCGGCTAGTGAGTATTACACCTTACTTCTAGAAAACAACAAAACAGCCAGTTTTTCTGATATCATTTCAAACCTGAACAAAAGATTTGGTCACCAAGAGCTGCCAGAAACCTCACAAGTCCAATTTCAGACCAGTGCTCAAGGTGAAAAAGAGACCTTGGAGGAGTGGGCAGAAAGAGTCCTGTCTCTCGCAACAAGAGCCTATAGCAGGTATAGTGAACAATTAATGACAGAACAGGCAATTATGAGATTCTGCCAGGGGTGTAATGATACTGTTGCAGGAACAGAAGCCTGCATTTCAAAACCCAAATCTATGGATGCAGCCTTGGACATGATACGATGGTGTCAACATACAAGAAAGGCAGTCAGTGCAATTCAGAAGCCTGGTAAGCCTGAGTTTACTTCAGAAAAATCAAGTATTTCACCAGTAGTCCTTGGTGTAGGAAGCACTAAGTCCAGTATGGATAATCGTCTCTCTCGTATGGAAGAATATATGGAGAAAATGATGTCGACAGTAACCAGCTTGGTACAGGAAAAATCTGCCAGGCTTAGTCCAACTTCTAGGTCACCAAACCAAGACAGATATTCCAATTATTCACCTAGACGTAATTATGGCCGAGGACGTGGGCGTGGAAATAACTCCACGGACAGACGACAAAATAGAAGGGGCTATGATACTGGTGAATGCTTTTATTGCCATAAGCAAGGCCATTACAAAAGGAATTGTCCAGAGCTTAGGCGGAATAACAATCGCCAACAGACAAAACAATTGACACCTAATAAGAACATTCAAGATGAAAGGAGAGTCGAGTTTGATGACGACAACCTAGTGCATGATGAGCAGGAAAAGACATCGACTGGAGGTACATCTGTAGGTACTTTAGGTTCTGCACACTTGTTCCGATGTGTAGTTAGAATTCAAAACAAGGAAGTTAATGCCTTGATTGATACTGGATCAGAAGTAACCATCTTAAAGGACAGTGTTTTCGACGCCTTGACCCAGAAACCTTATATTATAAGAGAAACAACCATGCATGGTGCTGGAAGAGACATGCGGATGACATGTAGAATAACTAACCCTACTGAATTTTCAATTGAACTCCTATCATTCAAAGA
Source organism: Mytilus trossulus (assembly GCF_036588685.1). NCBI lineage: Eukaryota > Metazoa > Mollusca > Bivalvia > Mytilida > Mytilidae > Mytilus > Mytilus trossulus. The sequence goes on from NC_086377.1 coordinate 54,283,337, forward strand.
AACATTACACGTAGCACCGATAGATTGTGACATGCTGATAGGAGCAGACTTCTTAATCAAACATGGAGCTATTCTACATGTACCTGCTAAAAAGATGAATTTAAGAAATACACAAGTTCAATTAAAATTAGGAGGAGAAACCACTACAACTAATTCTCCAATAGTAAACAGAGTTACAGTTCAACATTCTGTCATAGTACCACCAAATACAGCTCTTCGTATTGACCTAGAGTCAGCCGACATGGCCACAGATTACCTTATTGAACCTAAAGGCAATACAACTCTACTGGTTCCTAGAACAGTATGTGCAAAGGGTCAAAAACCAAGTTTGTGTTTCCTCAACATTACAGATAACCCTGTTAGAATTCCAAAGGGTGATGAGGTAGGATATACACAAGAAGTCTGTGTCATAAAATCAATGGATGAGGAACCTGTGCCAAGTGTTGGTACTTGCACTACCCCTAGTACCGTGGAAAAAGGCAGTCCAAAGTCTGGAATACCGAGTCATCTAAAAGATTTGTACGAAGACTCTTGTTCTATATTGTCAACTTCACAAAAAACACAACTTAGACAATTGCTTATAAAATATAAGGATGTTTTCGCCAAAGAAGATTTTGATCTTGGGAGCTTCAGCGCCATTGAACATACTTTTGATACAGGGGAGGCTAAGCCTATTCAACATCGAATGAGGAGAACCCCTGCTTGTTTCGTGGATGAGGAAGAAGCTCATTTACAAAAAATGTTAGATGCTGGAGTCATACAACCTTCCATGTCGGAATGGGCCTCAGCTCCAGTGTTAATAAGGAAGAAGGACGGGGGAGTGCGCTGGTGCATAGACTATAGGAAACTAAACTCAGTTACGTCTCGTGATTTATTTCCTTTGCCTCTTATTGATGAGTGCCTGGACACCTTGTCTGGAAACATTTGGTACTCTAAACTGGACGCAAACAGCGCGTATTGGCAAATCAACATCAAGCCAGAAGACAGGAAGAAAACAGCCTTTGTTACGAAGTATGGCTTGTTTGAATGTGTTAAAATGGCGTTTGGCTTATGTAATGCACCAGGGACCTATGCCCGAGTGATGAACCTAGTCCTTAGAAGACTAACATGGAAAACAGTCCTTGCCTTTTTGGATGACATCTTAGTCTTAGGAGCTTCCTTTGCAGAACATCTTCAAAACCTAGAAGACGTATTTAAAAGATTCAGGGACTATGGCCTGAAACTTAAACCAAAGAAATGTGCCTTGTTTAAAACCTCCGTTGAATTTTTGGGACGGAGTGTCAGTACCAAAGGACTTAAAATAGGACAGCAACATTTACAACCAGTTAGCGGCTGGGCTGTGCCTACCTGTACTAAAGATGTTGAACGGTTCCTTGGATTTGTGAATTATCACCGTTCGTTTATCAAGGACTATGCAAAAACTTCAGCACCCTTGTACGAAGTTACAGGCAAAAAACCATTGTTTTGGACTCATCAGAGACAATTAGCTTTTGACACCTTAAAGCATAAATTAACTGTAGCCCCAGTGTTGGCTTTACCCAACAACACAGATAGATTCATTTTGGATACAGATGCCTCCCAGAATGCTATAGGAGCTGAGTTAATACAAGTCCAAAATGGAAGGGAGAGAACCATAGCCTATGGTAGTTTTATCATGACTCCTGAGCAGAAAAATTACTGCACTACACGAAAGGAATTACTGGCTGTAATAAGATTCACCCGTCAGTTTCGACACTATTTGTTAGGCAAAGAATTTACCGTGAGAACTGACCACAGCAGTCTCACATGGCTTATAAATTTCAAAGAGCCACAAGGACAATTGGCCAGATGGCTAGAAGAACTGAGTCAATATGATATGATTATAAAACATAGACCAGGGCGTTTCCATGGAAACGCGGATGCTCTGTCTCGACCATCAGACACCTTAAAGGAGTGTGTACATTACAAACCAAATGTCAGCCTTAAGCAATTACCTTGTGGAGGGTGTGAGTATTGTCAACGTGCTCATAGGAACTGGGCCAGATTCTTGACCGATGTAGACGAAGTCATACCATTGGTAAAACCCAGAAATAGACAGAAACAGTTCAAAAATGTGTCTAGTGCCATGTTACAATTGTTTGGAACAACAAATGAGACCTTGGCTATACCACAAGCTATTGAAACACCTGAATCTCCTACAGTCCTTGATTCTCCTAATGTGGACTGCAACCTCGACCTTACGGTCTCAGCACCTATTCCTGATCAACGGAAAGAAGACGATTCATGGTTCTCAACTCATATTGATTTAATATGTCTACCAACAGCTGCACATATCGTTATCCATGATGATACAGCTTGCCATGTGGCATCCATATCACAATCTGAGGGGATAAGTTTTAAAGGTTTCACAAACGAAGAAATTAAGACTAAACAGTCAGAAGATCCTGATCTGCTAGTGTTACTAAATTGGCTAAAAGATCAAGTAGAGCCAAGTCAGAACACCTTGTTTTCAGCCTCACCAGCAGTCAAGAGCTATTGGATAAATAAAGAGAGATTCTTTTTGGACGATACTGGCATCCTAAAGAGTTATCCAAAAGATGAAGGAGCAAACGTCCGTTTAGTAATTCCGTCCAGCCTTAAGGACACTGTGATGGAGCTCTGTCATGAGCTACCTAGCGCAGGGCATCAAGGTATGATTAGGACAATGGCTAAGGTTAAAACAAGATACCAATGGTATAAAATGACCTCTGATATCAAAGCCTTTGTCGCAACATGTTCAGTTTGTAACAAGAACAAGAAACCCAACAGGTATGGGAGATGTCCTATGATCAATTATCATGCTGGTTCACCCATGGAGAGAGTACATTTAGATTTTATGGGTCCACTACCTAAGACCAAAAATGGACATGAGAATATACTAATGTTAGTTGACCAATTTACAAAATGGACAGAGTGCATTCCTTTGCCTTCGCAAACAGCTGAAGTTACAGCACAGGCGGCTATCAACGAATTTTTCTCGAGATTTGGATACCCGTTTGAAATTTTTTCAGATCAAGGTCGGAATTTTGAGAGTTCCCTGTTTAAGGCAGTCTGTGACCTCCTACAGATACATAAAGCCAGGACTACACCATACAGACCTTCAGCTAATGGTCAGGTAGAACGCCAGAACAGAAGTTTAATGGATGCTGTAAGATGCTTTGTGGACCAACAGCAAGATACCTGGGATGAACACTTAGCTCAGTTAGCAGGGGCTTTAAGGGCTAGTGTAAACAGGAGTACTGGATACACTCCTAACAAATTAATGCTAGGGAGGGAGACTAATCAGCCTGCTGAATTAATGTTTGGTACTACTGAAGATCGCAAGTACACTGGGACTGAAGAGTACATAATAGGCCTTGAAAAAGCTATGAAGACATCACATGAAATAGCTAGGAAAACATTAAAGACTACTCAGGCTATGATGAAGAAAGATTATGACCTTCGCGTGTTAGAACGGCAATACGCGCCCGGTGACCTCGTGTATGTTTTAGATACTGCCCAAATTAAGGGGAAAAGTAAAAAATTAAGCTCACCTTGGAAGGGGCCCGGCCTAATTATTGGTAAAATTACTCCCTTCGTATACAAGGTAAAACTACAGAGGGTGGTCTTCAACACAAATCATGACCGGTTGAAGCTCTGCAAAGACAGAAATATTCCTGCTTGGCTAAAAACCTGCCAAGAACAGTTTAATCTAGGCGTAGATGTTCTTGCCCCAAAAACAAAGACAAACATTAAGCAGTATTGTATATGTAGGGGCCCTGACACGGGTGAAACCATGATCCAATGTGACCAATGTAAGGAATGGTTCCATCTCACCTGCGTAGGCATTTCCGTCAGTGAAGTGGAAGAGATAAACATTTACACTTGCCCGAACTGTTCTTTAATTAATAGACAGTTACCCCCTGTAACAACAGGGACGTAACTTATTATATGTGAATGCTAATGTTTTTTATCTTTGTCTTTCCAGAATGTCGTACAAGGGAAGCAAAGTAAAGGAAGATCCCAAGTTGGGAGGTACGTCTGACACAAATAACAATTTAACCATAGCCACTAAACCCAGAGGCAGAGGAACCACCATGGAGGGTATTGGTGGTACCTATGAACTAGTGTCTGGTGTTGGCCTAGTGCTAGTGGAGGAGGCCTCCGCTACAAGTAGTCTAAGAGTTCAGGGAGAACAGGCAACCTTGCCTCTACTGGAACAGGCAGTCTTGCCTCCACCACAACAGGCAACCTTGCCTCCAGCCAAAGAGACAGCCTTGTCAACCTCAAAAGAGGGTTTTTATGACTATAAGTGCCCTAGAAGCGGCAAGATGGAAAGATCCTACCTCATCAGTCAACGGGACCAGAGATGCCCGGTGCGTGGGTGTCCAGTGATGACCAGGAGTGTCAAGAGCCATGTCTTGGGGGAGCACCTTTCCTTTATGTTTGCCCCCACTCAGGAGTTTCATTATATGAGGGATCCTTCCTTTCACCGTTACAGGGGTCACATGGTAATGGTCCTGGCCCAGTGGCTAACTGGTATCAACTCTGCCACTTATGATGACTTGGTGCAGTTCATCAGGAGGAACGCTAGAGTCCCGATTGATTATCCCCAGGCGGGAGAAGAAATGCCTGTGTTCCGCACAGTTTGCCGGGAGATGGGGTGGCCTACCCAGGCCTGGTTTAAAATAGCACCGGTGTGCAAGATTAGCAGCCCTGTGTGCATCCTGCACTATCGAGTAATGTCTAGTGTGCTACATTTCCTTACTCCAACACATCAAGACATGATGTTTACAGAAAGGTTTATCCAGAGGGAGAACAACCTCAGCCTTGAGGTGTTACAGCAAATGAACAAGCTGTTCATGGCCTCACCTGTTGTGAGTGATTTGGTTCCTGCTGGAGCTGAGTCCAGTAGCCCTGCACCTGTGGACAAGACAAACACCATCCCAGATGTCCCTGAGGTTGGAAAGCTCTGTGCTGCTGTGGCAGTAGCCACTATTCAGGAAGCCAAGAAGGTAGAGATATTACCTATTAGAGGATAAAGCCATAGAGGCCGCCATATCCTCTAAGGTAGAGACATCAGATGTCCAGGTATCGCCTAAGGAAAGTGAGCAGAATCCTGAGGACAGGTGTATTGTGTTCTTGGTATGGGAACAGATCAGGAGAATGGTGCCAGTCAACTCACTTGACAATCTGCGGACTTTAGCAGAGGAACGGTTTCCAGGGAATGGGGCTGCAACCCTGTTCTTCCAGGACACATTAATTGATCCCTTGATCACCCTTAGAGACATCATGGAGATGGAGTCGCCTAGACCGTCCATAGAGGTCCGCTTCCTGGACTCTACAAAATTGTGAAGTCCAATCTAGGACAGGTCAACAGCTCAACAGCTGGCCCTTGATGGGCGTTACTATGTGTAACAGCTACGGGATGTGAGGTAGAATCAACCTAATGAATTATAGGACTATAACAAAAATGAGGAACATTTCTGTGTTAGTATCGGACATTTATTTTATATGTGACATTATTTTTATATATCTTCATGTGAAGGAACTGTTAATTATGTATATGGAAGTATGGATTTATAGAAGATAACACCTTGATTGAACAGTGTGTAATATATGGACAATTATATTCAGGGAAGAGACTGTTGGACATATAGTTATAATAATTGGAAATTTTAAATGTTCGCCTCACATCCCATGTACAGTGTACAATTTGTTGGAAGTAGATCAACCGACAGGACTTGGTATTACCAGCATGACCAATGTAAATATTAGTATAAGTAGTGTAGGAGTTAATTTGGTGATGGTAGGATTTGGACCATAGGTCAACTTTTAATGGTCATGTGTTGTTATCCCAATTTGGGAGTTTTTGCCTTCTTTGTACATTATGTCTTTCCTTGTCGGATTGATGTCTTTAAAGGGAAATAATCTTATGTAGTAGTAGTTCATTGGAAATTTAGGGCGGTATTAATGAATTTGTCTTGAGGACAGTAGTTGATTAAACAATTTTGTGTTTTTTAAACTGGTAGTATTCAGTATTTATTTTGGCTAAGTAAGTCATAGTAGGATATTTTTTAATTATTTTTTTTTCATATAAGCTGTTAAGCTGTAGGTTTACCCATTGTTCCCATATTGTGGAAAGGCTACTAATCTGTTAAGTTTTGCTGTCTAGTTCCTTCATTTTTTAGGGAAGTTAAATGATTTTTGAATGAATCCATTTCCTAGATTCAGGGGGTAGTTATTTTTTGTTTTTTTAAAAAAAAAAGATATCTTGTGTCATGCTTGAGTTAGTAAAAGACGTTGCCAGTCTTGCCCTGGGGAGTTAAAAGTTCTCTAGTGTCCCTTGTCGGAACTAAAGTTCCTCCTTTTTAAGATGGAGGGGGGTGTTGTGTAATTGCCCAGTAGTTCTAGGGGGTTTCCTCTGTCTGGTGTGATCTACTGGTAAAGAGCAGAGAGACCCGAATGGTGACGTGCATGGCCTGGTAGAAGACTGGAGAGCCCCGAATGGAGACATGACACAAGGGTCACGCTTGACCGGATACAGCCTCTTCCTGACCTTGATGATCACGGATAAACCTGAGATATACAATCCTAGATAAATCCCTGCAGAAGACCAAGCCTGAAGGTAAATATCTACACATATTTACACCTGTTATACACATAATCCTAGGGGTATACGTAGAGCCCAGCTAGACAGGCCAAGTAACACTTTAATATGTAGCCGTACCAATGAAAGGTACATGTAGGAGAACAGACTCCAGATTGGAGTTTATTTTAATTTTAAACCCACTCATTGTGCTGAATTATAACCTCTATTCAGTGATACTTTCACTATAACTAAATGACAAAACAATAATGAAATATTAAACAAGTTTTTAACGATTTAAAGTCCGTTTACAAAAAACAAAGATGTGTATTGCATATGTAAACAAATCACGGAATTCACTTCCGGTATTTATCTCAAGTATCGTTGTTACCTGGTAACACGAAATCACGCGAGACTCAATCTGAAAAAAATATCAATGACTTGAACAAAGTTTGAAAACTTTCACATACAGTGAAAAACTTATCTTACAGAGCTTTTCTCAATAAGGTATCGCTTCTAAAGCTTTTCGTTTACGCCTAATCCAGCTTGCAAAGTCTCAATAGGAAAGTTAATTCTGCCAATAACGCTTGATTGCACCTGGTCAAAACCTTCTGACCAAAATGGCTAACTAGGTCACACCATGTGCGTTCGAACCACCCGCACTACAAATAATGTAGTGTTCTTCTTGGGGAAAGACTATTTCCCTTGAAAGGACCAGACCAGGACTTGATATATTAGAAGAACTTAGGCTTAAGTACTGTAATTACCTAATACTAATAATGATGTGTCTTCGTGGTAAACGTCTAACCTCGTTGACCATTAGATGAAGAGGGCGCTGCAGGCGTGCGCACGCTCTGACATCCGCTGTATCCAACAAGAGTTCCGTTGGTGTCCATCGTCTACTCCTGGCAGGGAGAATGGTATCAGTTGTCTACTCCTAACAGGGAGAATGGTATCAGTTGTCTACTCCTAACAGGGAGACCCCGGGGTTATGGTAGAGATACAATACCACTAATAGTAGGATAAGATTGTTTTCAAAACTTCATAGTAAAAGTGGTACAGTTTAAGCTGTAAAAGGCGTGAGTCCCAATGGAAAATTGCACTGTCAATATTAACAAAAATGCAACCCATATAGGGTGAACAAAAAGGAGAACATTCGGAATTTAACCAAATTTGCTTTATCTCACAGATTTTAAAGAAATTAACTCAAATATGAAGTTTTATAATAATTTAATGAAGATTGATAGAATCATAGGCCGTAGATATGATGAGTCAGCATAAATTCGCAGTTTAGTCCTGAATACAATTAATTCATAATATATGTAAGATAAAGTTATAGCGAATTAAAATAAAATTTTGTAACAAGTACAATTTTCATGATATTTCACCCGTGTCATCAGGTATGTCAGCGGATACTGACTGGACATTATTACAACTTCCGACATTTTGACAAAAAACACAAATCAGTGCAAGGGAGACATGCTTTTTTCCTTACACGAACAAATTAGATCTTTAAAAAAGTCTGATGCTATTTGTTCCTTAAAGAAAACTAGCTCTTACTTGTTATTTGTGCAGTTTTCTAACCGAAAGCACACGGAGAGCCATTATTTGGAATGACATACACGTATTCACTAAGAAAATGCAAAAAGATTTTTTGTTTGTTTTCGGCATTCGCTACACTAGTTAAAAAAACTCCGAACATCTTCAAACATGACACAGAAACCATGTACATTTACATTTCAAGCAAAGACTTCAATCCAAACTCATAATACAACTGTACTGCAAGACCAAGACTAAATGACTACATTTTCTCCGAATTTCATGTGAAATATCCATTGATACTGTAGAAAATGATTCAAAAGACTTTTGTCAAGACCGCAAGTAACAAAACTTATCAAACAAGGTGGCAATATTGCCAACGGTACTTCGTCACTTGCAGGATAATAATCTCCAGAGATAAATACATTTTCCATTGTTTGTCTAAGTATTGATGCGGCTGCATAAAGTACATGTATCTTAGTTTGTTCATTGGTTTTGGTGGAGCTAAATGTACGTAAGTCGGCTTTTATCTCCAGCATTTCTAATTCTGCTTTGATGTTATCCGCTACCCTGACCTTGTTGAGCAAAACATATGAAGGTATCCCTGAAGTGCTTCTCGAGGTTAGCCTAAAGCTTAGAGGAATTACAGTTGGTTTTACTTAATTTATCAGGTAAACAAGACTGGTACAAAAGTGATGACAATAGAAGACTTTTTGCCATGAATAAAGGCTCTGTCTATAATATCAACCACTCTTTCAAATGCCAAATTATACACTGATTTATCAGTGGATTTTGGTCTATATATGACAAGTATGTGGTCAGACATACTGCGTGTTACACTGCATTTTTATTAAATTCTCTTGTTCCATTAGATTCATCATTTCATTGTCGGATGCTCTACCAGCAGCATCTTTATTATTGACTAACCGTTCATCAGATGATGAACCTTTATTAATATATAGCATAAATGCATGTCATGTTTTTTTTCAAATATTTGGAGCATTGCAAGGCACAACTATAGATTAACAACGCTTAAAACAATTAACAAAGGCATCCACACCATTGCCAAAGCAGTTCAAGACCTAGAAAAAGAAAAGGAAAATGATGCTATTGAAAGAAATCTTTTATAAACATACTTATAACAGTGAAGACAATGCCATGGTTTTATATCCTATTTATTTCGACAAGATAGAGGAATTTCGCAGTAAGTTATAAATTATTATCATTTTTGGAAGAATCCCGTTAACCCACTATTAAAAAAGTGGCCTGTTACAAATTTGGTATGCAAGCATGCACCACAGGTTCTATAATAATAATTTCATAAACAAGATTATCAGGATTTCAGTTTAAAAGCAGTTGTGCACATACATAATATTGATAATATATTACTATGTGATTGTAGGTATCCTAGAAAATTTATTACTGAAGAGAAATATACCAACCAGAATAGTGGAAGTCAATGGAATGATGATATTTTAGCACCTTGTGCCACATTTGATGAAACCATATTCTATGTTGGTGACACTGTCAAATTTTCATGGGGAGAAGACATGATCATTGGAAAAATAATGACTGTTATTGTATAATTGGATTCACAATAAATGGTAATCAAAGACTCACTTATGTGAATAATGAAGAAACACAAGTGTGATCCCGATTTAAAACTGTCACCAATTTTCACTATAAACATAAACACTTTTCAGTCACAAGCCTGATCCTCATTAATTTTAAAACTTTGTAAAAATTCTATTGGCCTGTAGAATAAAGTCTTGCAGTCTTACCAGTTTATTAAAACAAGTGAGGGACACAATACACCATGACCAGGATCTACAACGTACGTCACAAGTCACGTGATATTTGTCCAGCCGCCAGTTCTGGAATTTCGAAGCGAACAAAGGTAAGAAATCTATGATTAATTTGCCCTGAAAGCATGTATCGGTAAGACTATATAGACAAGCACATAGCAGGGGTCAATACTGACATGGTTTAGTATAACCGTTTCGTGTAAAACGTCACAACTTTACAAACACTCTCAAAAACCGTGAGCGTATAATATACCGTCTGCAAAGTGTAAACACAACATTTACATTTGTAGAACGTTCTTTCTTTTCTTCCGTTATAGAAAGATAAATGATAACATAGAGTAACACGAGGCGAGACAATATACACCAACTTCCAGAATAATGATTTACGATAATACTCCATGGCATTTATTATATTATAACTTGTTGAAAAGCGAACGTGAAAAATCGCCGGCCTCCGGTCCCTCTCTATCTGTATCTTTGTTTGTGTACTACTAATAATAGTCCAGTACTCAAAACACAGCATAGAAAACTATAGACCAAGCAACAAGCCTCTCCTCATTTATTACCGGGCCCTCTCTCTCTCTGTCCACCTTTTCATTTTTTTTTATTTACCAAATTTATACTTACGGTCACATAGAAAAAATAAATATGCTAACGGCCACATTAAAATATGGTAACGGACACACACATTGCAAGTAGTAATCTATTTTCTATATATTGAGATTACTTTAATTAAAAATTATATAGCACTTCTTTTTGTAAATTCATTGAGTTGTTAAAGCGTTAACCTTCAAAACCGAGTAAGTCAACATCTCCTGAATCAGTGGTCAAGCCTTGTTTGATTTTTTTCCGTCAAACGAAATGCACAAACTCTGGTCATTTAATAATAGGGATACACTCTGCATTACATCGACGAGCAAGTTAACAATAACTGTAATAGAAGCCATATAGGATGATGGACGAAGAAGTGTGGACTGCCACTTGAAAATGAGGGTTCTTAACGTACAAATAGCGTGGCACTCTCTTTGCACGATGCATCGCATTGATTATTTGAAGTAGATTTAGTTTTTGTGATTTAAGATATAAGCAAGCAAGGATTAGGACAATGCTGAGTTGTAGCTCCGAGTACCGGAAATTAAGAAAAAAAATTGTTAAGTTGTCCAAGGCAAATAGTTCAGTGGTTTATTTTTTATATGTCATGTTTAAGGGAAAGGATAAAATTTAATAAGAGACCCAGTAGCCAGGGGTGGATTTTAAAAATAACCCATTCGTTGTTTATCTTAGAAGTTTGAATTTTATAGATAAGGGGCGTCTTCATTTGTCAGGCCTTTGTCGGAACTTATTGTACCTCTTTTTTATAAGAATGATTTAAAGAGCATTGAGGATACAAAATTCCAAAAGTTGTGCCAAATGTGGCTAAGGGTAATCTTTGCCTGGAATAAGAAAATCCTTACTTTTTCAAAAAAATCAAAAGTTTTGTAAGCATGAAATTTATAAAAATGACCACATTATTGATACTCGTGTCAAGTTCCAGGGATTCAGCACAAAATTGCTCGTCATAGGACTGGACCTTGGGTATGAACTGCAAAGCTTATTGACATCAAGTTTAAAGTGAAGTATGCTAAGAATTCTCCAGAAGTAATTACTCATGGTGATATTTTAAAACCATATTTGGGATCTAAAAAATGGTTTGGTGTAATCAACAAAAAACGCCCTTCCTGATGTGCCCGAGTTACACCCTCTGGAATTCACGGATTATGCCAAATTTACAGCCGATGTCGATGATGAAAATAGATCTGTTAGCGAAAATCTACCAAGAATTATAGGAGAAAAAGAAATATGTCCGACTAAAATAATACCGGTTTCGGCAAATGATGGCAAAAATCATTCTGATACATGCCCGACTAATTTGGGAATCCCGGAATCAGGTATCGGACCAGCCCGACCAAGTGCGCGAATTAGAAATCACATGACCATTTCCGCATCAACAAATACGAGAACCAGAACTATTAACAAACCTAAGAGGTTTTTGGATATTTATTCTTCATACAAAATGCCAGAAGTGATTATATAATTATTGTGACTCAAAGTAGGAGGAACTTGAAAAGACACACAAATGCTGTACATAACAACAATGTGAGGTACGAGCCAAACTGTGACCGCATGTATTTCCGAAGGGAGTATTTACTAATTCATCTACAGAGTACTCACAAGAAACTATGTTGTGTTTTGTGCTGTACTTTTATTTCTTTATTTGAAAAACAGTAATAATTTCCAGATTTACAGTAATAAACATGTTGTAATTATGGTTCATTTAAAATTTGTACACACGCCGTTTTTTTTAAGATAAAAACTTCTTTAGCTGATTTCAAATTTTCTTGTGCTAGTTGTATTCTCTTGGTTTCTTCACGTAACCTTTCGTTGTCCAAAATTTAAACTTCAATGCTCACAATCCATTATGGGGTAGCAACACTCATAATGCCACAGGTAAGATCATTGAGGAATTTGTCTTTCAAGAAGGAAAATGCATTTTTAATGATGGATCTAATACGTATCTTTATCCTAGAAACGGGTTTTATTCTTCTATTGATATCACTATTTGCGATCCCTCTCTGCTTCTGGATTATCCATGGCGTGTTTATGATGATTTATGTGGCAGTGATCACTTTCCAATAGTACTTGAACATCTTTTTACTTCTGCCCAACAGAGAGTATCACGTTGGAAACTTGACAAGGCGGACTGGTCCTTGTTTGAGAATCTCTGTCAAGCGGTCAAAGATGTTTGAGACTCTGCAAGATCCAATTTTAACTTTTAATACAGTTTTAACGTCAATTGCTGACAGAATTATAGTTTGATGACGCTTGTGATCAAGCCATAGGTGACCGTAAACAATTTAAAAGACGGTTCAATCAACAACCTAAGGCACGGCGGACTTGTAGGCAAGCACGACGAACATTCCGGAAAAAAATATTCTCGTGGATTACATCTCGCACTCCGATGACAAAAGTTTGGAATATGGTAAATAAAATAAAAGGTAAAAATTCTAAAGCCACTGTAAAACATTTGAAAGACGGCAATGATTTATTAACATCTGAAAAGAATATTGACAACAAGCTAGGTGAAACTTTTGCGAAATCTTCTTGTTACAACTACAGGGAAGACTTTAAAAAAGTTAAAAATCAAAAAGAAAAAATTAAATTAAACTTTAAATAAACTATTTCTCTTGAAGAACTTAAAACATATCTGTCAAAAGCCCATGATACAGCTTGTGGGCCTGATAATATTCACTACCAACTTTTAAAACACTTACCAGATTCCTCAATAGAAGCTCTCTTGAAGCTCATGAATAACATCTGGGATCTGGTGATTTACCATCATCTGGAAGCTTGCAACCGTCGTGCCTTTTCCAAAACCAGGTAAAGATCATACGGATCCTAATAATTCTCGACCAATTGCTCTTTCCAGTTGTGTCTGTAAAACACTCGAACGGATGGTCAATGATCGCCTTGTTTGGTTCCTGGAATCCAATGGGCTATTATCCAATTTCGACAGGGCCGCAGTGCTCTTGATCATCTCGTTCGATTCGAATCATTTGTCCGTAATGGTTTTGCGAAAAATGAACATGTGGTGTCGGTCTTTTTCTACCTTCAGAAGGCCTATGATACTGCAAGGAAATATGGTATTCTAAAAGATCTATTTGATAAGTGGTTGAAAGGCAATACGCCCAATTTTATTTCTAATTTTCTCTCTAACAGACAATTTAATGTTGGAGTTAATTCGACCATGTCTGATCTGTATGATCAAGAGATGGGTGTCCCTCAGGTCAGTATTTTATCTTACATTATTTAGTTTTAAAATCAATAGCCTTGTTAAAGTTTTAAAAAGTAATATTGAAGGTTCATTGTACGTTGATTATTTTTTAATATGTTACAGAGGCAAAAATATAAGTAAGACAATTACAATTATGTCTTGGAAGAATCGGAAAATGGTATTGAATTTTCCACGTCAAAAACGGTCGGGAGGCATTTTTGTAACAAAAGGAAATTGCATCTTGATCCACAACTCACTATGTACGGCGACCAAATTAAAATGGTTTAATTTTCGATTAAAAGTTAACCTTTCTACCCCATATCAAATGTTAAAATCGAGATGTTTAAAAGCTTTAGATATTTTAAAGTTGTCGGCAGCACAGACTGGGGTGCTGATCGCAACATTTTACTCAATTTATTTAGATCTCTAGTTAGATCTGAACTAGAATATTGCTCTGCAAGGAGGTCTTACATACAGATTCTCGGAGGGGGTCACAGCTGATAAAGAAAAAGAGGTTGTGGAATAAAAAGAAGTTAACATTAAAACACGTCCAGCATCATCACAGGATAGAATTGTTGCATTTTAAAAGAAAATGGTTATCAAAGGTACCATGATTATAATATATTACGCCAGACGCCCAATTCGTCTACACAAGACTCATCAGTGACGCTCATATCGAAACATTATTGAAAAGCCAAACAAAGTTGGAAGAGCATTGAGGATCAATACGAGGAGTTCAAGGAAATGTTACTAGAACAGAGAAAGAAAATTGAAAAAAATTGACAAACATCTATGAAAGAAATGAAATAACTGAACAGGTTGCGTACAATTAATGACACACTTAGAGCTTATTTCGTAATGCTTGTTGAGTAAGACTTTGGACTTATAGAATCGCTGTAAGTCCTGCTTTAATGACAGTTGTTAATTAATTGGAAAAAGCTAACTAGTATCGGAGTTGATCCACAAAGTGGCACTGAGTGACGCAGCATCGTACATAATAATTTGAGGGTCTCATTTTATCATTCTATTATTGACATCATACCAAGTTATCAGTTGCAATTTCTATTTTTGTGCATTATCTTGAGGATTTGTTTAGGTGGAAATAAGTTGTTGCTCTATAGTATACCAGGACTTTACTGTAGATAAACGTTTCATAGTTTCTCGTATTTGTTTGTTAGTTTGTCCGAATCTCCTTTATTATACCGATAAACGAAGAGTCGGCCTTTGAATGTAAGAAGTTAAGCGGATAAATTCCCCTGACATCTCATCGATCTCTTTGTCTACATTTTGTTTAATGTCTTTATTAAGTTATTGCAAGGAACCATAGACGTTAAATCCGATGCCTCGTATAAAGAGAGTGGCACACTCTTTGCACGTTAAGAACCCTTGCAACAACATTTTGAGGCATGTTGCAAGGCAAACATTCTGTCCCTATCCAGAATATACTAGCGGCCTATTGCTTGAAGTGAAATTTGGTGATCATTTTTCTCATTTCCATGGATGTTCTTTGGCCCTGAAATTTTAATCATGATTCATTGACTTTTAATGTTTTGGATTTCTTATATGTTAAAGCTGACCCTTTTTATTTTAACATTTGCATTACACTATCTAAATACATAAAGGTGAGACATATATCTTTATCACAGTTTATTTTTTGATTCAGTAATGTCTAATTAAATTTGAAGTAACAAAATTTTCAGCGGTAAAATATATTGTATGTTTTTTTTGTAGATTTATTATTGGAAGAGATTAGAAAAGATTGTGATGAAAGTGATGTAAACCAAGATGAACTACCTGTATATGAGATTTCAGATAGAGTATGTGGGAAGGACATAGAAATTGCTAGATTGTCTGATCTTGCTGATATTGATGATGTAGAAGATGTTGATGACCAACCTGAAGCTAAAACAAAAAGTGTTCGCTGGCAAAAAAAATGAAATTATAGAGACTGAAGAATACTTCTCAGAAAACCTAAGGACAAAAACATGCCCATCCAAAAAAGAAGTTATGAAAGCAATTAACACAAGTAAAAAGAAAAAAAGAACATTGGCACACTATCATAAAAAAAATCTCAAAGTCTTTTGGTGTTGTTGATTAATTGTATATTTTATGTTAATTGTAGTTATACTAACTATTACAGTAGTAAAATAGTTAATAGTATCCTTATATAGAGGCACTATATATATGTGGGATTTTTGACAAGAGTCAAATTATATATGGTCATGTACATCCTTCCCAGATTTAGGATTATAGCCCTGTAGCATTTAGTCGGTTGTAAATTATGCTTAAGGATATACATGTTAGTTAGTTTCATTCTGAAATTCAGGGCGGTATTATTGAACTTGTCATTTAGACATTGAGATAGTATTCTATTTTGAAGTGTTATATTGTCAGTTAAGGTCTGAACAGTTTATACATGTACATGCATGTGAACATTACACAGAGTCAGGGTTTGAAGCAGTTTATCGTCTTGTAGTGAGACTCAAATCCAAGACTTTTATAAGTTGGAATAGCAACGGCTATGGTCCGACTGTTATTTGTCCTGAATAACCTGTTGAGGTTGGCACCCTGTGGCAACTCTGGTGTGTAAATTGTTAGGAGTTTGGTGCTCCATAGATAAGATAGCTGTTCAGAGCTCGATTTTCATATGTTTATTTTACATGGGTTATTAAAAAAAAATTCTATGTCAATTTTCCCCTTATCCTGGATTTAGGTGGTCGGATACTTAAGATACTCCGTGTCAGAGTTTAGATAGTAATAGACGTTGCCCGTCTTCCCCTTGTGAGTTTTTGTAAGATTATATAGTCGTTCCTCCTTTTTAAGATAGATGGAGGTGTAGTGTAATTGCCCCGTAGCTCTAGGGGGTTTCCTAACCTTTCACAAGGATACTGGTACATCACCGAGGGATCCGAAGGGACATATGACATGACGCAACAGTTGGGTACTTCCAGCCTCTTCCTCGAGTACATCTCTCTCTGACCACGGAACGAACAATGCAATGCGCCTGATCATTGGGGCTAGACGAGGTTAGCGGGGACTGACACCTTATAGGAAGGTACGGGCACTCTCACACTAAGCATAGCTTGTATCAACCCCTCGGGTTACCATAGAGATCAGCGAGACAGGCCAAATAACACTTAAGTCTATTCACGGAAAAGTAGAAAGACCTAATAATAATCAGAACATATACAATAGGTCTTTCCACATACCAGTTGAAAGACCTTAATATATACATGTATCGCTAGATACGATGCAAGAGTAGAAACTTAACAAATATATGTATCGCTAGATACTATGCAAAGGCAGAAACTTAACAAGAGATTTAAATTCGTTACCACTTAAAATTGTATGTGATTCAAGATTCCGAATCATAAAACCGTGTTTTTTATTTCGAAAAACGACGGTATTGTAGTTGTTGAAAGGCTATAAACTTGAAATAGGAGCAAGTTCATTAATTTGATGTCCCTCTAGAATTCTATGAAAACCACTGTTTAAATTCGTTATTGGTTGCACATGGTCAGCCTGTTAGTTGTATTGTTTCTCAATTGTGAACTAGCCTATTTTATGTAATCTTGAGATTATTCAATGCCAGACATGGTAACTTTATTGAAAACCCAAACCTTTCGCCTTGGACTCTCATGTTAGGTAATGCAGTGCGCCATACATATAGAATTATTGCATACTGTGTTCGCAATAATTTCCTTAAAACAAATTTATAAATTTAGATATTGATTTAAGGTTCATGTGGACACTATGGCTAAAATGGCCGTAGTTTCACCTCAAAATTTTCTCTCGAGTACAGGCAAACCTAAGCATCTGGAAAATTTATAAGGCATAGCATGCCCTAGATAAATAGAATTCAAATGCATTGTATGATTCATAATTTAACTGGATTTTGCCTGGATTCGGACTCAAGACTATGCAGAGAGTAAAATTGTTATTTTCCTCTGGCGCTTCGTCCGATTCAGAATGGTGCCTGTTCACAGTAGCGAACTTTAGCTTGTTGTCAAATTCCTGGACCAACTCGATCGATTCTCTCATGTCGGGCTCGAATGTTTGAAGCCCACTTTTGTCGTTTTCTGCATTGGTCAATATTAAATTTTCATGATTGAGATTGTTTATTGTTTTTATAATTTGCAGGTCAACTATATTAAATGTACAACCTGATTGTAAGGTGTACATGTCTGTATGTCATGGTTCATCTGACCTTTACCTCATTTTCATGTTTTATTGGTCAATGTAAGTTTTTTTTTGTTAGGTATTGTTCTATGAAACTGAAGGTAATAATCAGAATAGGTTGACTATATTTGGTTTATTGAATGATTGTAAGGTGCATATATATTTCGTGTTTTGTTAACATCACCTTGTCTTTATTTTTTAGGATCATGTTAAGTTTCTGTAATTCTTGTAGTATTGTAAGCTTTTGAATTTATATTGAGGACTATCGGCATAAATCAATGGTTGATAAAGTAAGCGAGAGATTTCAGTTAGTGCACCCTTAATTAATGATAAAGAGAATGTCGAAACCAAAGTTGGATATTTTTTTAAAAATTTGTATTTTACTGAGAGGTTGATGCTTCACAGTTAATAGTTTTAGACCGATTTAAATTAAACTTTTTGACATAGACATTTAAACCTTCATAGAATGTCATGAAATTAGACAGTATTATTAATTTTCAAGATCATGACATATCATCTAAAAGAGGGTTATTTTTTTTAATTTTAGTGCAAAATGAAGCCTTTTTTGTTAACAAGTGCATTAGTGGCCAATTCCTGATTGTCCAAAAATGTACAGGTTTGGTCTTTCTACAGTAGCTTGAACATCTACATGCTTCTTCGGTAGGTTTTCCTAAATTCTCCTTTGGTCAGAAAGTTTGCATGGTTATAGAAGAAGCTGACGATAAAGCTTATATATGTATAGTTTAAAATATCTGAATGGTTATGCCATATTTTAAAGTGAATCGGTTTATTTCTGAAGTGCTGTCTGTTTTTGTTAATGATGAAATTTGTTTTAACCTATTATTGACGGCCTCCTTTGGTATTGATTTGTAGAACGCGTTACTTTTGGATATTAAGACGCCAGATTTTGTAAACCTTTGAATTTATTTCAGTATTGTATATTTTAGGGAAATTTTGCGGCCATATTCTTGAATTGATGTTTCTTGAATATTAGCTGAGGAATCAATTGTGTTATTTCGGATTTCCTTTAGGGCAATTTTTAGGCCAATGTCGTAAATTTTTTATTCCAATTTGTGCTGAATGATCGATTTGAGTTTTTTTAGCTGATCTTTTATTTTGAATAGCAAGTTTTCCCCTAAAGGCTCGCTTTTTTTACCTCCTAATTCTTCGAAGATGGTCCCTTCCACATCGGGATTAAATCGGTGGACGTCATTATTGTTGTCCTTTGCAAAATGCTTCAGGGTTTGCCCACATTGCCAACAAGCTTGCCGTTTAACGTGACGTTGTATTTGATAGTCATTCTGGTCCATTGATGGTAGATTTATAATTTTTAACGTCCGAGGGAAATTCCTGTCGATTAAAACCATTATTGCTGTATTTGCCAATGTCTTTCTTTGGCTTTTACCTGAGGCAAGTTTGATTTTAAGTTAATCAGCTTGTTTTTTTCAGCTTGGTCGGTTGTTACATAACAGGTTTGAAGTTGCTCCCTTTCATACTGTGGAACAAACTTCCCAATGGCAAATTTTGAATGTCACCATCATTTTCAGTCATTCATTCCGCTATTTGTTGGGTTGTCCCTCGAATTGATGTCATAATTTTGTTGTTTATTTCAACAGCCGATTTTCTAGGTGATATGTGGCCAACATAACCTTTGAAAAATTGCAGTAGTTCATTTTTCTAAGTATGTCATTGATGGAAATGGAATATAGAAGAGTTGAATACACATTAAATGTTATTGTGGTAAGTAAGGATATAATTTAACTAAATTTGAATTTGACTCCTGTAATCCGTATGGCTGTTGTGTCCTTGAATGATCCGTAATTGTTGCAAAGGCCCCTTCCTTCACAGAAAAAAAATATATAACCCAAAAAAACGACTAAAGACGCTGGGAAAAATGATGAAAAAAATATACTTAAATCCTTTAAAAATACAAGTGAGATTTACATCATTTTATTGCAATGATAAATGGAGGGGATATATTGTGACATCGTGACACCGAATCGCCTGCACTGCAGCTGTCCCGCTAGACCACACGACCACCTGGGCTCTCAATTAAAAGAGCTTTTGGTGGGCATGTGTTACCTTTCCACGTCAGTTTTAATCTAGCGGCGTACTGCAGTACATGATATATAAGGCATGAAGATGTTATTGTTACAGATCAGCTAAATTATCTATAGTAAAGTATCCTACAAATTAATGTAAGATACAGTCACAGAAAATAATTATATTCATAAGTACGTCTGAGTCAGTGACAACCCTACAACAGATGTATCCATCGGATCGCCATCAATGATGGTGATACATGGCTGTGTACATAATGTATATACAACTCGTCTAAACATCAACCCAACAATGTTAGATCTGTAAATTTGCTTTTGCAAATTTTTGGTTCTTCCCTCGCCGGGATTCGAACCCATGCTACTGTGATATCGTGACACCAAATCGCCTGCACTGCAGCCGTCCCGCTAGACCACACGACCACCTGGGCTCTCAATTAAAAGAGCTTTTGGTGGGCATGTGTTACCTTTCCACGTCAGTTTTAATCTAGCGGCGTACTGCAGTACATGATATATAAGGCATGAAGATGTTATTGTTACAGATCAGCTAAATTATCTATAGTAAAGGATCCTACAAATTAATGTAAGATACAGTCACAGATGCAGTGCAGGCGATTTGGTGTCACGATATCACAGTAGCATGGGTTCGAATCCCGGCGAGGGAAGAACCCAAATGTATACAACTAGTCTAAACATCAACCCAACAATGTTACATCTGTAAATTTGCTTTCGCAAAATTTTTAGTTCTTCCCTCGCCGGGATTCGAACCCATGCTACTGTGATATCGTGTGCAAATCTTTAGACTGATATAATTTTGTCCTTATCTGCATATTATCGCCTATTCTAGACGATCCGGTACATAGTAAATTTGCTGGTTGGTCCTTTTTATAGACTTTTAAATATATATATCTATATCGTAGCTAGTGCACCTTTTAAGAATTGTATAAAACAGTGTGCCGTTGCCCAATGTTATGGCAATATTGATTGATTGATTGTTGGTTGCTAAACGTCCAGTGGCACATATTTCATGCATATTCAGGACGAGAACAAAATCACAATAAATACAATAGGTAGGTTGATACAATAGAGGCCATCTGAGATGATGGTCGGAGAAATTTGGACTGCCACCGGAAAAAGAGGGTGTATTGGATCGACAGAAGTTTGGCCTTGCAACAGACCACCTACGTACCCCTCAAAGAGTTGTTGCAAGTGTTCTTAACGTTCAAAGAGCGTGGCACTCTCTTTAAACGAGGCATCGGATTTAACGTCCCCCTTCTGACCGGACGTGACTGCGAACTTGATACATCCCAAACAGCCAAACGGACGCCCCACTTCAACACGCGTTTTACTGCCGGTCGGGAGAAGACCAAGTGACCGTTTTGCTATACCCCAGTCACCCTTGGGGAGTGTTATGGCAATAGAAATGCTAAAAGTGATGAAATAGTAGAAAACAACAATGAAAATAAAGGCCTAACAATTTTGGATTTTTCATATAAAATATATGGAAGAATTAAGCAAATATAATGGACACGATACAATTCTGTATATTATTTAACCTGGACATGATTTTAGGTGGTACCCAATACAACAGGGAGATAACTCTGTAAAATCAGCTAAACATTTTAATTACATTGTGTTGTTAAGGGAATCTTAAGTTTCTCAATATTAACAAAATTAGTGTTTGTCAAACAGCTATGTAACAAGTGTCATTTATTTAATAAAATGGTTGGTTCAAATTTTTTCAAATATTTATATTTTTGTCAAAGGGTCAAAGAAAATACTCGTCAAAATTTAATGAAAATTAAACGAGCCAAACTAATTTTAGTGAAAGTGTTGGGTACCACCTTTAATCATTTTGTGTTGGAGAATTGAAAAAAGTAGCTACTCCCTAGAAAAATTTAATTTATTTAGCCCTTCCCCTTCCCCTACCTTTTCCCTTTTTAGTTGGCATTTCATTTTCATTGTTGTTTTCTACAATTTCTTTGCATCTGTCAAATTTAGGGTTTTTCCTTCGCTGTCGTACAAAAATTCTGGACTTTTAAAAATTAACAATTGTGTCTTTATTAATTGCAATTGATTCTTCTTGTCCTGTGGGTTTTGTTGCTTTAAAAACCTCTTTTTGATGAAACTACATTCAATCCAGGAAGGAAAGACATATTTCCATTTACTTTTGAGGGAGAGGGTTTGACAGCTTTTTTTGGCAGCAGTAATGTTTATTTTACTCAGCAAATGCTCCTATCTTGTCTCTATCAATGCTTTACTAAATTCATTCAGGGATTTATTGTTTTTAAACTTTTTACGTACTATTTAGATCCACAAAAATGAACCTCCTGTCCCTTCTTGAACATGACAAAATAGGATGTATCTTCTAATTTGCATTGGCAAATTTGGCCATCTTGTGAAACACAGACAGCCCCTAGTTTAGCTGCTTCCTTTCACGGTCCATTTTTCTTCTCAACAGCTGTGTTGGGGTACCGGACAGCTTCATTTCAAATTTGCCCGAATCTCTACAAAAAAAATAATGAATTAAACATATATACAAATTTTACTTTCTTAAGATACTCAAAGATTTTTCTAAACACATTTTATATATATCTACTTCCATTAGCCCGAATACAATTTCCAGAAAAATAAGGTAAAATATATTCAACGAGTGCCCAACCTTTTACTTAGAGCTTTTTACTTGAGATAATTGTCACGTCTTTGACAAGGTTGTTTGGTCATGAGTTGAATCTTAATCAACAGTTGAGTTCTTTGGTTTGTTATTCTTTGATATTACATTGGAAAATAGCTTTTTTTTTATGAAATTAAGGTAAAAAATGTAAGGAACTAAATTGTTTTGGCTTTATAAATATTTTGATATGAGCGTCACTGATGAGTCTTATAAAGACAAAACGCGCGTCTGGTGTACTAAATTATAATCCTGGTATCTTTACCTATCTATTGTAAACGGCAAAATTTTTCCATTTACCTGTGTGACGTTCTGAAAAAAATATTTGTTAGTTATTGTCTGGTGACATTAAAAGAGAGGGGTAGATATAAAAGAATTCAAAGAAAAAATAGAATATGTAATCATTGTAATATAAAGGCGGTTGAAGATGAAACCCACTTTTTCTCAAAATGTAAAATTCATAAATTTTTACGTAATCAGCTTGAAAATGATATAAGTTTTTTTCAAGTTTTTATTAAATCAGGAAAATCAATACAAGTATAATGATGTCTTCCCCCACATTAACATGATATTACATCACATGAATAAATATATATTATGTATGACAAAATATCAAATCAAGGTTAAATGAATAAAATTACAAAGATTCAAAGCATAATTGTATGTAATGGCATATATTTTTTGTATCATCAATATTTTGTGGGTTAAGTAAACTAATAATGGTTTCCATAACTTTTTCAGGGCACATATCTTGTGAATTAAAATTTAGTTTATTAAATAGTTGTTTTCTATAATTTTCAAATTTTTTGCAATAAATAAGGAAATGTTTTTCATCTTCTATTTGATTGCAGTTAGAGCATATTCTGTTTTCTCTCTTAATTTTTGGTCTGAAATATCTACCCTTCTCAATCAAAACTTCTCAATCAAAAGAGGGTGGGAACTAATTCTTAATTTTGTAAGATTTCTTGTTATATTAGGAGAACATTTATAAGATAGATAATTTTGTAATTTAAATTCTTCTGAATAAATATTGGCATAGAAATGTAATTTATTGTCTTGTTCAATTGAACGTAATTTTTCTAGATTATGCAAAGTGTTATTAGAATGTTGGTTATTAATATTTTCCTTTAAGTTCTTTAAATTGAGATTATTGTCTGTTAAATTATATTTTTCAATAGAGTTAGAGATAAATTTGTGCCAAGATCTGTGTCCATCAGTATATAATGAATGATCTAATTTATATGTTTCACTAAGCAATCTGTCAGATGGAAGCTGTTTAAGTCGATCATAATATTTCAGGGCTAGGGTTAGTATATGATTCAAAGTAGGTTGTCTTCCTAATTCACACTTCACTGCCATATTTGAACTTCTCTTGTGAACTCCTAAAATATTTTTACAAAATTTATTATGATTTTTTTCAAAAGGTAATTTATCAATATTTGAGTCTTTTATATTGTAGTCACTAATCCATATTTCAGATCCATAAGTACTTATGGGTTTTATAAGAGTGTCAAAAAGCTTTAATTTTAGTTTATGATCTATAGTATTGAATCCAAATGTCTTAGAATGCAGAGAAAAAAGTGCCTTTAGGCTTTGTTTGTATAAGTGTTCTGCTGCATGTTTAAAATTTCCATTAAAGTAAATGATAATACCCAGATATTTATATTTCTCAACAATTTCAATTTCTTTGTTATCATAAAAAAATTTAAATTTTTAAAAATCTTTTTTACCTTTACTGAAGATCATAATTTTTGTTTTATTTAAATTGACATTTAGCTTCCATCTATCACAGTAAGTTTTTAGAGAATTTAAACAGGATTGAAGACCTTCTTTGCTTTCAGATAGTAACAGTAAATCGTCAGCATATAATAAGCAATTCATTCTAGTGTCCATAAGCTGCACCGGAAAACATGATTCTTGGGGAAAAATTGAATCAATGTCATTGACATATATATTAAATAAGAGGGGGCTTAAGCCATCACCTTGTCGCACACCTTTTCCTAATTTAGATGGCTCAGTAATAGTGTTATCTTTTTTTACAACAAATTTTGCATTATTATACATATGGTGAAGTAATTGGAAAAAATGTCCTTTTACTCCAAGTTTTAAAAGTTTTTCAAATAATCCATCATGCCAAATTGAATCAAATGCCTTGGAAAAATCTACAAAACAGGCATATATCTGTTTTTTATTTTTAAAGATATATTTGTTTAGTATTGTCTTTATTGTAAATATATGATCAGTTGTACGGTAATCTGGTCTGAATCCAGCTTGAAATTTGTTATATAGATTATGATCATCTAGGTATCCATTAAGTCTAGTTTGTAATAAGGAAGTGAAAAGTTTTCCGAAGCAGCTTGTTAGACCTAGGCATCTGTAATTATCACAACAATTAATATCACCATTTTTATGTATAAATGTGATACATGAGATATTCCAGCAATCTGGAAATACATCAGATGACAAAATCCTATTAAATAAATTGACAAAGGAAGGTAATAACTTATTTTTACCATATTTTATAAATTCATTAGGAATCAGATCAATGCCTGGTTGTTAATTGTTTTTTAACTTATGAATACCTTTACGGACCTCTCCACAAGTAAAGGGAAAATCTAGAGGGCCTGTATCTGAAAAATCTTGAGCTGTAGGTATAAAATTGGGGTTTTCATGTTTATCTGCTGCATATAAGTCTTTCATATATTTGTGCCAATCAGAGATACTAATTGGATTAGTTTTAACAGTATTAACAGTATTATTTTTTAATTTATCAATAGTTTCCCAAAACAATTTTGGATTATTTTCATGTAGAGTATCAAGTTTTGCAACTAAATCGTTGACAAACTTTTGTCTTGCTAATTTCAAAGATTTGTTATATTCTTTGCGAAGTCTATGAAAATTACTTCGTATATATGCATTATTTGGATACTGTTGCATTTTCTTGCCTAAATTGCGAAGTTCTTTTTTCATAATAAAACAATTACCATTATACCAGTTATGCTTCTTTTTCTTTTTTTTCTTTTTGAATAATTTGAATTCAAAAGATTTCTTTGCAGCTTTAATCATGATATTAGTTGATTGTTCAGTTAAAGTATTAATATCTTTTTCTGGATCATTGACTTGGAGGAGAAAAGATTGAATATCTTTCTCTTCATCATTTTCTAGCAGAGATATGTATTCATTTTTTCCCTCTTCAACACAAAATTTTCCTGGGATTGGAAAAGTAAAATTGTAATCTTGTTTGGAGTTATTGTTCAGATAATTAAAAGTTTTCAGACTAAACCATACAATGCAATGATCTGATAGTTCATTAGGGGGAAGTACATGTAGAAAAGGAAAAATATTTACAATGTCTTCACTGACAATAACATAATCTATATTACTTCTACCATTTGGACAAAAATAGGTGAAGTTACCTAGGGAGTCACCCATCGCTCTGCCATTAAGAATTCTCATTTTTGATTCAATACAAAGATCAATAATAGTTTTGCCTTGTTCATTTACAATTGCATCCATGTTTTGTCTTATGGTTAATGGGTCATCTACAGAGTAGTTTGTTGGAAGATAATTATTATCTATATGTGACATGTGGTCTAGTTCAATATAATCAAACAAATCTCCAGTCCGGGCATTAAAATCTCCCATTAAAACAACTTTCCCTTTTTAGGAGAAGTTGTCTATAGAGTTTTTCAAATTTTCAAATAAAGAATCATGATCAGGGGAAACTGAAGCCATTCTTGGTTTAATATAAACAGTGCAAATATAAATGTCATGGGGTAAACCCAGTTGAGTTTTATTTAATTTTATCCATATATAGTCTTTAGTAGATATAACTTTATCTATGATTTTTAAAGTTGAAAGTTCTTTTTTATAATATACTATAATTCCGCCTGATCGTCTACCTCTTTTACCCTTAGCTTTAGTTGCATGAACTGTAATATGTGAGTAGCCAGGCAGAGAAATGTTTGACTCCCCAGATGTCCAAGATTCTACAATACTAAAGATATCATATTTGTTATCAGCAACAATATCATTTAATTTTTCAATACGAAACCCATTGATATAAATAATATATGTGTCGCAGGAAGAATGGGACACCATATAATATCGACTTGGAATGAGGGATAAATCACCATAAACCCATAAACTTGTCGTTGTAATGCGTGTGGGCCATTTCTGCATTTAATGAGTAAATAGTGAAAAAGCCAAAACATATACAAAGTTGAAGAGCATTGAGGACCAAAAATTTCAAAAAGTTGTGCCAAATACGGCTAAGGTAATCTACTTGGGATCATTTTTGTGTTTTCTAACAAAGTGCTTACTAAATTCCTCGAAATGACTTGAAGCGTAACAACACAAGTTATAGACAAAATTTTCTGCTTCCATCTAGTTTAATATTGTTCTTTCAAGGTGGAAGTTATACACTAAAATATCATTAAAATGTTTGAACTCCTTATTTGCTAAATATATGCATGTCTCTCCAGTGCTGTTTCTGATTTTCAAAAATGGCGCCGCAAAATACAAACTTCCGGTACAGTGTATGACGTAAATTGACGCTGTTTGGAACCATTCGGAAATCCTCGGTAGAATCCGCTACTCTCCTTCGGCCGAGTTGTGACGAATGTGTGTTGGAACATGTTGTGTTCAGGAAAGAGGGGGTCATTTAGCACGCATCATGTTCGAGACCAGAACGCTTTATAAAAAGCAATGATTTCATGAATAATAACTTGTTCTATTTGTATAAAAAAGTCAATCTAAAGTAGTTATGTAATTAAGGAAAAGATGTGCATCACATTTTTATGTTTTGTAAGAATTCCAACACCTCTTGGGGATAAGTTGCATAGTTAATTTGCTAAAATTAAATAAAGAATGTTGACGACACTAAATATACATGTATTGTCGATTCATGGAGAAAGAAAGATCAAATTAAATCCTTGAGTGATATTTAGATTGTGAAATAGAGTTTTAATTCTGGTTCTAATTTTGGAACACTGCAGTGTTCACCGTCATAACATATTTCTCTAACATGTGCGTTAAAAGACTGAACACAACGTGTTATATACCTTAACACTGGCGTTCAATTTTGAACACTGATGTTATAAAGAGAACATAGATGTTCAAAATTGGAACGCGTCCAGAGGCGTCCGCAATATTTGCAGTGTACTTTCTCTTTTTTGTTTTGGAAGTGCCATTACAGGATGTAAGTGTATGAGCTCCTAATAGTTTGCCTCTCTTACCCCCACACAGGTTATTACATGGTAATTTCAAAGGATTTTATTTGTGTAAAACTGAACTGAAACAATGTGAACTGACATTTTCCCCCATAATTTTCACTCAAGTGGGAAAACCACGTGGGTGGTCAAATTTTTCTCGGTGCCCAATATAATGAAAAGAGACATTTTTTTATTGACAATATTTTTGGACGTGTGTCCGATTTATTAGAAAAACATTTTCATTTATTGACAATATATTAAATGTACTTTACAATTTCCTTATCAGTTTATCGAAGGTGAACAAGCAAATTCGGAACCTCGAACCAAGGTTGAATTCCTTGGGAAATTTAGGGAAAATTCCTGTTATACTCTCTGACAGCAAGGGGATATATCTACAGGAGGTCATTGATTCACAAAAACACCCCGGGAATAATCCTAATTTTTGTTGTAGGCGTGGTGTAGGTGTTGGAGAACATTATAAGTGGCTTAAAGACAATCTAGCAACCACAATTAAAGAGCTTGACTCTACACTCTAGATTTGGCTCGGGACCTGTGATCTCACAGCGTAAAAGGAAAAAATTATTGATTCAAGATTGGAGGATTTCACGACCGTACGACACGTGTGTCAAACATATAAACAGATATATGAATATATGAAAGATTATCATACAATTTCATTGGTATTTCTCGAAATCCCATATTATTCCATCTACTTGTGGAACGAGCGCTACAATTCTCCAGAAAAATTTCGAACACAGGATAAAATTGAACATCAAGTTACGGAAGTGAATAAATATATTTCACAGTTAAATACACTTTTTCACAAAAACCATTATAACTATTTCTTGTTTTAAAAAATTGACAAGATAGTTGACTCGGTGTTGCCACGGTTGGATTGTATTGTTATAGGAAAAATTTAAAGGACGAAACTGCCATTACGGAAAAGATTACATCATTGTCAACTAAGAACAACTGTATTTTCATTAATTTGTGTAGTTCTGTAGTGTGTGCCAGTCTCTTGAAGTTAAACTATCTTTAATTGATTGATTGTTGGTTGCTTAACGTCCAGTGGCAAATATTTCATGCATATTCAGGACGAGAACAAGTTCACAATACATACAATAGGTAGGTTGATACGATAGAGGCCATCTTGGATGATGGTCG
The DNA here is from genome assembly GCF_036588685.1 of Mytilus trossulus. Taxonomy (NCBI): domain Eukaryota; kingdom Metazoa; phylum Mollusca; class Bivalvia; order Mytilida; family Mytilidae; genus Mytilus; species Mytilus trossulus. Next base: position 54,312,362 of record NC_086377.1, read on the forward strand.
GGGAAATTTGGACTGTCACTGGAAAATGAGGGTATCATGGATAGGGACAGAAATACACGAGGTATCGGATTTAACGTCCCCCTTTTGACCGGACGTGACTGCGAACTTGATACATCCCGCACAGACAAACGGACGCCCAACTTCGGCAAGGGTTAACTGCCGGTCGGGAGGAGACCAAGTGACCATATTTCTATACCCAGTCACCCTTGAGGGTTGAACGAACTTTGAATGATAACCGTTACCATGGTGACCAGGTTGGTATTCTCTATGAAATCAAATATATTTAAATTTTAGTTAATTGTATGGTTTATACATCAACTTTATTTTAATTTCATACTTGTAGCTTAATGTTTCATTAGAAAATTGATAACTGCATAAACGTTTTTGATCTTGCATTTTCGATTTCTGGTACATTTTCACGATGGTCTTTTAAATTATGTCTCATCATTTTGGGGCCCTTTATAGCTTGTTGTTCGGTATGAGCCAAGGCTCCGTGTTGAAGGTCGTACATTGATATATAATGGTTTACTTATTTTTCATTTGTTATTTGTATTGAGAGTTGTCTCATTGGCACTCATACCACATCTTTCTATATCTATATACTAGTGCAGTGATAATGAACGCCATAGTAATTTCCAAATTTTACACACGAAACTAAATTTCAAATAATACTAACTAACAAAGACCAGAGGCTCATGACTTGGGACAGGTGCTAAAAGTGCCAAACTAGTAGCAGTTAACTGACATGCCAGCTCTAGACTTCAAAGATTATGATTTCATCATATGAATATCAGGCACAATCCTTCCCTTAGGGGTTTAGTAGCATACCATCATAACATATATGAGAAGGACATAACCAGTGTCATGCCAACAACTGGTTTTTGAATAAATGAGTTTAGTTCCGATACAAAGACCCTATAAGTGAATCAATATTTACGCGAAAATATGCAATCTTTAATGACCTGACAACAGTATCGTCTCTTTACAAATGTAAGTGCAAACTGGCCAGGGTCATGTCATGACGCCCATGTATTTAAAACATCTGCAGTTGGAATTCATCTGCAGAATCAGTATACCAGTATCGAGCAAGGTGCTGTAATAGGAGACAGTGGTAACCCATGTCGTCCATTTCTGCTAACACCATTTAGGCAACCAATAGAACAGAAAGAACAAAACTTTAATAAAGCTCATATATCAACAAGATGCACAATTGAGAGAACATTTGGAATTTGGAAACAAAGATTTCGACTTCTAAAAACTGGTGTAAGCATAACGAACAAATACTGTTCATATAAGTTATTATTTCAATTAAGTATAGAGGACATAAATACATGTTTTGCAAATTTATAACATGGATGGAGATTCAACCAGCAAAATTAAGAAATCTTCTTATATTGAATTTACTCTTTATAAGCAACTCCAAAAATGTTCACGTCATTATGTATATGACTGTTTGTTTGCCTAATGTACATTAGCAAACATTTCTTAGATATTTAGGTATTATAAATCTGTGTCGTGTGTCTTCCTTGTTGTCCTCATACCAGTAACCTTCTTATTTCTATACAACATGCATATTCATCTCAATTATTTACCAAAGTGTATCAGGAATACTTCTTGTTTTATTATTGCAAAGTATATAAGAATGTTTTATTGTTTGTTTCAGGGTTAATTCTACCATCCCATAAACTCTTGCATCCAGTTTTTTTTATGTTAAGCAAACGTTCTGTCCTTTCCTCCGTTGATAGATGTACCATCATGGAGTGGGTTATAGTGTTAAGAAGTACATTTACCAAGTTGTATATTTTCACATATTGAATGGAAGGATTGTCAGGTTTTGGCTACCAAATTCAAGAACTTTTAATCACTACCAAAAAAATGCTCAAAACGCGTGTACAATTTTTGCATTTTGGGGGTATTCTTAGAGGTTCTCATTTGAGTCATTCCTATCTCTCTGCTAACAGTTTGAAATAAGAAAACATGAGCAAAGGATTGGGTTTAAAATTATACGGATTAGAAACACCTTCAAGGAGTCAAAGGCATGTAAATACTGGGCAGATGACCTACACATTTCACATATCATTAAGTTTATAAGAACCATGAGCTTCTTGATGAATGTTCCACATTCTGTTGAATTCATGAGACTACAATTTGTAAGAAAGGTTTCAAACCATTCAATTTCCATGTCTTTATTCTAAAAACTTAACATGTTTTAATTACAGGTTAGAATGAGACCAGACCGAGCATGTAAATTTATTGTAGCGTGTGCGATTCTATACAATAAAGCCAAGATGCTGAAAGAACCGATTATAGCTAATGATGATATTCCAGAGGAACAACCAATGCTACAACCATACATTGGACAACAAGATGGTCGAGAAATAAGGAACCACTATGCAACAAAAATGTTTTTAAAATAAAAAACTTAGTTGAGAATGACTTTCATACAAATTTTGTCTTAAACTTTCCTTATCATGATAATCACCCATCAGTTGTACATACATATACTATAAATTCTGAAATTATTGAAAGTATTTATTAAGGGGGACAGTCATTGTCCTTTCTGGAAATGTTACATACAAACAATAATACTATGGAAAATTAACATGAAAATATTCATGATAATGAATTTACATATTTCTACTTATAAAATTACAATACATCTTGTGAAAAGAAAACAGAACAAATAAAATAGTTCTTGCCGTGACAGGGTCCTAATCTTTTAAGTGATAAATGTTTTTAAAGTACACAGAACAGTAACAATTAAAAAATAACAACATTAAAACAAAAAGCGTTTTTTTTAAGAATCTTCAAAACAAGATGACATAGCGGCAAGGTATGCAACTTGAGAACCTGTCAGTGTTGGTGGTATGTTATCATCCTCATTCAATTTTCTGAGCAGTTGTATTTGAAGAGCAACCTTTTGTGCCTGTTTTTTTTTCTCCTTTTCTGTCTGCTCTTTTACTTGCTGGCGCTGTTCTGCGTAAAGTTTCCATCTGCTCTTTACAAACTTTGACCTGCATTTGGAAAACATCTTGTGTTACACGTCTTCTTTTCTTAATATTATTTACACTGGGAACAGATTCATTTCTGCTGTGGACTCACTCCTTGCAGTTACAGGTCTGCTGGCAGGTAGCCCAAGTTTGGTATTTAGAGGCAAGATGTTAGTTACCAATGTCCGTGGAGATGTACTCTTGTAGGTGTTACAGCATTCACATCTGGTTGGTCAACAATAGCATTTTCAATTTCATCTTAGTCGTTAGATTCCTCATTTGCCGAAAATATAAATGAGTTGTACATTTTGTCCCCAGAATGTTATATAAAAAAGTTAGCATTTTATATAAAAAAAAACATTCATTTTCATGATAGATTGATTTTTCCTAAGTTTTCAATAGATATAATCATTTTTTTTCACTGAAATAAGAATCAAACTGAGAATTGTTATTTGGATTGAGAGTTGTCTCATTGGCACTCACACCACATCTTCCTATATCTATGCAATTGTTTTTTTTCTATTTTTTTTCAATGTCATTGTTTTTTTCAATCTCAGTTTGTTTTTCGAATGTCATCTTCCAAAGGAAATGATGTTTACTCCCTCCTATTAACAGACTTGAACTGTTTTGGCATTGGGTACGATTTGACTGAGGTACGAGTTGTCGTAAACCCACTATAACCGACTGGTTGCCTCACGTTTGCAGAATTTAGTTACCAGGCAAAGACACATGGTTGAGGTTTTTGTTAAATAATTAAATGAAGATAGGAAAGTTCACGCTGAATAAATAAATGGTAAATTTTCATGAGCAGTATCTTATGTCAATGTGGTATACTTCCCTCCGTAGTTAATTTAAAAAACGTATCTGAACTGATTACGTCATTGCCGTGGCAGATACATATTTAGGTCAACTTCCATCAATCATTCCGATTTGTGTTTCATTGATTCGTTAATATATAGCCTATATAGATTATCAAAATGTGGATAGTAAAAGGTTAAAATTTTTACTGAGCTGTTTTATTTTTGTGTGCATTCTTTCCAGCACACAAGTCATTAGCGCTATAGTACATATCTATTATTAGATGCTATTTTTATCAACGTATCAAAGGGAAATTCCCAGAAAAGGAGAGCAGACGATAGTCGGAGAAAATCGGTATCATACATTTTTACGAGGAAATGTAAACTTAAAAAGATATCAGAGGTTGCTTTGAATATAATAAATAAAATAGGAACACAAGTTTACATGCAGGATAGCATTCAAAGCTTGCAGTTGCAATTCCTCCATGAATACCGGAAAAACTTGTTGTATCCTGCAGCATGTTTACAACCCTTTCTACACTTGAGGATGGTTTCTTTGGGGCTGGGCCTCCACCAGTTTTGTTGATTTCCCTCCTATGGTCTGTGAAGACTGACTTGGCTTTTACTGTTAAGTTTCTCCATTCTCCCTCATTTCCTTCTGGGTCCTATTGGCAACACCAAGAGCATTCATTTTGTTGGTGATGTTATTCCATACTCTGTTTTTTTTCCAGGTTTGTGGTACTAGTACTATGTTTTTCTTTTATTACAGCATAATTTTTTCCACCTCTGTTTGCAGGATGTTTTCCTGCACTTAGAAAAGTTGGTTTTCCTCAGTCTTGGTAGTTTCTTTGGGTTTACATTCTCCATTTTGAATCAGCAGTTGGCAGGAAGTTAAGGTGCTTGCTCAAGTGCATTTAGGGCAAATTTGCATTATGGGAGTTAATCTTAGCTTAATCAAGTGATTAAAAGTTAATGCAGTGATTAGTTAATGCAATCATTAAAAGATACTCAGCAACAGATTTTAATCATTGCGTTAGCTAATCAAATGATCAAGTATTTAACGATGCATTAGAGTAAATCATTTGATTAGCTTAACGACAAGTCGAACAACAGACCCCAGAATATTATAAATGTAGTGTTTAGCAATCATAAATCTGTCCTTCTTTCTTTTGGTATCAACATCAAAGAAAACGAAGAAAACTTGCCCTCATTATACTGGATACCTAAATTACACAAAACTCCATATAAAGAACGATACATAGCTGGGTCTTCAAAATGTTCGACTAAACATCTTTCTAAAGTATTGACTACTATTCTTTCTACAGTTAAAGATGGGCTGCAAAAATATTGTGAGGAGATATATTCTACCAGTGGTGTTAACCAGATGTGGATTCTCAAAAATTCGAAAGATCTACTGCTTAACCTTCGATCACAATCTTTGCAATTTTGCAGCAACATAAAAACTTTTGATTTTTCTACGCTATACACTACTATTCCCCATGCTCAGTTGAAAGATCGACTTCACCAACTCATAAAACAGAGCTTTTTCTATAAAAATGGGAATCGTAGATACAAATTTCTTGTTTTGGATTACAATAATTCATATTTTGTAAAGAATCACACTGAATCTTCCAGAAAATATACTGAAGATGATATTATTAAAATGCTGGACTTTTTGATCGACAATATATTTGTTGAGTTTGGAGGATTTATATTTCAACAAACAGTCGGTATTCCAATGGGTACTAATTGTGCACCCCTGCTGGCTGATTTGTTTTTGTATTCGTATGAAGCAGAATTTATTCAGAACCTTCTAAAAGACAAAAAGAAAAAGCACCTTGCGAAATTCTTTAATTTTACTTTCCGATATATTGATGATGTTTTATCATTGAACAACACATACTTCAGCCAATACTTACATCTCATATATCCTAGTGAACTTAAAATTAAGGATACTACTGAAACTAGAAGGACTGCTTCATACCTTGATCTTTTCCTAAATATTGACGTAGATGGACGACTTTTCACGAAAATCTATGATAAACGGGACGATTTCAACTTCCCAATTATCAATTTCCCATTTCTTAGCAGTAACATACCCTCTGCCCCTTCGTATGGTGTTTACATATCACAATTGATACGTTATTCACGTGCTTGTTCACACTATACGGACTTCATATACAGGAGTGAGCTCCTTATGCAGAAACTGCTCCAACAAAGTTATGAGGAGGACAGATTAAAATTGACACTTTGTAAATTTTATGGACACCATCACGAATTGGTGGATCCATATGATGTCTCTTTAACCAAACTAGCTAAGGACATTTTTACCACATGGTAGATTGTGGTTTGTCATTATGTCGTCTTATCTTTTAATTACCAAACGTGACTTATTCCCGATTGTGACTGTTTTGCTGTATGTGAATTCGTATTACTATAAGACGTGTTTCTGTACTTGTTTATCCCAAATTCATGTATTTAGTTTATATGTTTAATGTTATATTTGTAATTCTCATCTTCTCATTTTGTCAAATGTGTTGACGTCTTTTTATTATATTTAGGTGTTACGGATAGAAAAATTAATCAACGCCTTTATTAATTATATTTAATTGTGTACGATTAATTACGTTTGAAGTTGGATTCATAACAAACTGGACATATATATATATTACAGTTAATTGCTATTAATAAGTATTGCAATATGCATTTTGTTTTAATGAATTATCAGTATTTAGTTTTAATATAATCTTAAAGAAATCCTAATTCTAGCTCACTTTTAAATTATAGTTTTTCATAGTTATCAAAAGTACCAGGATTCATGTGTGACGTCATGCTGTTTCTAAATTTTATAAATTCAAATGTAGCATAACGTTTGCCTTTTCGCCATCGTATGTGACGTCATTTTTTTAATTGCGTTAACGCCTGGACTGATTCTGGTGTGTCTATGCTGTATTGAACTTGGCATTATGTATTCGGGTTTAGTTTTCTGTAATAAGTTAATACTTTAGTTTCATTATGGATATATCTTTCACATTTATTTGTTAAAATTTACTGTTTGCAATAGCATGAATCGTTCTATATAATAGTGTTCTTATCCCGGGCATAATACAATGCCGTATTTAGCAAAACCTTTTCAACTTTTGATCTTCAGTGCTGTACAACTTTGTACTTTTTTCACTTTCGATCTTGTATATCTGGGCGTTATGTATTCGGGTTTAGTTTTCTGTAATTAGTTTTTTTACTTCAGTTTCATTATGTATATCTCTTTCATATTCATTTGTTAAAATTTACTTTTTGCAATAGTGTGAATAGTTTTATATAATATGAATGTTCTTATCCTGGGCATACAAACAATGCCGTATTTGGCAAAACCTTTTCAACTTTTGATCTTCAGTGCTGTACAATTTTGTATTTTTTTCGTCACTGGTGAGTCTCGTGTGGACTAGACGCGTTTTTGGCGTATTGAATTTTAACAAAAAGAGTTATCAATATCTCATTGGAGAATTTCTCATCCAAAAAAAAGATGAAGTTCATGAGATTAAGCGCTTCGGAGATCTATTGGAATTTTGCTGGCAAGATATATTTTGGGATGCAGAATATAAAATAACTGTACCAAGACAGAAAGAATTGAGGATACCAGATAGCCTTCCAGATGAGGATGATGTAAGATGTTAAAAGAATGGCTGGAAAATAAAATCAAAGAAATGAAAACCAAATTCCAATTTATAACTTCTAATGAATATGCTGAGATTAGAGATTTACTTGTATGCAGATTAACAGTATTTAATACCCAAAGAGGAGGGGGACCTGCTAGGCTTTTTCTATCAGAATGGGATGATGCTGAAAAAGGGGTTTAGTTTTCTCAAGATTCAGTGGAAAAGGTGGCGGACCCTATTGAGCAAAAATTATTATGTGAATTAAAGATTGCACACCAAGCAGGAAAAAGAAAGGTTGTGTCTCTGTTAATACCTCAGGATTAAGTCCTTTGCTAGGAGACATATCATTTGAGACGATGTTACTGCATTTGCCTGGACAACCTAGTAAAAAAAAGGGGGAGAAGAAAACTTCGATCCCTTGGATTTTTTTTATGACCAAAAGGTGCCACGCAATATTTGATGGAGGGACCCGACTTCGATCAACCAATCGCAGTGTACTGAATGAATTCTAAGTATAATTTAAGAATTGCCAGAAGGATTATGGCCGAAAAAGCGGACGTATTTTTTCAACCCTCAAACAAAGAGCTTATTATCATAAAATATTTTTGATGTAATCTGTGGATTAACAATTGCATCACTATTTAATATTTTTGTTATTTTATGAACAACGTATCATTTCTCTCGGGAAGAGCCCATGAAAGCATCTGAAAAAAGATCCTTAATTTTTTTCTGATTTCAAATTTGGTAAAGAAAAAATGTCCACAGATATCAATACTTAGACAAAGATTAGTTTCCTCCTTAACGATTTTGTTCAACATGTTTTGAAGAGTCTGATTATAGATTTCACGTTTGCCATTTGCCTGTTGTTTATAAGTTTTTTTTATTAAGTTTGTATCCATACATGTCAAATATAACACCAAATAACTTGGAATTAAATTCACCCATCTTTATCGCTAATCATTTCCAGTGGTACTCGATGGCGACAAAATAAAGTATTCAAGTTTTCAGCTATTTCAATGGCATTTTTTTCCATGTTGAGGGAGAAACGGGTATTGGTGTCATTTCTGGTTTTGTTGTTTTCTATATTTCTTGATTGACAAAGAAAAGAAAAAGAAGGTTAATTAAATACATTATTGTCCTACCAACAGAACCGAGTTATCTGTACTACAGACTTTAAAAGTCAACCGGTATTCACTGTAAGGTAATTTGCCAGCAGATACATCTTTAAGGGGTCTTGACATAGATCCAGCAATATATGCATTTAGATTGATTATTAGGGAGAAAAACTACCTTTGGGAACATAAAGATGAACATTTTGCTATAGATACACATATTTTGGATTATGTCTTAGTTAATTTAATAGAAAGAGCATCAGAAAAAAGAGTGTTCCCTCAAAAGACACAGTACTTAAATGACGACATACATATTCCTAATATGAGCTACCAAATTCATGTTTCCCTCAAGAGAGAGACAAATTTGAAGACATCAATCAAACAAAATCCCAATTCTAGTATGACGTCCGTATTACGCATTGTAAACAAAGCCTTGTTCTAATGAGCACAAAATATGTTTGACACATGCGAACAGATTTACTGTTTGTATTAAGTTATTTCCACCGTTATCCTATAAAATATATACATTCAAGTAGCTTACATAAACTTTTACAATATATGTTATATCGAACAACATATATTTATCCTGCTCGAATTTTTTAACTTATATGAAGTGTTATGTACAGACTCGTCGACGAGGAAACGGGAACAGCTTAACATTTTTACGGTATTTTCATACGCTTCGACCTATACAAATACTGTATTTGTCCTATTAGAATCGAAATAATTCCTTCGTGTCATGCTCCATGCTCAATTTAACATGGGTAGGCATTATTTTTGACCACATTTTTCACCTCGCTACCGTTCAGTGTAAAATACCGACAAATATAATGCCTACCCATGTTAAAATGAGCATAGAGCATGCCATGAAGGAATTGTTTCTTAAATTGCAAAAGAGATAAGTTATTGTGTGGAAATTTTACCAGAAGGAGAAACACATGATTACTTTGCAATATGCTTTAAGAAAGTTAAAGCTGGAAAAAAGACTAAGGTATTTGTCCTTTTTAGCTTAGATAAGAGATGTCATAAAAAGTGGTCTTGCTGAAGATGCTGATGAGGTATATTATCATATTATTTGAATGCATGCGATGCACCACTTATTACTCCTGTCATGTATGGGTGTAGATTGATAATTATTGGTTCTTGTCTGCATGCATATGCTTGTGAAAGATAATACTTAGTAAACATGATAAATGGAGAATGGGATACATGTAATGTACCTGATTGCATAGATTTTTATAATGAGGCATAATTCTAGAACAGTCAAAGTCATCATGCAACCCATGTTCAACCTGATCTGTATTCAGTACTTAATATGGTAACCAGATGCTTCGCAGGGCGTAGCTTTATACGACCGCAGAGGTTGAACCCTGAACGGTTGGGGCAAGTATGGACACTACATTCAAGCTGGATTCCGCTCTAAATTTGGATTGTGATTAAATAGTTGACACAGCATAGGTTTCTGACACAGAATGAATGTATTCAAATGAACTTAAAATTTTTGTTTTCTCTTAGAGCAATTCACTATGCTGTTGAATATTAATCCTCTCAAAAAAATGTTGGAAGAAATTTCAAATGAGATAAATTATACCCAATTTTTTAATCACATCCCCCTTTCCCTTATTCCAAAACTAATTTCAATTAAAATATTCTAATGGAGTTTGCAACAATTACTACTCATTTAAATACATCATAAAATATTAAGATGTAAAAAAACTGCTTGTTATCATTGAATTGTAAAGATTATTTAAATTTATCAGCTGGTAGTAAAAAGTGAATATACATTGTATATTGTAAATAACAAAGATTTAAGTTGATTCTGGACAAAGAAAGATAACTCCAATTAAAAAAAATTTGCTATTTCACAATATTGTGAAATAAGATATTTCTTGCCATTGCACAATAATGTGCAATTGAAAAGACTTGCTATTGCACAATACTTAATATAATAATTTTAGATCCTGATTTGGACCAACTTGAAAACTGGGCGCATAATCAAAAATCTAAGTACATGTTTAGATTCAGCATATCAAAGAGGCCCAAGAATTTAATTTTTGTTAAAATCAAACTTAGTTTAATTTTGGACCCTTTGCACTTTAATTTAGACCAATTTTAAAACTGGACCAAAAATTAAGAATCTACATACACAGTTAGATTTGGCATATCAAAGAACCCCAATTATTCAATTTTTGATGAAATCAAACAATGTTTAATTTTGGACCTCGATTTGGGCCATCTTAAAACTGGGCCAATAATCAAAAATCTAAGTACATTTTTAGATTCGGCATATCAAAGAACCCCAAGGTTTCAATTTTTGTTAAAATCAAACTAAATTTAATTTTGGACCCTTTGGACCTTAATGTAGACCAATTTGAAAACGGGATCAAAAATTAAGAATCTACATACACAGTTAGATACGGCATATTAAAGAACCCCAATTATTCAATTTTGAAGAAATCAAACAAAGTTTAATTTTGGACCCTTTGGGCCCCTTTTTCCTTAACTGTTGGGACCAAAACTCCCAAAATCAATACCAACCTTCCTTTTATAGTCATAAACCTTGTGTTTAAATTTCATAGATTTCTATTTACTTATACTAACGCTATGGTGGGAAAACCAAGAAAAATGCTTATTTGGGTCCCTTTTTGGCCCCTAATTCCTAAACTGTTGGGACCGAAACTCCCAAAATCAATACCAACCTTCCTTTTGTGGTCATAAACATTGTGTTTAAATTTCATTGATTTCTATTTACTTTAACTAAAGTTATTGTGCGAAAACCAAGAATAATGCTTATTTGGGCCCTTTTTTGGCCCCTAATTCCTAAACTGTTGAAACCAAAACTCCCAAAATCAATCCCAACCTTTCTTTTGTGGTCATAAACCTTGTGTCAAAATTTCATAGATTTCTATTAACTTAAACTAAAGTTATAGTGCGAAAACCAAGAAAATGCTTATTTGGGCCCTTTTTGGCCCCTAATTCCTAAAATGTTGGGACCAAAACTCCCAACATCAATACCAGCCTTCCTTTTATGGTCATAAACCTCGTGTTAAAATTTCATAGATTTCTATTCACTTTTACTAAAGTTAGAGTGCGAAAACTAAAAGTATTCGGACGACGACGACGACGACGACGACGACGACGCCAACGTGATAGCAATATACGACGAATTTTTTTTCAAAATTTGCGGTCGTATAAAAAGCATTGTTGTTGAGATTTCTATAATTAGAGGTATAACCCTTGAAATTTCCCGTAGGAACTCCCTTAATGTCAAAAACTATGCAGTACTATTTTATTCTAAGGTCAACACGGGACTATTCTGCATATATTCAGTATCAAAATGGTTCAAACTTCTCGAGTTTAAACGTTACTTCAATTCTGTACTACCCCTCCCTTCACTTTTGGTGACCATCAGAATTAAAATGACCCTATGACTGTGTGTATACATACTGTTTACATTCCCAAGTTATTTCTCAATACTTCGGACTTTAATAAGTAAAAGGTTTTTTTTTTAAACGGAAAATAATGTTAGTTTGGTGTTTTTTTTCTAAGATCCAAGATTTTATAAATAATCAAATTCATGCAACTTAAAAATGAGCAACTTGAAATAGAAATGCACTGTTTGTCCAAAAGATGATGTCTGTGTACTATGTTTTCATGATGTATAAAACATGTAAAATCCCTGAGGGTAGAAACATTAAAAATAATCATGCAAAACATAGCAGGTGACTAAGTTATCATTACACATGTTACAATAGTTTTAATGTTTGGGTTAATTTCAGGACAAACAACAACAACGATAATTGATAGAAGGAGAAGGAGACCGTCGAAGTAGCTGCAGCTCGGGGAACGAAGAAGACAGGTTTGGAGTAAATAGTTATCAAAAGTACCAGGATTATAATTTTATACGCCAGACGCGCGTTTCGTCTACATAAGACTCATCAGTGACGCTCATATCAAAATAGTTAAAAAAGCCAAATAAATACAAAGTTGAAGAGCATAGGGGACCTAAAATTCCAAAAAGTTGTGCCAAATACGGCTAAGGTAATCTACTTCTGGGGTAAGAAAATCCTTAGTTTTTCGAAAAATTCAAAGTTTTTTGAAAAGCTTCGTAAAGCTTCGGAAGGACATAGTAGAGGCTATGGCCTATAAAAAACTCACACCTGGGACTTTCAGCAAATACAGACAGATTAATAAAAACACAGAGAACGAAGAAGACTAGACTGATCAGAGCCCATTAAAATTGATGGAAATTTACAAACATGATAAAGAACTTGTGGAGTGTCTTTTCATTATTAAGAACAAAGCTGCAAACAGGTGTAAATATGGGGTTTTTGGAGTATAGCTTAAATATGTTTCAGTCTTCCGAAAATATCCTTTTCCGGAAAATGTTATTTTCCCAAAACAGACGAAGTAGACAAAAAAGTTGAACAGCTGACACCAAATAAGTATTTATTATGAAAGGACGTGACTGCGAACTTGATACATCCCGCACAGCCAAACGGACGCCCCATTTCGGCAAGCGTTTTGCTGCCGGTCGGGAGAAGACCAAGTGACCATATTTCTAAACCCCAGTCACCATTGGGGTTGTCTGTCGTTAGTCTAATGGCATTATCATACCGCAAGATTTGGTGACGCAAAGCCACCCGACATTACTGTTACACCTACAACGTCAAAATCATTTTCAATCTACCTGTGTCACGTGGGCTTATATTCCATTGTTCAATAATAATTCTGCAAATCACTGTCTATGTATAGTGCACCACCTCTGGATTTTACCCTGATGTAATATATTTTATCCTTGTTTCTTCCCCCTTTTTAAATACTTTGATATTTTAATATTACCCGTTAAGGGGCCCCCCGTTAAGGGGTGTTCCTTATAATAGGAAGCTCATACGAAGAAAAGAAAGAAAGAATAACAACGACAAAGCTATTTTCAAATTACCTGTGTAAAGATGGGCTTTATTTACAATTTTTAATAATTTATGTTTTTGACCGAGTTGAATCTGTCAATAGACCACTTTCGAGTTCATCCGTCACCGGCAAAAACTCGTCAATTATGCACGCCTTTATGACGTCATTTACCAGATAGAGGGGCTCGCCTGTATCCCTGCACTATTTACGTTCATCAAGCGTCTTGGTGATCGTCTTTGTGCAGGATAAACTAGAAATGATGGTTGCTCTGTAGGTACTTACTGACAATTCCCTAATGACAGCAGTGTTGATTGTCAATTTTGAGAATTCAATTTGCCGAATAATTCGTACAATATAGAATTATAGTTTTCCAACCACTCGCTCAACATTGGAAGGAAGTGACGACGCCCCTAAACGCACAAATGACGGTGATAAAGGCGCGTATAATTGACGAGTTTTTTTCGGTGACGGATGAACTCGAAAGAGGTCTATTGATATGTTATCGTGTTTTTATACGACCGCAAATTTTGAAAAAATTTTCGTCGTATATTGCTATCACGTTGGCGTCGTCGTCGTCGTCGTCGTCCAAATACTTTTAGTTTTCGCACTCTAACTTTAGTAAAAGTGAATAGAAATCTATGAAATTTTAACACAAGGTTTATGACCACAAAAGGAAGGTTGGTATTGATTTTGAGAGTTTTGGTCCCAACATTTTAGGAATAAGGGGCCAAAAAGGGCCCAAATAAGCATTTTCTTGGTTTTCGCACTATAACTTTAGTTTAAGTTAATAGAAATCTATGAAATTTTGACACAAGGTTTATGACCACAAAAGAAAGGTTGGGATTGATTTTGGGAGTTTTGGTTTCAACAGTTTAGGAATAAGGGGCCAAAAAAAGGGCCCAAATAAGCATTATTCTTGGTTTTCGCACAATAACTTTAGTTTAAGTTAATAGAAATCAATGAAATTTAAACACAATGTTTATGACCACAAAAAGGAAGATTGGTATTGATTTTGGGAGTTAAGGTCCCAACAGTTTAGGAATTAGGGGCCAAAAAGGGACTTAAATAAGCATTTTTCTTGGTTTTCGCACCATAACGTTAGTATAAGTAAATAGAAATCTATGAAATTTAAACACAAGGTTTATGACCATAAAAGGAAGGTTGGTACAATGTATTGATTTTGGGAGTTTTGGTCCTAACAGTTTAGGAAAAAGGGGCCCAAAGGGTCCAAAATTAAACTTTGTTTGATTTCATCAAGAATTGAATATTTGGGGTTCTTTGATATGCGGAATCTAACTGTGTATGTAAATTCTTAATTTTTGGTCCCATTTTCAAATTGGTCTACATTAAGGTCCAAAGGGTCCAAAATTAAAATTAGTTTGATTTTGTCAAAAAATTAATCGGTTGGGTTCTTTGATATGCTGAATCTAAAAATGTATTTAGATTCTTGATTATTGGCCCAGTTTTCAAGTTGGTCCAAATCGGGGTCCAAAATTAAACTTTGTTTGATTTCATTAAAAAATGAATAAATTGGGTTCTTTGATATGCCAAATCTAACTGTGTATGTAGATTCTTCATTTTTGGTCCTGTTTTCAAATTGGTCTACATTAAAGTCCAAAGGGTCCAAAATTAAACGTAGTAAAATTGAAATCTTGGGGTTCTTTGATATGCTGAATCCAAACATGTACTTAGATTTTTGATTATGGGCCCAGTTTTCAAGTTGGTCCAAATCAGGATCTAAAATATTATATTAAGTATTGTGCAATAGCAAGTCTTTTCATTTGCACAGTATTGCACAATGGCAAGAAATATCTAATTGCACAATATTGTGAAATAGCAATATTTTTTTTAAATAGAGTTATCTTTCTTTGTCCAGAATAGTAAGCAAGAAATATCTAATTGCACAATATTGTGAAATAGCAATATTTTTTTTTAATTGGAGTTATCTTTCTTTGTCCAGAATCAACTCAAATCTTTGTTATATACAATGTATATTCACTTTTTACTACCAACTGATAAATTAAAGTAATCTTTACCATTCAGTGATAACAAGCATTTTTTTACATCTTAATATCTTATGATGTATTTAAATGAGTAGTTATTGTTGCAAACTCCATTAGAAATTTAAGTGAGATTAATTTGGAATAAGGGAAAGGGGGATGTGATTAAAGAAATTGGGTTCAATTTTCTCATTTGAAATGAAATTTCGTAAATAAAATGAAAATTTCTTCAAACATTTTTTTGAGAGGATTAATATTCAACAGCATAGTGAATTGCTCTAAGAGAAAACAAAAATTTTAAGTTCATATTTCAATAATATTAGGTGTATTTTGTTAAGTTTAAATTTATACTCATATGTTTGATACGGGTTCGTTTATGATGGGACTTTTTTTGAATTTGACAATTAAAAATAGCACAAGAAAATATACATTTAATAGTGTTATTCCATTCAAATGTATGTGGGACGGTAGTCAGGGAAGTTATATACTTGAATTTTGTTGATTTTTTTTTAGCTCACCTGGCACTAAGGACCAAGTGAGCTTTTCTCATCACATGGTGTTCATCTTCGTCTAGCGTCCATAATCTTTAACTTTTACAAAAATCTTCTCTGAAACTACTGGGCCAAATTTAACCAAATCATCATTTGGGTAACTTGTTTAAAAATGTGTCCGGTTACCTGGCCTACCAACCAAGATGGATATCCATAATAATCAAGATAATAAAAAAAAACAACGCAAAATTTCCTCCTTAAAATTACTTATATCCTGAGTTAAGATGTCAGTTAATACCTATTTCATGTTGGTGTTGTAAAGTTCAGGATGTTGTTGCTAATAAGTAGTGGTACTTAAATGGTATATGTACTATTTGAAATAACTAATATAATGAAATATAATGACTCACTTCATTCACATTATTAAGGAAATAGATCAAACAAATAAAAGCAAAAAACCCCTTTATTTAAATCAGGTAAACCAATCATTTCAATTTTCCAAAATGTGTATAAAAAAATCCACATGGTAGCCAATTTCTTCAAAGAAATAAAACATTTGAAATAGTTATCAATAGTTTTTTTTACATAAGTAATAGTCATGTTTCTCAGTTATCATTAATGATAAATTTCTACAAACTCAACAACCATGATTACCTGAAAGCTTTCCAATTAACAAAATAGTTTAAAATGTAACTCTTTCACAAACAAAAGAACACGCTTAATAAAATAAAGAAAATGCCTTAATACTAGTAATACTAGATTTAAATATTATTCCTGATAATTCTTAACTTTTCTTTCTCGTTTTGCTTTAATCCCTTTTTTCACTTTTGGTATACCGGTACTTTCTTTTCTTTTCCTTTTCATCCTTAAGAAAACTCCTTACCATTTTTAGGAAAACCATTTAACCATAACTGCCTCGCCAACTTTGGTGTCTTGGTTAACTAAACTGTTTTTGTTCACCCAATGTTCTTTCCCATCATAATCAGATGATCCCTGCCATCTAACTAGCACCATTTTATTTTTCTGAGTCTTCATGTTCAACTGATTGTTACACATGGAGTGAACTAAATGAGACAACTTTAGTTTAATATAGGTATACTGTACATCACTTGAAAGTAACATGTAAATACATCCAATCCGTATCAGATCAGAAGAGCCTCCAATATAATCCAATATAAAACGAGAATAGATATGTTAATTAAAAGAGTTAGCTAATCACAATGTAAAAAGAATAACCTATATATTTATAAAAAAAATATTGTAACATGTACAAAAAAGTTTAAATCAAAATTCCGTCTCTTATAATTTCTGGGAGTATTTTCTACATGTACTCACAATACCAGAACTAGTAGGACTCTAGTGAATCCTTTAACTTGAATAATTTTGATTGATATATGTATTTATTGTCATGGTTTTTCACTCATTTTATTTGTGTTTTATTATACTAGTACATACGTATAGATAAATGAAAATTCCAGGAAAAAGGTATGCAACAAATGATAAGGAAACCACAGTATGCAATTGAGACATAAATTTAAGCATGTCTCACCAACGGAAATATAAATCACTTTTTACTATTTACCATCAATTTGCAATTTATAAGAGTGAATTTTCTGGCATTGTCTGCAGTTCATATCCTTGAAGATTGAAATAATTTATCCTCTTGCAAAATTAACAGTAAAATGTTGAAAAATTACCATTAAAGGTAAAATCTGAATGAATATAAAAAAAATACTGAAAAATAGTACTGAAAAAATGGTTTAATTTTTTAATAAAGCTGTGGTTGTTTCAATTTTGCTTCTAATCATTATGTCAATACATATTAGAAAATTGTCTTGATCAATTGACCGATTTAAAGTCACATCGTTTACAATTATCCCAAAAAATGTAAAAATTACAGTAGAATGTTCTAAAAATAAGTAATAAAGGTCAAATCTGTATGAATGTCAAAAAGTAGAAAATTTTACTGAAAAAATAATAGTGAGAAAATGGTGTAATTTTTAAATAAAGCTGTGGTTGTTTCAATTTAACTTCTAATACATTTGTCAAAAATCGTCTGAAATAAACCCTTTTAAATATTTGTTACCTTAAAGTTTCAAGCAGTGGTGTAAAACAGAATTCAGCCTAGCAAAATGGTCTTCTATATTAGATGAAAACACCATAATGTCATCTAAAAATAACATTCACTCACTTAAACGCGCTTCACCCATGCATTTCTGAAACGATTTTTAGCGTTTGTCAGAACAAATGGGAGCCTAGAATCCCCAATGACCTTTTGAAAACGCGATATTCTGCTTTTCGTACTCTTCAATATTCATGTGCCAATATGCCGACCGAAGGTCAAGTCGTGTAAAATACATAGCCCCAGCTAGACAATCAATCGTCTTGTCAATGCGAGGCAAAGAATAACTACCACGAATTGTCTTCTTATTTAAAGATCTAAACAAAATCTCAAATAACTGTCCTTCTGAACGAGAACAGCGTTACTAGCGTGAGGACTGTTTGACTCCCTTATACAGCCCGCATCCAACATTTCACTTACATGTCCTCTTGCCTCATCACCTCATCGAACAATGTTGTTTGAATACGTCTGTTAGCTTGTCTAAGAGGTTTATTATCTGATTACTGAATCTCGTGTTCAATCATATATGTGAGCCCAATGTAAGTGGGACCTTTTGAGAAAATAGACCTCCACTAAGCTAATTATTCCTAGAGATGACAACTCCTGATCAGACGAAATAATTTTCACATCATCAACATCACTTTCAGAAAATCAACATGACGGAGAACCTTAATTTCATTCAAATTACACAAGTGTGTTTTAGGTTTTATTACCATAGCTTCATAACAAAAACTTGTTTCACAACAATTAATCATCTACGATATTTAAGAAGTTATCCTTCTTACATTTCTAAGTTTTGCATCCAAACCTTTTATAATAATTTGAATTTTATTTAATATAAATAAACAGCTTTGAATGGATGCAATAATTCTCGTAAAATCAATATAAACAGATTGGAATATTTTTAATTTATATTTAAAACAAAATATTCTTTAATTTATAAATAGAATACAGCAGGGAATTAATATTCATTAAAATGGCATGTCCTTTCAAGTTCAAAATTATAAAAAGAAAGCTCTGACATGAACGCTTACGCAAAAGTTCGGAAACTTGTTCCTCTGGTCTCAAATAACTTCTGGATTTGGGGGTAAACCAATTTAACCTTCTTCTGGTCATTATTAGTCAGCTACAAAACTGTGGCCCTCATGTAACTTTTTGATGCTGATCCTCTGAAAATTCCTTTGCATGATTTACACTTCATCAGCATTCTCCTGTACAGTGGTTGATTTTGTGTTATGTAATTGAAATATATTGAGTCTGTAGGAATGTAAGTGTTGTTTTATTTTGCATTACCTTTCATATGTACATACATGTATCATTTCTATGATTTTTAAAACATTCAAAACTGAATAAAATACTTTAATATTTTTTTCTAAAATGTTGACACATGTTTGGGCTTCAGTACAATTTTGTTAAGTTTTCATCGTCTCTTGGTATCTTTTGATTACTTTACTTGTACCTCATACACTACCGATAAATAGAGTAAATTCTGGAAAAATTTTCGTTTATTAAAGTGAGAACTAACATTGATTAGCTGTTGCAATAAAAAAAAAACACTATAAGGAATAAATAGAAAATGGTAAAGGAAATGGGGAATGTGTCAAATCGACCATAGAGTAGACAACAGCCGAAGTTCAACAATGGGTCTTCAATGTAGCGAGAAACACCCAGAGGCGTCCTTCAGCTGGTCCCGTTAAAATGTGCACTAGTTAAGTGATAAACTCAGACTTTTACACAAGAAACTAAAATTAAATATAAGACAAGACTAACAAAGGCAAGAGACTCCTGACTTTGGACAGTCGCAAAATTGCTTAAATACATACTTATATGAACCTTCAGTGATGCATTAAAACATACTTACCACGTTGACAATTATATTTCAACATGTGCTAGAAGTGTTAAAGAAACCTACAAAAGTTAGATAAACAACCTTTCTCTGGAAATCATGATGGTCCAATAAAATCATTAAACGTCTCCTAATAACTTTAATAAGCAATAAAATTTCCAATAACTTAAGTCATATGGAATTTTGTGGTATGTGTCTAGACTAAGCTTTATCCAATTCGTTTTGGTACTTGTGAAATAGGATTTTGAGCGTTATTTACCTGTTTATTAATTTCAGAATTGATCTTATCTCTTTACATGGCTCTGGATAAACAGAATTATATTGAGATGTTGACCCTGATTCAATGGTCGTTATATTGATCATCCCTGCCCAATTACCAGCACGGCATGTTTGTAGTGGTATGTTATAGCATCTCCCTTATTTGCAGTCGCGTCATAGATGTTTAATGATTGACCTTGAAGTAAACAGGTAAAGAAATATTCAAGATTCTCATTGTCTATTTCTGGATGCCCTATTGTAACTTCTCCAAGATGTGTAAGGTTTGCATATAGTTCCCTATTTTGATACAACACTAGTACTGGTTAAAGACGTATTCTATCAGCAAGATCTTCGTTTCCTGTGAAAAGTTGAGAAAAAGGGTTGTATAGACAATTCCCATTACCAGTAGTTTTGAAAGCCAAACAGTTAGCATTTATAGGGCCTAGAACTGTTGGTAGAAGTGCTTGCGATAACCTGTCTATTTCTGAGTGGTCAGGATGGTGACTTTTGTAAAACTGTAACATTTATTTCTTCCATATTTTCGTCTCTCGACTTTCTGGACCTCTATAACATTATTTTTCTCCATTGCCAATCTTAATTCCTCTAAGTCATCCATTGCTAATAAAGCCTGCTTTATCTGCAAAGAAATTGGTTATTTGATATATAACGTCATGTGTAAATTTGGCTCGCCTTGATAGAGTAAAAAAAAAACAAGATTTAGGTATACTGTTTTGTGTGTCGGTGTCGTTTTCGTCAACAATGTATCATTTTGCGATTAGGTCTATTGACTTTGAAAATTTTACTTAGATATAGGAAGATGTGGTGTGAGTGCCAATGAGACAACTCTCCATCCAAATAACAATTTAAAAAGTAAACTATTATAGGTTAAAGTACGGCCTTCAACACGGAGCCTTGGCTCACACCGAACAACAAGCTATAAAGGGCCCCAAAATTACTAGTGTAAAACCATTCAAACGGGAAAACCAACGGTCTAATTAGTTTGTTATATGGTCAGTTTATGTGGAAGCAATGGTGGTAGGTCAATGATGTATGTTATACAGTTGGATAGGCATTGACCTATCTCATTTCCATGGAGAATATTTTAAGGGTGTAATTTTTAATTATTTTTTTTTTTGGTGAAGGCTGACCCTATTTTTCTGACTACATAGGGTCTTCTTTTGGAAGCAGGCGAATCTAATCGAAGACCATTTTGATGTAGTGATGCTTCCATTTCAGTTTCTTTACAAACACTACCAGTCTATTATTGAACTCTTCTAGGTATTGGCTGTTATTAACACGAAATAAATTGGATGTAATTTGTTTAATGTTGTCTAAACATAAGTTTTGAGCTTTCAAAGAGGAATTTTCTACTGTGTTATCTCTGCAAGCGGTTGAATCTTGTTGGCATTCATATTTCATTGAGCTGCTTGCATGCTTAACAATCAGTGTTTCTGTTCTGTTTATTTCTAGAAGTCCAAAATCAATATTAAAATGAGGGGTTGCTTTCAAATACTCTGGCAGTGTATTCCAATCTTTGTTTGGTATATTAATCATGACTGACCAGCATATGCTTACATGACCAGTGATGTTTCCTCCAATCTGGACATGAACATTTTGGTAAATCATCTTTGAGTTAACTTGGTATTCATTGTCAGACTCAACACTTCTAACCAGCATATCATGGTTAACTTCCATATTTTCAATGGGGATCCAGTGTAGCCGCAGGTGGAATTCTTGCTAAACAATGGTCAGTACATTTTCTTGGACGACACAGGCGAAAACCGATCTTGCTTCTCAAGGCGATGATAAAGATTCTCTACATCGAGAAATGTGATTGATGGTTCTGGATTCAATCTAGGGGTGGTGGTGATTTTAATCCAGTTGTAATGGCAAAAATGTCCTGGAATGTCGAATTCACAGTTTCATCTAAGAATAAAACAATTAAAAAAAAACATACACCACTACTGTTATAGCTTAAACTAAAACTGTCTGAAACTTATCTTGGGTAGAACTGTTTAAATCATTATTGTATACTACTAGTATTGAAGCATATATCATTCTTTCACCTTAAACAAAAATTGTCGTTGGTAACCAATGTTTTGCGCTCATGTTTCAACGCAGGGTAGTTAAGGCAGTGCCCCGGTCTAAAAATGACCAAAAATGTACATTTTATGTGAACACCTCACAAGAGCTTTATATCTTAGAGTTGTAAACAAACTTTTATGGTCACCTGATAGATATCGTCATTCCGAATTGAAATCATTTTTAAACCACTAAATATAGTATGCAAATTAGGTCACGTGACACGAAAAGTGACTGAAAACGAAAGTAAAAAGAAATGCAAGGGCTAAAACACCATATTTTTCTGTATGAATGCCCATTTTGGAATCGCCAGACACTGGAAATATAAAATACTACTGCTCATTTGACTGACAAATCCTTTAGGTAGTCCTACCTTGTAAATTCTAACATCTCGCATCTGAAAACGTCAAATTTCCAAGTTCAATCAATAATTATTTGTGTAATCAATTTATTTTACATAATGAGCAGTACTTTCCTTTTAGTGCGTTTAGAAATCCATGTGCCAGTCAAATTTTTACTCGATCCGTTAAGTTTAAGCCCTTGCAATTTGCATTATTTGTACACACATTTATGAAAATAGAGAAATAAACAATTTATAAAACGTATTAGCGATCAAGAAAAGTAAAATGTGGACGAAACCGGAAAAATACGGAATTCCGTATATGTGTAAAGAAAGACAACTCTGTTGACGTGGCAATAGCCAACTTTTCAACGCGGTATTTTTGTTTTTTTTATTTATTTTATAATTGTTGGTAGTCCAGTTTTGCTAAATTAATATTTATAAATACATAATTTTATTTATTTGAATTATTTTGCAGATTTCCATGTTTATAGAAGAGGCCTCATCAAGGAAAATATTTCTTCAAACTAAAGTGACTGTATATTTCGTAGTACTATTTGTTTGTATATGTATTCATGAGTATTATCTAGTAGATTACCTTAGCCGTTTTTGGCACAATTTTTTGGAATTTTGGGTCCTCAATGCTCTTCAACTTTGTATTTGTTCGGCTTTATAACTATTTTGATCTGAGCGTCACTGAAGAGTCTTATGTAGACGAAACGCGCGTCTGGCGTATAAAATTATAATCCTGGTACTTTTGATAACTATCTATAGTTTTATCAATAAATATAAAATACCTTGCATCTGTGTCTATTCTGTTCATCAAGGGTAATACAAACTTGATGCCCCTTCAGTCCTCTTTTCCAAATTCGATATCCTAAATATTTTTATTTTTTGTTTCTGTTGACAGTGTAACCATTCTTTTTTTTATTTTGTATGAAAGCAAGTCTCTTATTTGATAAAACCTTTTTTTATTTGAACTTCCTTTACACTTCCCTCCAAATCAAAAGTGCCACCAGATGGCACTCAGACAGACATATTGGAAAAGAAAATGCAGCTTTTGTGAATTTTTTTTATACATTTGAAATGAATCATTTGAAAATGCCATAAACAGAATGAATTTGTGCTATTTTGTAAAAACAATCATAGCTCGTGCTACCAAAGACCAGACAGCACTCGACTATTGGGAAACACATCAAAATAAACCCAATGAACTAACTACCAAACAGTCCTGAAAAGCTGGTGCCAAAATTTAATACAAATTTCAGTGTTTCAAAAAGATTTATTTCTTATTCAAATATAATGAAAAACTACAGTAAAATGCAAATAAATCAAGAAAAGTTCAGGCTTCTTTTACCAAGAATACAGACATATATTACACAAAATACAAAATGGAAAAATGGCAATACCAATGGGCAAAAACAATTGTTTATAAATACATTTTCTATATATCAGTGGATGAAGTTATCTGAAAAGTACAAGGCTAAGCATACTTTAACAGACTGTGAACAGTGTATGGTGTTTGATGCGTCCCTTCTACACAAGTCATCAGAAGTGGTAAAAAAAGACTCACTTGTTGGGGCATGCCAGAATGTGGCAAATATCATCCTTGAAAAGTCACCTCCAATGTCAAAAGCAGCTGAAAAAAATGTTGAAAATTTTGTCAAAGTCTTTACCCCTATAGCATCACAAAAACTTGGTGTAGATATTATCAAAACTGTTTCAAAGGTGACGAAACTAACACCAAAAAAGAGTAAATCACAAAAGACAAAAACAGTTACAAAAATCCTGAAAAGAAACAACATCAAAATTTAAAAAAAATTATCCTCCAATGGGCAGGATGTGCGCCATTTTTTGGCCTCTGGAAAGTCCTTCAGAAAACACGATAATGATCGAATGTCTATGTATTTTGTGACAAAAGCTGAGGCTCAGCAAAAGTTGAAGGTTTAAATTGAGAAACAAAAAAAATGCTTTATTAAAGCCAAAAACACTATGGTAACTTCGACCATTATTCTTTTGAAAAAGAAGAATTTCTATCAGCATTGAGGCAATTCCCTCATGGATCCTATGTTAATTGGAAAAAACTTGGCGAACAGTTTAATCTGACCAACAAAAAAGGGGAAAGACCAGCCAATGCAGGCCAGATATTGATGGGCTTTGCCCAATATAACAAAATAAATACGGACCAGTTTAACATCAACATGCGAGTAAGCAATAGAGATTATATTCAGAGAGTAAGGAGGGCAAAAAAGCGAATATCCAAGGGCTTGACCATACCATCAACAAGATCAGCCAAAACTATTAGACAGGACATAAAAGATCAGATTGACAATGGAGTGATTGATTTAGGAGAAAAGATTGCCCCTCCCAGATATCATCAAACTATATTGATAACACTGGTAGGTTGATGTAAAATTGGTAATTTATATAAATAATTTACCATTTGGGAGCATTTGTATTGGTTATATTCCAAAGAATTCTCTAAAAAAATAATGATTGATACAAAAATAAACATCAATTTCAAATGGACAAGTGGCACAGGGAGAAAATCTGTAAAAAAAATATGACAATATAAAGAGTATAACAATATTCAAGAATATAACAATAGTATGACAACAGGTGGTGTAAAAGTAATTTCAAGCACAAACAAATCAAGTCTTAAATTGACCAAGCTTGGCACTCTAGAAAAAGTCCTCCATAATCATGATAATATACATTACACAACTTTAATATAAGTGCATACTATTATTTTTCT
This sequence comes from Mytilus trossulus, assembly GCF_036588685.1. Lineage (NCBI taxonomy): Eukaryota > Metazoa > Mollusca > Bivalvia > Mytilida > Mytilidae > Mytilus > Mytilus trossulus. The sequence goes on from NC_086377.1 coordinate 54,337,722, forward strand.
ATTATCCAAGGATCTGACTTGAAAGTGAAGGGTATTTGATAATTCAAAATGTGAAGTTTTCTGTAAATTTAGGTGAAAATAGGTCAGCGCTAAAGCCTAGTTTCTATTCACAAAAATCTGACCACAAAACTTGATTACATGAATTTTACATAATAAGTATTTTTCAACGTGAGATTTTTTGTGAAACGAGTCTGAAGAAAAAATTCAGTGCAATCTTTTTGTACTTAATGGCAAACAAAATTGTAAGGTTTCAGTGGAACCCAGTGATTCTCTCCTACTGTTGCTGTTGGTGTTTATAGCTTAATCGACAAAAATGTAAGTCCATTTATGAATAAGTGACTTTCATAAAAACAGGTACACCATTTTAACAAATTGTTTTCTTAGATACTAGTATCTGATTATAACAAAGTCTTGTCTAAGTTTGATACAAAGTCAGAATTGTTTTAAGAAAATTATTAAAATTTCAAACAAAATCACCAGAAAATAACCCTATTTTAAATGATCAGTTAAATATGAGGAAAAGTAGATAAATAGTTACTTAATTTACTTCTGAATACTTTCTTATGATAATAAACAAGCTTCTGTCCTAGTTTTGTTCAAATCCAGAATGATTTAAGAAAGTAATGAAAACTTTAAAAACTTGAACCACAGAGTGAATGTTGTGTCTCCTGGCAGAAAAAAGTCAATTCATAAGTAAAATACTTGGGTTTGAAAGACAGTTTTTGAAAGTTATTAAAATTATGAAAAACTACAGAGTGAATATTTGTAGACGCTGACCCTGTCGATGTAATGTCAGATTGCTATGTCTGGCTCGTGACAAAACAAAATCATTCAAGGCATTCAAATATTAACATATTGGACAAATATGTACATTTCCCTTAACATCTGATCTTTAATTTCTCTAGAAATACACAATGATTTTAAATAATAAAGGTTTTTATACTGCAAAAACTAAAGTTAAGCAAATAATCACAAGAACAAATAATTTCTCACTGGTCAGTGTTTTCTATTTCACAGAATTAATCATGAAATACAACAAACTTAAATTGAATATACAATATGAATTTAAAATTACACAAAAAATTGTAAATGAATACATGTAGTATATAAAATTTTACATTATACATAGAAAAAAACAGTTTCATATATACAGGATAAGTAAAAGATACAGATTAAATAAACAATATACTCAATTAATACTTGCTTCAACTCTGATCACAAATAGTTCTAGATTATAATAGAAATAAAAAAAAAAGTATCTGTTTTACTATTTACACCACTGGGTCGATGCCTCTGCTGGTGGACGTTTCGTCCCCGAGGGTATCACCAGCCCAGTAGTCAGCACTTCGGTGTTGACATGAATATTAATTATGTGGTCATTTTTATAAATTTCCTGTTTACAAAACTTTGAATTTTTCGAAAAACTAAGGATTTCTTATCCCAGGCATAGATTACCTTAGCCGTATTTGGCACAACTTTTTGGAATTTCGGATCCTCAATGCTCTTCAACTTTGTATTTGTTTGGTTTATAACTATTTCGATATGAGCGTCACTGATGAGTCTTATGTAGACGAAACGCGCGTCTGGCGTACTAAATTATAATACTGGTACCTTTGATAACTATTTACACCACTGGGTCGATCCCTCTGCTGGTGGACGTTTCGTCCCCGAGGGTATCACCAGCCCAGTAGTCAGCACTTCGGTGTTGACATGAATATCAATTATGTGGCATTTTTATAAATTTCCTGTTTACAAAACTTTGAATTTTTCGAAAAACAACAGTTAAGGAAAAAGGAAAATCCTTAGTTTCCCTCAGAAAGTGTTTCAATAGTAGATACATTTTGGCATATTATTTTAAAAGATGGTAATGAACCTTGTTAACTAAATGGTAAACCCATAATTGAGTACAAATCTTGCACCTCACGTAGGCATATCACAAAGTATTTAATAAAGGAGCTGTTGAGATGACTGATGTTACTGATAGTTAAACTGATGTGATGTAGTTTCATGCAATACTTTTTATTACTCCTGTTGTGAACAATCATTCATAATTAATATTCATATTAATAGATGCTTCTTTTGATTTAGATGATAGAGATATACCCCAGAACGTTTTGTTATATTCCTATTAAAACAAAGACAATCACATTTGGAAATGTTAGTTCCAGGCGAGAGTTAGCAGCCAGACTTTTGAGGGCCTTCTATACCCAGGAGGAACTGAGGGATGCAAAATCGCTTGGTAACCTCAGAAATGGTGTGGTTATTATCAGGCCATAATAGGTAAGATATCCACTAAAGCAACTTAGGTAAGGGTCCTTGTATACTTTTGTTGATTGCTTAAATTAAGTTCAAAGTGCATTTGTGAAATGCCAGAATTAATTGTTTGCTGTTCCTCTACCCATTAATGAAAAATATTGTTCGGTAGTTAGGAACATAAACATATCTTTCTTTTTTAGTAAAACAAATTAAACCATAACAAAGCAGACAAAAGTGCCTGTGAATAGATAACTCTTTGCAGTGAATTCCAAACATTTGTCAAACCTCTTGAACATAGAAGAGTCAAATTCATAGAAAGGCTATATTGGACAAACTGAAAAGACAACATCAACCCATTTGTAAATCCAAAAACAGATGATCTAGTAGATGAACTAGAGGCCAGAGGCATCATCTCCAGCCACATGAAAAAAAAAAGCTGCAAAAGTTCTTCACGACACATTAGAAGAGATTCAAAGACCACCTGCGTTGATGTGTGAAGAACCAAAACTAACTGCAGAGGAACTCAACATCCCTAAATATGAAATGTTGGCGTGCGAGCCATTGCATGCCATAATAAATGTTGTAACTAAATTATCATACATGAACTTCCTCGGAGAAAGGAGAAGATGTACATTAACAATACGAACATTTCTGTATTTCCACAGTTAGTGGGAAAAAACAAATTAAAGGCTCCGACGCAAGGTTATATGCTGTCAGATTAACAAAATTTATCCAAATCATGCATAGCCATGGTAAAGTCAATGATGCAACTCTTTGGTGGAAACCATTAACATTTGTTATGAGAACACCTCAGAAAGAAACCCTGGTCGTATCTTGAGACTATACAACCAGTGCTTTCTTTTTTCATCTTGGTGCATTACAGTCAAAGGGACACCAAAAAAGATGACTGAAAGGACGTTTTATGGAAACCACTTTCATAATCTGGTAACCCATGCACCAGGAATATATCGTCTGGTCTGTCTGAGGTCTGTTGTAACAACAAGAAAAGAGAAGTTTTGGAGACTTGAGGTCTATTTAAAAAATACAAGCAATCGACAACCTTAACATGTTGTAGACGAGGCTGTTTTGAGATGCAATGCTCAACAAATGACCACGATAGAAACGGGTTAAAACATCAAGAATCTGTCGGTAGTTATGAATCAAAACAAATAATGAAAGGATGGACACAAAGTTTCCTATTATTTCAATACTGAAAAATCCTTACAAATTTCAAGTACATTTAAGAATAGATTAACTGGACTATAATATGTTTTTTTACATTACAGATGACAAAAGAAGAACAAACAGGTTAAGTTTTATGTACCATTCTGTAGCCATTTTTGTACGAACTTTTCAAACTTCAATTGAATCAAAACTAGATATAATGAATAATAGAGATAGGCCAATGTGTACATATTCCAAGGGGAAACGTGATGCAATGCATTGTTTTTTACTGTTCCATTGCATTTAATAGAAATAAGAGGATGTCACAACGACAGCAAACCGGATTTATTAACATTTATTTGTGTCCTGGCAATATCACAAGAATCATTACTGATGAATGGTGAAAGTGAAAATCGTCAATATCAAATTTGACCTCCATTTTGTCATCAGTATCAACATAATAAAATTTGAAAAGCTTAGATTGAATGGTTCATGAGTAAATGCAACAACATGAATGGAAACCCCATTTCTCAATCTTTCAAGAACCATTACTCCTGAACGGTAAAAGTCAAAATCGTCATTATTGAACTTGACCTCCGTTTTGTCATCAGTAACAACATATTAAAATTTGGAAAGCTTTGGTAGAACAGTTCAAGCGTAAATGCACGGACACGACTGGACACTCCATTTTTAAATCTTTCAAGAACCATAACTCCTGAACGGTTAAAGTCTAAATCGCCATTATTGAACTTGACCTCCGTTTTGTCATTAGTAACAACATATTAAAATTTAAAAAGCTTTGGTTGAACGGTTCTTGAATTAATACACGGACAACATTTGATTGCCGCCCGACCGACTGACCGCCCGCCGTACATCCCCAAATCAATAACCGACATTTTTGTCACAAAAATCCGGTTAATAAAAGGACCTTGTGTATCTAAGTAATGAGTCAATATTACAGACCAATCTAATGACGTGAATAATAATATTTGCACTAAAGTTAAATGTTCAGGGTGTGATAAATATTTTGCAAGTAAGTCTAACATGAAAAGACATTCAAAAATTCACACAGGTCAAATGTCAAGATGTACTATATGCTTTAAAGAATATCAAACAAAGCATGATCTAAACAGTCACAACGAATCTGTCTATAAGGGGACTTTATTCAAATGTGATCGTTGTCCGAAAACATTCAAATCTGCTACTGGTTTGAAGAACCACAAACGAGAACATGATCGAAATTTCAGGTACCTGTGCCAGTTTTGTGGTCTCGGATTTAACTACAAAAATGACTATGATGGCCATAGACATAAACGTGAAAATAATAAGCCTTTTGAATGCTCAAAATGCGATAAAAGGTACCAATTTCAAGCCAATCGTCGCCGACATTTGAAGCACTGTAGAAAACAAGGCAAACCTTTTTCCTGTGATAAATGTGCCAAACAGTTCAAATGTCAACGCTACCTGAAGGAACATCTGAAGGTGCACAACGATCCTAATAGCTATCAGTGTTCTCAATGTGGTTGTTTTTTTAACCACCGTTCTAGTTTATAAAACATGTCAAAAGGACTGGCCACCAGTAAAGTTGGGATTTAATGTCTGCTCATTAGTGAATCACCGTCACTTGACGTATATAATGCCAAAGATGGTTATAAACTATTATTAAGTTTATGCACATGACAATCCTGGTGCCATGTAACTGCACAAATATCGGAAATTAACCACAGGCACTTGGGGAATAAAAACAAATATTTATTATTTATTCCTTATTTCTCAAGTATCATTCTAGTATTTGATAAAAGGTTTTGATTATTTCACCTTTTTCGGCTTCGTTTGTGCGCCCATACAGTAGTGTTATTAAAACCATATTGTTGGGACATGAAAACGAGACTTAGAATAATAACCAAATTTTAACATTTAGTAAAACAAAAATTTGCTTTTACCCCATGTGCCTGTAGTAATAGATACAAGCTTATTATTTGATTTTTTTTTCTTGAATTGTTGCAAACTATGCATCTGAATAGCTAGCTCACAGTGGATGTTTTTTCTTCTTTTTTGTCAGTATTTTACAGCAATAGGTCGTAGTGCTTTTTTATTTCTTTTTTTTTTGTATTTTACAGCGATAGCTCACAGTGCATGCGTTTTTTCTTGTGCTGATTCGTTCTTGTTAAATTTTTTTCTAAAAGCATGCAGGATAATATCCACCCAAAATTCTGCAAAATAGAAAGTTCAGGGCAGCGCTAGCTGCTGACGTAAAAGCCACTTTCGCAGATCTTTAAGACGAAATGATACAATTTAAACAATAGTCTCTATCTTTCTTGTTTTCTCGTCGTTTTGTATTTCATTCCAGTCAGCAAGTTTGGTTTAATTTGGCCAAGTTGTTTCAGAGGAGAAGATGTTTGTAAAAGATTACTAAGATTTACGAAAAATTGTTAAAATTTGACTATAAAGGGCAATAACTCCTAAAGTGGTCAACTGACCATTTTGGTCCTGTTGACTTATTTGTAAATCTTACTTTGCTGAACATTTTTGCTGTTTATAGTTTATCTATAATAATATTCAAGATAAAAACACAAAACAGCAAAATTTCTTAAAAAAAACAAATTCAGGGGCAGCAACCCAACAACGGGTTGTACAATTCATCTGAAAATGTCAGGGCAGATATATATTGACCTATCAAGATCTATCTGCCCTGAAATTTGCAGATGAATCAGACAACCCGTTGTTGGATAAACTGTAAACAGAAAAAATGTTCAGCAAAGTAAGATTTACAAATAAGTCAACAGGAGATCTACACATCCCCATCACAAAAACACAATTTTGTCATAAATCCATCTGTGTCCTTTGTATAATATTCACATAAACCAAGGTGAGCGACACAGGCTCGTTGGAGCCTGTAGTTTAAACTAGATACCCCAATGATGATTGTGGCCAAGTTTGGTTAAATTTGTCACAGGAGTTTCAGAGGAGAAGATTTTAGTAAGAGTAAACGACGACGGACGCAAAGTGATGAGAAAAGATATATCTTACAAACCAAGAAACAGTAGAAGAACCATTGGACGTAGAAAGTACGCATGTTGCCGTCAGTATTTCCACAGTAGCAGACAGTAGAGAGGACAGAAGTCCAAGAATCAACAGATTACACAATGTTGTTGTATTTTCAATGTTGACCAACCTCTACCAAACTTGTATATGCAATATTGTAGACGATTTTCGACTAATTTTAAAAGGTGTTGCGAATGATATTAACCAGGTTATTTTTAAATTGAAGATAATTAATAAAAGATGCTGATAGGTTATTAAACAGTATTTTATATCTGTTTTTCCTGATCCTAATTAAAGCGAGCACGTTTTAATAAATTCGCAAATATTCGAACAAAAAATTGAATATCAACAGTCCTGATGTCAGCCATGTTAAAAACTTGTCCGAGTCAAATATAATATAAAGACGGTCTTGAAAATGGCCTGATGGCTGATAATCCAATTGAATCCCCTTTGAATCCAGATGAGATTCTAGGTTCTGTAATACCCGTATTCCTTCTAGAGATACATGTTTGGTGATATTAAACTAATCCTCAGTTCTGTTTTAAACCATGTTAAACGTTTTAACATCGGATTTAACGTCCCCCTTCTGATCGGACGTGACTGCGAACTTGATACATCCCGCACAGTCAAACGGACGTCCTACTTCGGCAAGCGTTTTACTGCCGGTCGGGAGAAGACCAAGTGCCCATATTTCTATACCCCAGTCATCCTTGGGGGCGAATACAATTTGAAAAATCACATGTGGAAAACAATACATGATCCAGATTCGTTGAACACCCGTGTGTTTGAAAGTATAATTTGGATAAAGCGTTCCTTCTTGTAGTAATCAATCTACAAGAAGTGAATTTGATTCCAATAAATCTTATTAAAATCTCACATGTAACACATAATTGACACTAACTTTTCAGGTGAAAACAAGAATAAAAGGTCGGATTGTTGCGGGCCAAATGGCGAGGAAATAATTTGGCGACTGAACTCTTCTTATCTTATGTAAACATATCCCACAATGCAATTTGTAAAATCTTGAAAACAAAATGTTCTCCTTCGTGTGTTTATCACTATTAATTGTTTGTTTTTGGTATGAAATGAACCCTGAAACATGCAGTATGGAAACTGATATAAGTTTCCACCCTATAAAGATGGTGTATATAGGGAAAGGATTATACTTCTATGAAGGGCCGCTAGACCTAGATGGTTTCATTTTTAACTTTTCAGGTGAGAGAAGTAAATTTGGCAAGCAAGAAGAAGGCACCGCCAATACTTGTAATTGTACTGAACTCAGAACAAGCAATAAGCAACTGATTCATTGTAGCAGATGCCTAAGAGCTCGGTACAGGAAATGATTTGCAATTTGTCATGCAGTTATTGTTAATGACTTACTATGTCTTCGATTTATCATATCCAAAATGTCATCAGCTGCTTGAATTTTTACAGATCGTACTGTTACAAGATGGCAATCCATTCTTTCAAAGTTCAAACTTCACCAAGTTTGAAAAAGTTTACACATAAGTTTAAATATCTTTTTTTTATTCATTCAATATCAAAATATTTTATTTAACATCAACAGATGATTTTTTTTGGGTCATAATTTCATGCCCTTTTTATAAAGTCTTTTACATTACATTTGTGTGTAATTAAGAGAGTATTATCTAGCCTCGAAATTTGTCAATTTAGATTTGATCACCTCACATTACTTTTTGTTGTTGAAATTATTTGCTTTTTATGTACATAAGAGTAAAATATTACTTTGAACCTTTTATGGTTGACAATATTGTTTACAATTTGCTGTTATTTAAATGTAGTGTGTATTAGATACCATATGTATTGTAATATGAATGAATAGCGCAGTGAAGTTTTCTTGTTGATCTATCTATTTTGTGCAGTTATATGAAAAGATGCAAAATAGGACGATTATTAAATTGGCATGCTTTTTTTTTGTAAAGAAGAGTTTGATTTTACTGAATGTATCCAATATTTTTGTATACTGTAAGGTGAGAAAGGTTGTGGATTACTATAGTAGGAGAATTTTACAGATTGTGTAGTATAGATCAGTTGTAATTTGAAATGAATATTCCTAAATAGGTATTTTGAAATGAATGTTCCAAAGTAGTCTAACCCAGTAGTCAGCACTTCGGTGTTGACATGAATATCAATTATGTGGTCATTTTTATAAATTTCCTGTTTATAACTTTGAATTTTTCGAAAAACTAAGGATTTCTTATCCCAGGCATAGATTACCTTAGCCGTATTTGGCACAACTTTTTTGAATTTTGGATCCTCAATGCTCTTCAACTTTGTATTTGTTTGGTTTATAACTATTTCGATATGAGCGTCACTGATGAGTCTAATGTAGACGAAACGCGCGTCTGGCGTACTAAATTATAATCCTGGTACCTTTGATAACTATTGAACATATTGAATCAACTTATTATTGCTGGCATACCATAAGATTAATGAGTGATTTAATGTTGTTACAAATACTTGTTTTAATGTTACTTACAAAACTAGCTGAAAATGAAGTTATCAATCTGGATGCTTCACCCCCCCCCCCCCCCCCCCCCCCCCCATATTTTAATTAAATTATTTGATAGTATTTGCCATTTGCAGATTGTTCCTTTTTTATGATATATGTTTGGGATATATCTTTGAATTTTGATAATAACAATGTCATGTACGTCCAACAGTGGAGTTTCAAAATGGATAAATATAAATGTTCTGTAAATTAAGAGTTGTTTACATTTCTTACCCAAGACCATTTACTTTATCGCAAATTATTCCTGAGCAGCAGCGATAGTTGGAAAATATAATTTATTAATGAGCGATCTTTAATTTAAGTTTTCTTCCCCAAGGGTGACTGGGGTATAGAAATATGGTCACTTGGTCTTCTCCCGACTGGCAGTAAAACGCTTGCCGAAGTGGGGCGTCCGTTTGGCTGTGCGGGATGTATCAAGTTTGCAGTCACGTCCGGTCAGAAGGGGACGTTAAATCCGATGCCTCGTGTAAAGAGAGTGCCACGCTCTTTGCACGTTAAGAACCCTTGCAACAACTCTTTTGAGGGGTCCGTAGGTGGCCTGTTGCAAGGCAAAATTTCTGTCCCTATCCAATATACCCTCCTTTTCCGGTGGCAGTCCAAATTTCTCCGACCATCATCCCAGATGGCCTCTATTGTATTTATTGTGAACTTGTTCTCGTCCTGAATATGCATGAAATATTTGCCACTGGACGTTAAGCAACCAACAATCAATCAATCATTAATTTAAGTTTCATTCAGAATGTTACTTCCATAAAGTGTTGTATATTAGTAATACATGTAAGATGAGGTTTAATTATCTGATATAAATCAGGCGGTACGTTTTCTTGTTTGAAATGTTTTTCATCTGTAATTTTGGGGCTTTGCAGTATGGGATTTGCTCATTGTTGAAGGCTATAGGAGTTCCTATAGTGGTTAACATCTATGTCATTTGGTCTCTGGTGGAGGGTTATTTAAGTGGCAATTATATTACACCACATCTCAATTTAGCAAGAACAAGTTCTTTCAACTTCAGTGTTTTTGATGCCACTTACTGTAATAACTCGGTATTTTTTTTTATATTTTTAAAAGTATAAGAAAGGACACAAAACTTTGATGAACTGAGAGGTATGATATATTCCAGATGATGAACATGTCGAAATGTTTCGTCAACTCTGTTGCCAAGAACTGAATCATATTGATCTGCAAAAAAAATATAACAGGCAATCCTATGAAATGTTGTCATGGATAGGTCTTTTTTTTCTATATTTATTTATGACATCCTGCAAAACATATATGTATCCGATTAAGTATCAATTTAAATGGAAAACTATACACTTTAATTTACCAGATTATAGTAGGTCACAACTTAAAACCGTGGAAGACATACTAGTGCAGTTGTTATAAAATAATAGCAGAAGAAAATACGGTTGAAGTCAACTTTCCTATACCAATGACATTACATGTGATTTATCCCTAAACACCTAAACATGTGTTAAGACTTGTATTTAGAAGCCTGTCTGAATAAATAAGTTTTTATGTTTTTCTTGAAAGCATTCACAGATTCAGTGTATGCTTATGCCGATTCTCTCATCTCAAGTAAACGGGATGAGACGCTTGTGCTTCATGAAACTAAAATCAACAGACTACAAGCAGGAATGAGGAATAACGAGTATTCAATGCCCATGCTTTAGCTCTATATTCCTATAAAAAAGGAAAATGCGCGCGTTTCGGGCATTCAGGAGGGCCTACATCAGGTTATAATTTCCTCCTTTTGATATTTCAATCTATGCATAACCATTTTGTTTTATTTAACAATTTTTTTGCAAGTATGAAATAAGTTTAAATATTTGCAAGTATGAACTAAACATGGATTTCTCAATATATATAGTCTTTGAAGGTAATTGCTAGCGAAGAAGTGCGATCAAGTTAACCAAAATTCTCCCCCATTGTACTATTCTATAAATTATATGGGTAGTGCAGCTTTAAGTCCTTTATTTTAAAAATGATATGAACAGGGCAACTATTCTAAATGATTAACACATGTTCCTATATAGATAAGAACTTCCCAAGACTGGTGTCGGTTTGATCACAGACTGGTCAGTCAGCATCGTTTATCTTTAGATTAATTACTTGCTATCTATATATATTTCTAATCATGTTGCTGGACAAAGAAATATCAGAGTTTAGTGCTGAAATGTATTTAGAACTTATAATGATGTATAACAATGATGTTCATTATGATGAACTACAATGTTTTACAGAGGAGGAGGAGTTAAGGACGTTAAGTGTTTTGAAATTAAAAAAACGGTTAGAAAAAAGTTTGTCTGTTTCCATTGCCTAAGTGGAAAAGATGTTGAAGAAGGAACTAGAATCAAGTGACTTTATTAGACTTTGCCATATTGGTATAGAATTGGCAAATGTCAAATCTAGTGATAGTAGGAGACAAGAGAAAAAGAGAAAATCAGGGAATGATGATAGCTCACCAAGTAAAAAGATATCTGGAGAACCTACAGTAAGTTAAAATTATGATTGGTGAAGTAATTTTATTAACATGCTCCCTGGGTAAATGCATTACAAGTTGCCATATGGAGTTGCATTGTATATATGTAAAAGTAGAAGTTACTGTAGTAGAGAGTTTGAGCTCTGGTGAATGAATAGAAGTGTTGAATATGGCTTTAATTTGGAATCAGGAGTACTCTGAGCAGGTGTGTCTGTGAATCTGTTGATTCGAAAATGCAGAATACCTTCAAAAAGTAAATGAGTTGTAATGCAGGTGGTTAGATCAAATCCACAGTGGGCATGCAAATTAGAACGGGAACTGTGGTAGTTTAGATCTCATTTCAATGAAATGGTCAAAATTAAAAAAAAATAAACCTAGGAGCAGGTTTACTTGTATAGTATAGAGAATTAAACAAGAGGCTCTCAAGAGCCTGAATCGCTCACCCTAATTCTTTTGGTTAAATCTCTCATCAATGATTATTTTGGCTTTTCAATTTATTTAAATGTTCTTAGGATCGTCCTTTTTTCTTCAAAAGCAAAAAAAAAATAATCATTTTTTCCTATGTTCTATTTTAGCCATAGAAGCTATGTTTCTTGACATACAAGGAAATAAAATATAAAATTTATACTAGATACTCTGACAGTTATTAAGCTTAAGTTTGGCTGAAATTGATACAGCAGTTTCAAAGGAGAAGATTTTTTAAAGTAAGTCAACATGATGAACAAATTGTGAAAAAAGTCTTTTAAAGGGCAATAACTCCTTAAGGGGTCAATTGACAATTTTGGTCATATTGTCTTATTTGAAGATCTTACTTTGCTGAACATTGTTGCTGTTTACAGTTTATCTCTATCTATAATAATATTCAAGATAATAAACAAAAACAGCAAAATTTCCTGAAAAATATCAATTCAGGGGCAGCAACCCAACAACAGGTTGTCTGATTCATCGGAAAATTTCAGGGCAGATAGATCTTGACCTGATAAACAATTTTACCCCATTTCAGATTTGCTCTAAATGCTTTGGTTTTTGAGTTATAAGCCAAACACTGCATTTGACCCCTATGTTCTATTTTTAGCAATGGCGACCATGTTTGTTGATAGATCAAAACTTCGGATACAATTTATAAACAAGATACCCTAAGGAACATTCAGTTAAAGTTTGGAAGTATTTGGCCCAGTAGTTTCAGAGGAGAAGATTTTTGTAAAAGATTACTAAGATTTACGAAAAATGGTTAACAATTGACTATAAAGGGCAAGAACTCCTAAAGGGGTCAACTGACCATTTCGGTCTTGTTGGCTTATTTGTAAATCTTACTTTGCTGAACATTATTGCTGTTTACAGTTTATCACTAATAATATTACCAATTCAGGGGCAGCAACCCAACAACGGGTTGTCTGATTCATTGAGAATTTCAGGGCAGATAGATCTTGACCTGATAAACAATGTAACCCATGTCAGATTTGCTCTAAATGCTTTGGTTTTTGAGTTATAAGCCAAAAACTGCATTTGACCCCTATGTTCAGAAGTATTTGGCCCAGTAGTTCCAGAGAAGATTCTTGAAATAGTTTACGACGACGGACGCCAAGTGATGGCATAAGCTCACTTGGCCCTTCGGGCCAGGTGAGCTAAAAAGAAATGATGTGTGAAGGAAAACATAGAAAGTTCACAGTGGGCATATAAAGAATAAGAACTGTGGTAGTTTTGATCTCATGTCAGCGAGATGTTAAAAAATTGTATACATATTAAAGTTTAATGTACATAAGAAAAAAAAAGAAAAAGAAAAAAAAATACATATAAAAGTTTAATACGCATAAGAAAAAAAAAGAAAAAGAAAAAAAAAAAGAAAAAATATTAAAAGTTCAGGAGTTATTTTTTAGGAAATAACAGTTTTTATGAATTTTATAGCGGTATACAGATGAACGCATGTGTATTTCAGAGAAATAGCTTAAGTAACTTATTAAGACGGTCTAAATTAAGATTTTTAACGACAACTAGATATTGTATATTACTTTAATTTATTAACTGGTACTTTATTAAAGTTGACTTAGAAGCTTAACCAAGAGTAGAAAGAAGAAAATGTAAACAAATGAATTTTCTATATCAGAGTGTCGGATATATGTCGCACACGCTATAAAGCACTTAAAAACTTTCACTCATTGGAAGCTAATGAAGACATCCGAGAGAAAAAAAAACAACTAGACTATAGAGCTCTGTGTATAATTAGTGGAGCGCCAGAATGAACTTTTTTCAGGAACTGTAATACAACAATAAAACTAATATCAATTTAGCTATTATCAATCTATTATCGAATAAACTTGTATAACTCTCAGCCCCCCTTTCTATCCCACCCACTCATGCACGTATACACTTTTCGTGTCTTATGATAGCCAGAAATGATGTCACAAAAGCAATTACCATCATCTATACTATTAAACGAGAAGACCTCATTTTTGGTGTCGCTTCTCTTCCTTCCACAATAAATCAATCATCATGCCTCTGTGTCCTATAGGTAACATGCATAGTTGCATTTGTCATCCATTCTTATGATTATTCAGATTGAGTTATTTTGGGAGAAAAACGACAAAAAAGGAGTCCGGATATGATTCCGTCATCGGACTAACTTTTAGTCATAGATTAGATTTCCGGTTTGAAAGATGCACAAATACAACCAATCGTATGATAGATAACTAAATATGAAAAATAAATAAGCCAATCAGAGCGTTCTCCATAGCATGGGGCTTAGATCGTATGAACCACAACTATTATATCTCCTTATAGAGGACAAAAATTATTTTTCGCGTTTATCTAATATGTAAACTACGATTATGATACTTTAATATATAGAGACTCTCTGTATGCTGTCTTCTGTTTTCTTTGAAATATTTACTATTTTTTTAAAAGGGGTCATACCAGTTGTATATATATATCTATACTATTAAATGAGAAGACCTCATTTTGGGTGTCGCTTCTCTTCCTTCCACAATAAACAAATCATCATGCCTCTGTGTCCTATAGGTAACATGCATAGTAGCATTTGTCATCCATTCTTATGATTATTCAGATTGAGTTATTTTGGGAGAAAAACGACAAAAAAGAAGTCCGGATATGATTTCGTCATCGGACTAACTTTTAGTCATATATTAGATTTCCGGTTTGAAAGATGCACAAATACAACCAATCGTATGATAATTAACTAAATATGAAAAATAAATAAGCCAATCAGAGCGTTCTCTATAGCATGGGGCTTAGATCGCATGAACCACAACTATTATACCTCCTCATAGAGGACAATGATTATTTTTTGCGTTTATCTATATGTAAACTACGATAATGATACTTTAGTATATAGAGACTCTCTGTATTCTGTCTACTGTTTTCTTTGAAGTGTTTACTATTTAAGAGGTCATACCAGTTGTATATATATATATATTAAAATAAGTAAAATATTTGACACAATTACAACCAATCGTATGATGGATAACCAAAATGGAGAAAATAATAAGCCATTCAGAGCGTTCTCCATATCATGGTGTTTAGATCGCAAGAACCACAACTATTATACCTCCTTAGAAAAGATAATTATTTTTTGCGCTTATCTGCATGTAAACTACGATTATACTACTTTAATATATAGAGACTATCTGTTTTCTGGCAGGGACTTTCTATGTTAGTATAGAATGTCGGCCCTGTTTCTGTCTACGGTTTTCTTTGAAATGTTTACTACTTAAGGGGTCATACCACTTACATACATATTAAAATAAGTAAAACAACCTCGACCAAAAACTTTAACCTGAAGCGGGACAGACATGGACGGACGGACGGACGTCGGAGCGAACGGACTGAAGGACAGACTAGCCTGAAAACATAATGCCCATAAATGGGGCATACAAATTTATTGTTGAAAGGGAAAATAGTGATTTGGCAAAAATGAAAGTAAGGTAGAGATAAAAGTAGGCGTCGGGATCGTGTGTTTTTAAGCTCGGGATTTGGAGATTGATCCTTACTGGATCCGGGAATATATTTTTCGATTTCGTGATTTCGGGATATGCATTTCTTTTAATCCTGCATCTCTGGATTTCATGGTTTTAAGCGCGGGATTTCGGGATCAGGACCCCTCCGACCACCCCTTAAATTAGCCTTAGTCATTTATACATGATACATATCCTACCATTGACATCTTATTAAGGCTCTCAAAAGAACAAAAAACACTGACGGATTGTCCTAGAAGCATATTTTATTAGACTAATAATGGTCTATATATAAGCAGTTAGATTTATTTCATGTTTGAAACGGTGCAAATTGTTAATTTTATTTGACTCTTACCAAAAGCAGCATTAAAGCAAAGGAGAAGAATAATTGTGGTCTGAGGCCAGACACACGAAAATATTTGAATTTAACAGATAGGAAAAAATATCGGACTTTTGAACAAGGGAGAAGGCTGTTGATACCTTTTTTTGAAATTTCCCATACATACTATCTTTTACAAAAAGTCATCCTACAACAGTCCACAAGCTGTAAATACCCGCGATTTCGCGGGTGTGTTCTAGTAGGATGTTACATTAAGAGGTTCTAGATAAATGTGATTTGAATTTACCAAGACGCACAAGACTTAAATTTTACCTGTTTAAATTATAATCAATGTTTTGACACCGTCCCTTAATTTAAAGTCTAATTTGTCAACCTCAGCGTCGAGAATATACCTTTTCGTAACATGTCTACTTGAAGGAAGATATCTTAGTTGTATCCAAACTTAAGTTTATTTTTCCACGCGAAAAACAAATTTCCATTCAAATCGCAAAATAAACTAAACTTTACACAACTAGTCATGTCAGGCCTGAAACTTTCCACATTGCACAGGTTAGTGTGTACACAGAGTAGTATCATAATGTGAAAATACGGCCATATTTTCTACTTATTATGATAAACCTTAAGGTTCGTGTGGACCCTATGGCTAAAATGGGCGTATTTTCACCTCAAAATTTAATCGGAGTAGACAAACCTGCGCATCTGTAAAAAAAATCATGGGTTTTTTTCGCCTTCGGCGAGAACCATTTATTTTTTTAGCGACAAACCAAAAACATTTTTTTTCTTTCAATTTTAGCATTACATATTGTGGCAGATGAGGGTGAAACAAACATTTTTTTTTTCTCAGGGTCCAAAACAAATTATTTTTTTTTCACCAAAACCTGGAAACAAACTTTTTTTTCCAAAAAAAAACATAGCCCCCCCCAGAAAATCAAATGGTTGCTGCCTAAGGGATCCACAATTTTATGGTTTACAAATGTGATATTTTGTCCCATGAACAAAAATTCACAGCTAAACTGTGAAATAATGTTCTAGAGGACACAATTTCATGGGACACTTTTTTGGCTTACACGACATGAACCTTAACATGTTCAAAATGTGTGAGAGAACTAACGTACACTACTGGCTCTGCGGTGAAAATTAAACAAGCATATAAAAATGTGCTTATGTGTTCGTTTCTGCTTTAGTCTACTAAGGTACTAAGGAAAGCATTGAGAATGTTGAAATTTAAAACCATTTAATTCTTCATACTATAAACGACAAATTTATTTTACATTACCTGTATGACGAGTAAAAATATTTGTGACTTCAATACCATAGGAACGGATGAAAATACATATAGTAAACTTGAGGATTTAACATGCAACGAATGTATATCTTCTCAATCAAGTTCCAAATCACTTTTGACTTTTCGTTTGATATTTGATAATGATTAAAATTTTAACAACAGAGTGTCTTCATTTAAAAAAGTACATGAACACAACAAAATCTCTAATTATAATCAAGATAATAGCCCAAAAACGGTGTATTTCCCCATAAAATTGCCAATGCCAGGACAGCAACCCAACAACTGGTTGTCCGATTCGTCTGAAAAACAATTTCTCCCCATGTCAGATTTGCTCTAAATGCTTTGGTTTCAGAGTTGTAAGCCGAGATCTACATTTTACACCCTATGTTCTATTTTTAGCCATGACAGCCATCTTGGTTGGTCATCAACTAGATACTCTTTGAGGGGTCCGTAGGTGGCCTGTTGCAAGGCAAAATTTCTGTCCCTATCCAATATACCCTCATTTTCCAGTGGCAGTCCTGATTTCCCCTACCATCATCCTAGATGGCCTCTATTACAACAACCTACCTATTGTATTTATTGTTAACTTGTTCTCGTCCTGAATATGCATGAAATATTTGCCACTGGACGTTAAGCAACCAACAATCAATCTATTTTTAGCCATGGCAGCCATCTTGGTTGGTCATCAAATAGATACCCCAATGATAATTGTGGCCAAGTTTGGTTGAACTTGGGTTAGTAGTTTCAGAGAACATTTTGGTAAAAGCTAACGCCAACGGAGGACGACGCCGGACGCAAAGTTATGGGCCAGGTGAGCTAAAAATGTATACGGGTAGAATATATTGTAGCGGAGACTCAGACAAGACCAATACGGCCTACTGCATTTCTCTCGATGACCTTTGGTAGAAGAAATTTACAGTGAGAATTTGTCTCAAATGTCAATGGGTTATTCATTTAAGAATTTAAAAATCAAGTAGAATTTAAACATCATTTACCTTTGTCTACATACATGATGTATGCTTGCAAATCACTGGCCTTCTTTTTCAAACTTTTTCATTTCAAACTTCAGATTTGCAATTTTGAAATCTTCTGGTTTGTCAACAACACTGTATCCAGAAGAACAAACTGTCATAATCTGTAGCTTATAATTGCCCTGAAAATATTCATTAACTTTCTTCATCCAGTAGACTTGATTGGCACTGTAATAGATATCTTACCAGATAATATGTCTTCTGATGTAGGGAAAACTCTTTTCACAGCTGTTTCATACTTATCCAAAGATTTGTAACTGCACTTGTATATCCTATAAAATTAATAAAGAAAAAAATGAAAGACACTTTCATGCAAGGTTTGTTGTACGAGTATTCCCTATACTATAGGAGAAAATTTGGATATGCAATATCGATTTTATATCAGATACAAATCTAGGACTTTACAGCCAATTATACATTATCTGCATTAAATATCACATATAATACAAATAATAATAGTATTTGAATAGACACATTAATTCATATCATGAGGAAAATGTCAGAGCAACTGTGTGTCCTGAAATTGGTTGTCGCAGATATTTTTATAGACGCGAGTATCTACAAGTACATATTTGCTGTACACACAAATGCAGTGAGGCGGGAGCGAAAAGATTTGTTTCAAATGCTACGTTTGATTGAATTCCTAGAGAGAAACAAGATCCCGTTCGAGGGGTGGTCAAGTGCGAGGTAGCCCAGGAAAGGAATGTCAAAACTGAGGGAGAGGAAATAAAAGTAACAAAAGAAGCTAATTCCACTTGCCCGAGCAGTTCAAAGAAGGTTATTGAACATGAAGATAAAGCCCGTGTACCCTATATCAGTCACCAGAAAATCACACATGTAAACTTTGCATGTAAACTTGCAGGATTCTTTGTTAACTCCAAGCATCCATTTGTTGGAGCAAGTCCAGACGGAATAACTACTTGCGATTGCTGTGGTAAAGGTACCCTTGAAGTCAAGTGCCCTTTTAAGCATAAGGACACACCTATCGACAAAGTTCCTGCCAAAGACTCTAACTTTTGTTTGGACAATATGCTGAAACTGAAACAGAACCACTGTTACTACACCCAAGTACAACTTCAAATGTACCTTACAGAAAGCAGTTATTGTGACTTTGTTGTGTATACAAAATGTGATCCACCGAGTATGGTTATTGTTAGGTTAAACTTAGACTTAGACTTCTGTAAAACTCTCCTTAGTAAATGTGAATCGTTTGTCAAAGACCATGTTATACATGAACTAATTACTCAGAAGTTAAACAGTATGCCAGTTACACAAGAGCCAACATCAACCACTGAAACTGTTAACCCAAATGACCAGCCGTCTATATGGTGCCTTTGCGCAGAACCAGAATATGGGCGAATGATTAAACGCGACAACCGAGAATGCCCTTACCAATGGTTTCATTATAAATGTGTCAACGTTAGGAGAAAGCCCAGGGGTAAATGGTACTGCATCAGTTGTGAACAATAATCAAAAGACTTTGAAATAGCAGATGTGAAAAAGACATTCAATCATTCATGAATTCATAAAATAAACATTAGTTGTTGTAACAATATATATCATTTATTTTTCATGAGAAAAACAAAAGTATTAATATACATGATATAATTAACCTTACATGCTTATGCTTTATATTGTGACAAATGAGCACTATCTAAAAACTAATGTTTGTTATACATGTATATATATATATATATAACATTGTAAAATGGTAAATAAGAAAATGATAAAAAAAACCAGTTACATCAGACATTTGAAAAGCTATGATTGAGGTTTATTAAAGCACAAGTTATGTTACAACTACATGTACATGTATTACTTTCTGTGATAAATCTTGGTAAGAGCTACTATTTCAGTAAAGGCTATTGTTTAAGATAAAAGGATAAAAGCTACTATTATTGATTAAGTTATGCATGTTATATATAACACAAATTTACAACCTGAAAACAGGATCTTGTGACACTTTACTTTGTCCTGAACATGATGAACTAATTTGATGTCGCAAAATTACAACTCAATTTTTTTTTACAGGTTTCCTATTGCACATGTACATATATGTATATACATTATCATATATTTCATTTAATTTGATTCAATGATTATTCTTCTATAAAATAGATATTATGATGACTATGATATGATTTGTACCAAAATAAATGAACATACACTATGCAATATCTTCAAATTTCTTTTTGAATACATGTTTATACTAATTAAGATACAAGAGCTGGCTGTAAATTAGATATACACGAACAAATAGTCACGATACTGTCAGAATGCGGTACAAGATGGAGGTTCATGTTGGTACTCAGAATGTTGAAGTTTTTCACTCTTTCTATGGCACGTTCAACATGTATACGTACATGGGCAATCTGTCTTGTGAGTTCAATTTCTTTTGCACTAAGTTGAGATTTGCCACGAGTAAATGCTGGGATTATCAAAGTAGCTCCGTGACTAGCTAATTCTTCTGAAATCAAAAATCCACGGTCAGCTAAAACTTGGTCACTATGTTCTAATTTGTCTAGATACCCACTGCGTTGAGTAATGACTTTGTCTGATGTCCTTCCACCGAATGCTCTTGAATCATATGATATGGCACCAGTTGGGGTTATGGAAACGAGAAACTTAATTGTGTTGTGGTGCTTGTAGTTGGACCATGTTTGAGCTCTTGCTGTAAGGTGACCTGGTCGATTTATAAAAACCTCAAAACAATCTATAATGCTTACACATCGAGGATAAGTCTTTTTGAAAATCACTGGCATGTTCTTGATAAGACTGTCTTTGTCTGGCCACTGTACTAAAAAGTTCAACTTCTTGGCTAGGGCAGGTAATCCTTGGTTGAGAATGTCTGACACGGTTGTCTTTGAAGTATTCAGGCGGAAAGCAATGTCTTCTAAATGTAGATTTAGTCTGAGCTTAATGAGTAGACACAGTAACACACCTTTTGGAGAGACGACACGAGAAGAAGGAATTAAGCACAGTTGTACCAAAACTCAAAACCCACATAAATAAAGCTTTAGACGGAATACCGGTATAAAATGTTGTCTTGCTGTCTGTAGCCACTGCACTATCTTCAAATTTTAGGTTGAGCAGTTCTGTTTTCAGATGTGTGTTTTCAACTTGCAATCTATTTAGCTCTGTATAAAGTTGTTGATTCTCTAAACGCAGACTAGCAATGGTCTTAATACAGTTATCATGTACTGATGGCTTTTCTGAAATAAGAAAATACGCATTTTTTAATATTTCAAACAAATGGAATGACAGTCATTAATTATATTGCATACATATAAAATAAATCTGATAGCGGGCCAAACAATTTGCAAACAAAATATGTTGTTAACATTAACAGATGAAATAATTGATTTCAGACATTATGTGATTAAGAAGTGATTTGTTTACACATTTTCTTTGATGTTTTACTATTTTAATCATCATTAACAAAAAAGAAAATTAAAATTAATGAATTACTATAATTAGCATGATCAAAGGTAACTGCAAACTCTTCCTTGTGTAACTGTTGATCTGTAAGAAAAAGTAATAAATAAAACTTCTAATAATTGATAACAACATTTTTCTTAGAATTCCATACATCTGGATTTGATGACATAATAAAAGAAGATTGTAAGATGACATTGTATGATAAATTTTTTGTGAAAGTTTCATCAAAATAATTGAAAGAACAAATATACGTTAATGTGAATAACCAGACTATTAAAGCGAACCCTAAATCTGACTCCACACTAGCATTTTATCAAGGAACACGGTTTTATTCGTTTTCCCTATCCCCATACAATATACCTTAAGATTCGAGAGTTATATTGATATTAAAGTTATTCAGTGGGAACCAGTTTTTTTTATGGTATGTCTTTATAGGCAGAAAAAAATATTAGTCATTCCTTAAATACTGTAAATTCAGAAATTATTACGTGCATTTATTATTGCGATTTTGTCATTTTAGACTTAAGTGCGATTTAATTTTTACGATTTTGAGAAAAATCCTGTTAAATTCATTAAGGAAATGACAGTGTTATTTTGAAAAAGACAGAACAAGAGTGCACACGGTGAACCTAACCCTGAATCTGAGTAATTATTTTAAATATTGTTTTAACCTGTTTTGCCCTAAAAATGGTTCAACTCAGACTTTTTGAAAATGAAATACATTTTAAAATGATGAGAATTCGAGTCAAATGGTGTGCATGAATAAGATATATAATTCTTATTCTTTGTTTTACTTCAAACAATTGGAAACAATCTTCTCTGACTTGGGACAGGTGCAAACAATTGCAACGAGTTTAAACATTTTAATTGTATCAAACATTCGCCCTTATCTGAAGCAATAATGAAACATTGTATTTATAATACCCCGTTTTAGATAGTCAAACCTGACCCTCCCTTTTGAATACAAGGAGAAAAAACGTAACCCCATTTCAGACAAATGAGCTGAAAATGCAACCCTGTCCGTCGGAACATACCCGTCTCGATAGCATATATATATATAATTTTGGGTCCTCAATGCTCTTCAACTTTGTATTTGTTTGGCTTGTTAACTATTTTGATCTGAGCGTCACTGATGAGTCTTATGTAGACGAAACGCGCGTCTAGCGTATAAAATTATAATCCTGGTACTTTTGATAACTATATTCTCCACTGGGTAGATGCCACTGCTGGTGGACGTTTCGTCCCCGAGGGTATCACCAGCCCAGTAGTCAGCACTTCGGTGTTGACATGCATGTCAATTATATGGTCATTTTTATAAATTTTCTGTTTACAAAACTTTGAATTTTTCGGAAAACGTAAGGATTTTCTTACCCCAGGAGTAGATTACCTTAGCCGTATTTGGCACAACTTTTTGGAATTTTGGGTCCTCAATGCTCTTCAACTTTGTATTTGTTTGGCTTTTTAACTATTTTGATCTGAGCGTCACTGATGAGTCTTATGTAGACGAAACGCGCGTCTGGCGTATAAAATTAGAATCCTGGTACTTTTGATAACTATATTCTCTCATTTAACTGTTCGTGCTTTTGTTCTGGGTCCTTTTTACCCATTTTGTAATAACGTATTTTTGAATTAATATATGCTTGGATATAACGTGCTATTGAAAAATAACTCTTGGTGAACTAAGACATCAATTTACCATTCACCTATTCTATAAAATGTAAACAACTTACTTCCTTAGTCACAAGGAATTCAGAAAACTTAAAATTAAGGCGTTGTCAAGCCATCAGTTTGTCATAAACGCTTTTGGATGAGAACTGGCACTGAAGTAAGATACCGTTTAGTCATCTGACAGGATCAAATGGAAAGCAAGACGTAGCTGATTGGTGAAGATGGCACAAATGGTATAGTAACACAGTTACAGTTACTGAAATTTCTTATCTTGCAGCCTGCAATAGAAAAATGTAATTAATTGAAAATATAATTGAACTGCTTGATTAGAATATGAATATTTATTGAATAAAGTTTAGACTGGCAGACATGATTATGATGATAATTGCGAATAGATAATCGTGATAACCACAGATAAATTTCCATATATATCCTGAATAACCTTATTTATTTTCCGTATAATATTGTGTGCAGAAACCAGTTTGCTCGTTTCATCATTGTATCAATTGCAGTCGACGGAAAAATCTGAAAGAGGACCATCTAGGAAGTATCCCTGCCAAGTTTTGTTCAATATGGCCCAGTGGTGTGGCAAGGTGAGCTGCTAAAAACACAATAACCACCAAGAAATTCACCAAACGATAAGCTAAGCTCATCTTGTTTGCAACTCAACTAAAATACAAAAAATGAGCTTTAAAGAACAATACATACTTGCAACAGCTCTTGAGTATTTTAGGTAAGCTGTATAAACTGAATCTTCAAATCGCCTATTATTGGACCCTTCTGCCGAAAACTTGGGCTTCAAAATCTGTGCTATATACTTATACTAAGTTATTGCAGTCTGAGAAGGCATCAACAAGTACACAAACATTGGTAAAGCTTTTCTAAACTGTAAAGAGAATTGTTTAGATTAACACACATGTTTCTTGGAGCTTATATCGTTTACCTTTAACTTTAGTTCTTGAAGTTTTTGTTAAAAATGAAAGTTTTTACAAATAAAACCTTAAATTTTAAGCAAGTCAAGAGAGTTACATTGCACCATTTGCCAAAAAGTGTAAAATATAACAGAATTGGCAAAATCTTTAACCTACAATGTATTTTAATTATAAGAACAGAAAGTAATTAATTGTTATCATTGATAAATAAAACAGGTCAATGTAAACTCCTTTTTAACACAGGACATATATGATTCACAAGGGTCCTACATACCAAAGCTCAATATCAATAATACTGTAATGAAAGTTTCTGAAACAGATGCCGATAATGACGGCGGACACATGCTGACTATATCCCAACTTCTTAAAAATGTGTTGGGATAAAAAGTTCCAGTATGTTCAAATGACTTTCAAGTACAAATTACATCTTAAAAAGGTGTCCAGTTTAAAAAAGATTTAATGATAATGTGGTTGTAAACCTACTTGCTCCTGATGAATCCAGCATCCTGGAGTAAAGTCGTTTTCTTTTCCCCAGACATGTTCTCTACCCATATTCAGAAGAATCGTGTGTACTTGAATCGCTTAATTCTACAAATTTCTTCTCCTCTTTGTTGTCGAGACAGGCATGTGATCTTGGTCAACATCTGTATTATCATGGGGTGAATGTAGTGGACTTGATGTTATTTCAATGACAATGCTGCTGATTTTTTACTGGAGAAACAGATATGACAAAAGCGTTTTCAGGGCTTATCTCTTTTGGGATATTTTAGCATCACATTATTTTTTATTCTTTACTTTATTGATCCATTATTCTATAATCTTTATATGTTTTGCCAATTATTATCTTTTCTGTAAACTTAATACACACCCTTATTAAATTAACTAACCTATTTGATGAGTTCCATTTGTTTCTGATATTTCTTCTAATATCTGATTTGCAGTAAGTTCTACAATAATAATATTGAAAGAATGGTAAATTTATTTGTATGATTCATGTTGAAGATAAACTGTATAATTTATTCAAAAGTAAGATGTCTATGGCTTTACTCTAGCTTTTATATATCATTGCACAAGTTGTATGTGATATCTTTTTGATGACCATTATCACAAAAAATCAACCAATCAATCATTCGTTTAGAAGAAAATATGCTACAATTGAAACTTTCAATTTATATAACATGTATAACTTATAATAGATCTGATATTTATAAGTAAACATTTTCTTTCTTTTTTAAAACAGATCACGTGATTATAATTTCCATTGATTTTAATAAAAGACAGAAATTGAGAATGAAGAATTGTTAGGCTTTGATATATTTACCCTGGAATGATTTTGTTTTCATTTGCAATTCTTTCTTCATTTGCAATTCTGTCTCCATTTGCAATTTGCAATTCTGTTCCCATTTGCAATTCTGTTTCCTCTATGGAAGATATTGTAAATCTCGAATATATAACATGTAAAAAAAAATTACCATTCAAATTAAAACTGATGCTAATTCTATAAAGAATTACAATGTTGATATGTTTACATAGTACACAGATGTCCCACTTAGACTATTATTTTCTATATTCAGTGGACTGTAAAATCAGGGTAAAAACTCTAATTTGGCATTAGATCATACCATAATGAACATGTGTACTAAGATTCAAGTTTATTGGACTTAATTTAGGGTTATTGCATGAATATTGGAGAATATTGTTCCGAGTAGATTTTATGTTGCATGAGCCCAATTCCCCAATATTCATGCAATAACTTTTTTATTGTGTAGCAATATAATATTTGAAGGTAAACATTACTTTAAACTAAGATTTTGTTGTTGATGACGTCATGAATTTTGAAGATTCATTACACTAGTGCTAACTTTTGGTAACTTTCATGTGGGGAATATTATATTGCTATGCAATAATAAAACTTCTAAATATTTTACCTGAAGTGGAACAGATTGAACCATACTCTGACATGGTTATAAATTCTGCATGAATTAAGAAATAATAGAAATTATCCGTAACCCTGTATACATAAAGTCCATCAAAAGCAGTCTTCTATTTGTGATGAATTTGCAAACTTGCCTAGTTCTTGCTTATTTTATAATCCGATTGTAAAGTCCAACAGAAAGAAATATCATTCATTCCCTTCATTTATTTACACATTGTTTTACTTTCACTTTCGATTTGTTTACATTTTACTGGGTGAGTAGTAATTGTTTTGGGGTCAGGAATTGACCTATAAATCCGGAATTCCCACGATCATGATCAGTTGTTACAAAGTATATAACCGTCACAATAGTGCTTTGTTATATCATATATGCTTAGGTGTTGTAAAACGTTTTAGTGATAAAGTCGTTTTTGGAATAGTCTATTGTATGGACGAGTCTACAATTTACTATATATACCAAGGTTTTCACAGTTCAAATTGTTCTGGGTTTAGAATTCAAGCCGAGCAGTTGGATACAAGAGAAGAAGAAAGGTGAGATTAATCTATAGTTCTGAATAAGAATTATAAGCAGTGGTCCTGAATAAGGAGCCAATTGATTAATTCAGTATTGCTGCTGAAGAAGCAGTGGCTTCAGAAAGAAGCATTGGCGGTATACAAAATAAAGCATTTCCAGTGGTCCTGAGTAAGGAGCCAAGTGATTAAATAAGTATAGCTGCTGAAGAAGCAGTGGCTGCAGAGAGAAGCATTGAATAAGAGCAAAGAAGTGACCAAACAGTCCAACACACGCACTGGCCCAAATAAAGTAGATATAAAGCAGTGGCTACAAGTAAAGCACTGGCTCAGTATATTAATAATTCGTTGCTTTTAGAAAGTTAGAAAGCACTGGCTAAGCAAAAGTATATCAATATATTAAATCATCCTTGGCATTTATCGTCTGATACCCATTTTGACGCCCAACACCAATAAAGGGAATCCGAATATTCAGTAGATAAAATAACGCTACCAATTCTTGAGCCTTGACTGTATCCAGAGAAACGACTCTGGTACGAAACACAGAGTTACACAGTTGCGTACCCCCGGTACGTGACATATTTATATCACAAGCACCATTTCTTAAAAAAAAGTCCAGAGTGACCAAATAATTTTACAGGGGAGGATTTGTTTTTTTGTATATATCACAATTTTTTCCTCTTTCCATTTTTTTGTTATATCACCCATTTTGTTAATAATATGCTCAGGGAACCGGATATAATTTTCAAAGAGAACCACACAAGAATTCTATTTTTTTCGTGGTTTCGGAGGAAACATTTAAAAATAATACATGACAGACACTATCAACTACATATTTTCATATGAATGTTCCAGTAGATAAAACTTTTTTGGAATGATCTGGGGGTACAGCTGTTGCCGTCAGATGAGGACTAAACATGATTTAGCCTGGGGCCTTTTAAATTCTGATAAAGAAGAACCAAATACTGAAGATCAGGTCCCTGATTTGTTTATAGATGGGAGAAATAGCTCACCATCTTCAATCAAGTGTTCAATATGCTTAATAGAATTAACAAAAATTGTAATCTCAAAAGACCTATGAAAAAACTTGATGGCACCATGAAAACTTGTAATGAGTAAGGCAAACTGTTTTTAGTGGCTATGACTTAGCCAGGCACGTTAATTCTGTACATTAAAATATAACCCATGGCTGCAACACATGCAGTGAAATTTTTAAATCATAGGTTAGATTAGCTTATCATGAAAGAGGTCATGCAAATAACTTCCGTTTTTTATGCCCAAACTGTGACAAAGAATTTAATTACAAGGGCGATTTTGAAGGCCACAAGGCAGGTCATGAAGGTGAAAAAAAATGAATGTTCCAAATTTGAAGAGAAATTGCAGTACAAAAGCAGCCGACATGTTCACCAAGGGCTTTGTGGGAATAAGAAATCAGACTACGCATGTAAATGTGACACCTGTGGGAAAGTGTTTAAATTCATGAAATATCTTAAAGAACATGTAAAAAGTCACACAAACCCGTATATGTACCAATGTACAGTATGTGGTAATTTTTACCAGAACAGATCCGGGCTGTACAAGTACTCCCAAAAATACCGGACATTAAAAAGAGATTTATTCTGATTTTATTGACACTTAATTACATGCTAGTGGATTACATTATATATTCTTTATAAAAGAAATTAACCTTTCATTATTTTTTATCATTAGAAATAATTTAATTTATCATTTAGGATAATGTACTAGAAATAATAACGATGAAAACAAATTTTATGAGCAGTATAGTATTAGAAATAAAAACAGTTTGTTATTATTACTTGTTCTGTGAAGAATCATGTTATTAAAGTACAATTACAATAATGAAATTGAGTTATTTTAACGTTAAAGAGAATATGTATTCAACTTTCAATTAAAAAAATTCACGCACTCTAGTGTACAGCTATTGATGGTTGTAGTACTTCTAATTGTAAGATAAAAAGGACGTACATCCACTGAGACCAGTTTCAATCCATGCAGAACTCTCCATATCAAACAAATAATCGTGATTCAAATATGTTATCAAGTTCAACTTTCCCAAACTAGCTGGTAATTTAACTTAACCCTTGTTAAATTATTCGCGTATTTGCTTTGTCAGACAGTGAGGTTCAGAAACAAGAACGTCGTTTAAGTCCTAATAAAGAATCGTTTCAAACTAAAATCACTTTAGCTACAACAGACACATCTACCTGTGTAAACATTAAAGTGACGTCCACTGATACATGTGGTGTTGATTATGAATTGTACAACGAAACAGACAATTAGCGAAGAATGTATCAAAACAGGCAACAACGTTAAAGTCACATAGTGCCAAAAATAAGTTCAACTAAGTTGCAAAACGATAATTTAAGGCTGAATAAAGCAAAACACATATAAAGGGGTAAAGTGGAGTTGGCGAGAATGTAATAGGCAAATTAATACAATAAACAAAAGAGAAGATCTTTCAAAAAATCAAAAGAGCTAAAATCATTAAAAGTGATATTTATCCGTCAAGGCAAGCAACTTCTAACGATGAAAAGAGAAACTGGACGTTTAACAAATATAATATGCAAGCGTGGTCTTCATCTATGTTCGTGTTGTTTATTCTTTAGTTCTCTATATTGTGTCATGTGTACTATTGTTTTTCTGTTTGTCTTTTTTCATATTTAGCCATGGCGTTGTCAGTTTGTTTTAGATTTACGAGTTTGACTGTCCCTTTGGTATCTTTCGTCCCTCTTCCATTAATATTTTGTTTTTTTTGCCTATTATTTTGAAACAATATTAGAGAAAAAGAAACATTAAATATCGGGGGATCGGGACTATTCGACTGCGCACAATTTCACGCATGAATTACCATACACACGAAAATTTACAAGTTTGTGTCGTAAATTCACTTCTTTTTTATTTTTCTATTTGTATTGATTGAAAATGTTAGATTATCGTATGTATGTCACTAAGAAAATTTTCTCAAAAAGAAACCTGCTTTTTACAAATACCCGATATGGAATCTACTTACATGTAATATCAAAATTGTGATTCTCTTTTGGGTTTACTTTCAAGCTTCTTCCTTGTCCGACAACAGGACACGTCTAACAAATCCACTGATTTAAGGTAAGTGAATGCAACAATGGTCGAGAAAAATTGTCTTCGTAAAACCACTTTAGCGACAATCCAAATAAAATATCATCGTCTGCTGAAAGAAATGGCTTTATTCAAACTTCTCATATCAAGAAATCAACGCCACTTTGCTTATTTGAATATTATACTAAAGAAATCGGATACGGGTTACGGAAATTACATTAAAATGATAGGGAATTTTGAAAAAATTTCTGTTTTAATTTAAGTGATAGACAGGTTCCCGGGGTAGAAAATGAATATACACACAATATACACCATTTTAACGAAACATTATGACTGTTGTTGCAAAAATACAGGTTCCTGAGCAATTTATAAATTCGAAGCGAGAGGCCTTTAACATTGCAGTGTAAAATACAGGCTAAAATGGCTGACACGTCAAATTTGCAAATTTCGTGTTGGAAATTGGCTTACAAGGTCATTACAAAAACAGGTTGCCGCGGTGAAATTTGCAACTTGAATTTCCAAAGAATAAGCAAGTCCAAACCTTGTAAGTGTAGTCGTTGAACTCTAGGTTCCCACGTAAAATTAAAATGTCACTATTTTAAGACGAATAAACTCACGAAAGCACGAAAATCACTGAATTCGCGTTCATTTTTTTTTTATTTTGACCGCCTGACAACTTTACGTTTAAGGACTCTGTGACGGGCAAACTATAATATCCGTGTTTTAAAGATTTTAATGATATCAAGCCAGTCCAGTTCTAACTACTATCACGTGGTACAATTATCATTACATATTATGAATATTAATTAGAAAAAAACACTACTAATTTCTGGCTATGTTTTCATTTCGCTCTGAGAATGAGACCATATACACATGATATAAGAATCAACAATGGAAAGATTTCTGAAACACATCAGGTTAACTGATATACCAAGCTAAAAAATGCAAGACACAAAATCGAACTAAAGAACAAACCTGAATTTAAAGACTTAATACAAGAGCATGCATATGCGAATCCTGGCTATACTGATACACCAGCACTTGAGCATGTTGAGACTTAAGTGGCAAATGATCCTAACAATTTTTCACTTATTTCACTCCCTAATGATTTGGTCAGCCTAAGTCATTGTAGATTGATAATTGAACTATATTATTTAGTAGAACACTGTGAAACATGTTTAGAAAAGATGCACTTGTCAAACGCATTAGGGGTGAGACCAATAGATGTTTCTGGAATGATGTACATTCACTGTACGCAGTGTGGCACGATCAACAAATTGAAACTGGAGACACAACGACCCCCTGACAGTAAAAGAACTGGTGTTGGAATATTTAAGGTCAACACGAAATTTGCAGCTGGTAAGAATAAAATATTTACATAAAAAAACATACATAAAATAAACATACATAAAATAAGATTGAAAATGGAAGTTGGGAATGTGTCAAAAGATAACAACCCCACTACAAAACAGAAAACATCAGAAGGTCGCCAATTGGTCTTCAATGCAGCGAGAAATTCCCACACCCGGAGGCTTCATTCAGCTGCCCCCTAAATAAATACATATACTAGTTCAGTGATAATGAACGCCATATTTAAACTCCAAATTATACACAAGAACCTAAAATTAAAAATAATACAATAAAATTGAGAATGAAAATGGGGAATGTGTCAAAGAGACAACAACCCGACTAAATAAAAAAAACAACAGCAGAAGGTCACCAACAGGTCTTCAATGTAGCGAGAAATTCCCGCACCCGGAGGTGTCCTTCAGCTGTCCCCCTAAACAAATATATACTAGTTCAGTGATAATGAACGCCATACTAATTTCCAAATTGTACACAAGAAACTAATATAAAAATAATACAAGACTAACAAAGGCCAGAGGCTCCTGACTTGGGACAGGCGCAAAAATGCGGCGGGGTTAAACATGTTTGTGAGATCTCAACCCTCCCCCTTTACCTCTAACCAATTTACATGCTGTAGAAATTTAAGTGTTACAATGCGCACATGAAAAATCTGTTTCAAAAAAGTCTTAGTCTGATGTCAGAAGATGTAGATTGTAAGGAAAGAAAATAAACAAAATGACAATTTAATACATAAAAAACAACAGACAACTAGCCGTTAACTGACATGCGAGAACTCACAAAAAAACACCAACCCACAACAATCAAAACAAAGTAAACAATACACTGAACCAGCAAATTATATCTATGACCAAAATATCAAATATAACATTGAAACATAGGTTCCTATAAGACATAGCAGTTACTAGTAATTATAAAAAATATTTTATAATTTGTGCGGGATGTATCAATTTCGCAGTCACGTCCGGTCAGAAGGGGGACGTTGAATCCGATGCCTGGTGTAAAGAGAGTGCCACGCTCTTTGAACGTTAAGAACCCTTGCAACAACTCTCTGAGGGGTCCGTAGGTGGCCTGTCGCAAGGCAAAATTTCTGTCCCTATCCAATATACCCTTTTTTCCGGTGGCAGTCCAAATTTCTCCGACCATCATCCTAGGTGGCCTCTATTGTATCAACCTACCTATTGTATTTATTGTGAACTTTTTCTCGTCCTCAATATGCATGAACTATTTGCCACTGGACGTTAAGCAACCAATAATCAATCAATCTATGCATGGGAGAAAAAAAACTTCTGTCAACAAGTATTGACAATGTAAAATGACTTTAAGAGTTGGTTTCTAAAGAGTCAATCAAGTTCTGAAAACTAATACTTTGGTAAAGCATTACTATTTAGTATATTAAGATTAATACCAAACATAAGTTAATCAACTAAAACTAACATGTGACTAGTCATCACATTCTGTATACATTAAACTTAAACAAAATTATTTGGTTGAAGTGTTCATTAGAAAAAAAATGTTTTACTAGATAGATACAATCAATATTTTCAAAGGCAAATTGTTTATAACACTTGTACAACATCATTAAATATCAACTCAAAAAAAAACCAGTTAAATATTTGAAAGACACTGAAAACATATATTGTGTAAATTCTTTATTCCACTATTTCAGTTAACAGTATTTATTTCCTTATTATAGCAGGTGTCTTTAATACTTTAGTTATTATGGTAATTTTAATACAGGGACAATCATTTTCTGATTCAATTTGATTATTTCTTAAATCTAGTGTCCATGGGTATTTTAAATACACTTTAAATCTTTAGGTTTTTTTTTAAGAATGAGTTTCACTTTGATGATCGCCATACAAGACATCTTTGAAAGATTTGCCTCACATTGTCATGACTATTGTAAAATAGGTACTACAAGAAAAAAGTGCATGACTTGAATAGTCCTCCATGTCATAGCAATTTAATTTTCAGTTTCAAATAATTCTTTAAATTTGTTTTATTTTGTATTACAGAGATATGAGGTAAATTGGAAAATTGGTCCAATAGTTGGAATCAACTTAGCCTTGAGGATAAAAATGATTATAAAGAAAAGGCAAAAGAAATAAACAGTGAATCATCAGAACCACTAAATCATTCCAAACAATTATTAGAAATGATCTGTAGTTTGGTAGGTAAATATTTTGAACAATTAAAAATGTTGAAAATTTACATATTATGAGTTTGATGGAGTGTTGTCTTATTGGCACTCATACCACATGCATCTTCAAATAAATGTACGCAATAACATCTATCTGAGTCTCTACACAAAAATGATGCCTATAGGTACTATATGAGGAATGATCAATTAACCTTATTCTTGTTGAATTGAATTTCCATTTTTGTTAATGTTTTTTTTTTTGGAATGAATTGTTTAAAGATCAGACTTTTCCTGAAAAAACTATCAATATATAAAATAGAAGATGTGGTATGATTGCCAATGAGAACTATCCTCAAAAGAACAAAATGACACAAACATTTACAACTATAGGTCACTGTACGGCCTTCAACTATGAGCAAATCCCATACCGCATAGTCCGCTATAAAAGGCTCAGAAAAAACAGTTCAAACGAGAAAACTAACGGCCTTATTTATGTAAGACGGAAATATGCCCCTGATGCAGATGTACAGGAAGTTCTCATGCATGGGCTTAGATTTTCAGCCAGGAAAATGGGTTGACTTCAGGTCCCAGACCAATAATAAGGTTATTTAAAATTGTGACATTCCTTTACATTTATTTCCCATGCTTGAGCAAAATATGAAAATTTGTTCAAACAAGAAGACTTATATTTCACTAGGGCAATGCCCGAGGGAAACAATACTATTTTAGGGTTAACAAATCTTCATATATCATTAAGCTAAGGGAAATGAATGTTTTATTCCATGACACATACTTTATTTTACTTCTGTTTTATAACTAAACACAACAATAACACATTGATAATCAGTACCGATTTAAAATTGAGAATGGAAATGGGGAATGTGTCAAAGAGACAACAACACAACCATATAAAAAAACAACAGCAGAGGGTCACCAACAGGTCTTCAATGCAGCGGGAAATTCCCGCACCTATTTATTCATTTATTCTTTTTTAATTTTTAAAAAAATTAGAAATGATTTTTAAAATAAACCGTATCAAAATGCTATTTTTAAACATTTACTGCCGTAAAAATTAACATTGCAAAAGTCAATCCCGACATTCAGAGGGGAATATGAAGTTTTGTTCAATGTCATAGGTAATAGTTACTACCAATCAAATGTTGAATTCGTTCTAAAAATCAACATGCAGTTGAATAATAAGATTTGTAATGTTAATATTAAATAAGGATATTCTGCAAGTCATAAGGCCCTTATTTTGGTCAAATATTACTGTATGCATTAAGTTATCATACATATATATATATATTGTCAATATTTGTACTTTGGTACAAACTAGCTAGACTAAGTACAAGGTATTCTGAAAATTAAATAAACTTACACATTGAACGGGTTAGCTTGAAAACAAGATACAATTATGCAAATTCCTCGATTTCCCTTCGTTTTAATCAAATTGTGATCAATTTTAGATTAGAAAAGTATATGTGCTCTCCAAGAAACAACTATGTATTTTGCAAGTTTCAAATAAAGTAGAAATATCAATCCGTTTTAGTTTCATTTATTATTTTTTTTGCAGTGCAAAATGTTTTCTTAATGGAAAGAATGACAGAAAATGCATAATCCTGCATTTTTTACTGTTTGTGAAAACCATCCATTTTAATATGTTATTGTCATATCATTGGATCAAAATCTGCCCCATAACTGGTATTTCAGACTCTTGAGAGCCTCTTGTTTCATATCACTTTAATTTCTTTGATCTCAAGTCGCTTCGTCAAGAATGAGGATGTAGGTGCTATAAGCATCAACAGCTTGACAAAATCCATCTATGAAAAATTCATGAAAGAGGAGTCAGAGGACACACGCAATTTAGCAGTTGCCCTGGTAAGATGATTATCATGCATATTAGGAACCTCCTTGTTTCAAAGACCAGTCTGTACCATTAATTTCTTATACCTATACCAAACCTATTGCAGCTAAAATTTTCAATTACAAACGCGTTTTGCAGGATTTCGATATTGACGACTTCAAGTCTAAACCTCCTGATTGCACTTGTGCTAGTTCCCAATTCACATATAATCCTGCTGGCCACGTTATTACCGGTGACCTTAACATTGTTAATAACACTTCTCTACGAAACGTGTTATCGAAAGGTCCGAAATATCGTGAGCCTAAATCCATCAATTGGAAACACAACTTTTTTGATGGATTCAGTCGAGGATTATGCCAGGCAATGGGTTAAGCGCGAGAAGGAAGACGTAGACACTCTATCCGAATGGATTAAGGCAGTGAGGTCGTCAATACAAATCAGAATTAAGAAACTGAATGGGTCCATCAATGCCCATTCTACGTCAATCTTCAAAGATCCAAATGTTGCTAAACACCTATCTGACCTCCATGATGAATATGTTGTTGTCCCCGCAGACAAAGCCCCAAATAACATCGTTTTTATCTGTAAAAGTCATTACATTAATTGTTTGATAAACGAATTAGGTATAGACAATTCACTTGGAAACCCAACATATACCCTCACGACACTTACCAAAGAGGAAATCCTGGATAATCATAGGTCTGTTCTTTGTTCCTTTGGTATTTCAACCAAAGATGAAGAACTGGATCTTCCATCACTGTATTGGATACCTAAACTACATAAGTGTCCTTACAAACAACGGTATATTGCTGGGTCTTCCAAGTGCTCCACGAAACCCCTTTCTAAATTATTAACATCCATTTTATCAGCAATCAAAGACGGGCTTCAAAGTTATTGTGAAACTGCCTATTCTAGAGGTGGCGTGAATCAGATGTGGATACTTAAAAATTCCAAAGATCTTTTAGAGTACATACAATCTAACTCTCTTTCATCTTGTAACAGTATTAAAGCATTTGACTTTCTACTCTTTACACAAGTATTCCACATTCCAAACTAAAAGACAAATTAAAAGAGTTGGTATTACTTTGCTTCATAAAAAAGAATGGCCAACGTAGATACAAGTATCTTGTCTTAGGGAGGGATAAATCATACTTTGTAAAGAATCATTCAGATTCAAACAAAAAATTCTCTGAAACAGATATTATCAAGATGCTTGATTTCTTGATTGACAACATATTTGTTACGTTCGGAGGACGTGTTTTTCAACAGACTGTCGGCATCCCAATGGGAACAAACTGTGCCCCTCTACTTTCTGACTTGTTTCTTTATTATTATGAGGCTGACTTCATGCAGGAACTTCTTAGGAAGAAAGATAAGAAGTTAGCAATATCCTTTAACTCTACTTTCCGCTATATAGATGACGTTCTTTCACTAAACAATTCAAAATTTGGTGACTATGTGGATCGCATCTATCCCATCGAATTGGAGATAAAGGATACTACAGATACAGTTAAGTCGGCTTCATATCTTGACTTACATCTAGAAATTGACAATGAGGGTCGGTTGAAGACAAAACTTTACGACAAAAGAGATGATTTCAGCTTTCCAATTGTGAACTTTCCATTTCTAAGTAGCAACATTCCAGCAGCACCTGCATACGGGGTATATATCTCCCAATTGATACGATATTCCCGTGCTTGCATTTCCTATCATGATTTTCTTGATAGAGGGTTACTGCTCACAAGGAAGCTATTAAACCAAGAGTTCCATAGTGAAGTTGAAATCATCCCTTCGTAAATTTTACGGACGCCATCACGAGTTGGTTGACCGTTATGGAATAACCGTTTCACAAGTGATATCGGATATGTTCCTCACGTCGTAACTACAATCCCCTTCCCTTTCATGGATTTGACCTACCGGATTTGTAATCACATAAGCTACACGACGGGTGCCGCATGTGGAGCAGGATCTGCTTACCCTTCCGGAGCACCTGAGATCACCCCTAGTTTTTGGTGGGGTTCGTATTGTTTATTCTTTAGTTTTCTATGTTGTGTCATGTGTACTATTGTTTTTCTGTTTGTCTTTTTCATTTTTAGCCATGGCGTTGTCAGTTTGTTTTAGATTTACGAGTTTGACTGTCCCTTAGGTATCTTTCGTCCCTCTTTTAGGAAACTTTCATCTATAACTTGTTCAAAGGGTATCTACACGTCTCAATCTTCAAAATCGGTTATCTAAAAATACTACCATCGCTAACATTTTTAACAATAAAAATCGTGGTTACCCTTCTATCGATAAGTGTCATGCCAAAAAATGACTTACATGTCCCCGTCTTTCCACCAACAATACGGTAAGGTCCACGTTTAATGGTCGCTCATTTTCTTTAAATTTTGAAACTGATATTACTTGAAAAACAAACAGTATTATTTATTTACTCACATGAAACAAACCGGGATGTGGTATTCAGTACGTAGGAGAAACTGGAAGATATTTATCAAAACGCACTCAAGAACATCTGCATCGTTTTAAAAGATCTAATAAATTCAAAAGTATCATTTACCAACACCTTAAGAAGCACAACCATCCTTTTAAATATTTAGCAGTTCAACCTTTAGAAGTAGTAAATAAGCAGCCTGGTGAATCGCATTCAAAGTTTGTACGATCACGGAAAATAATTGAATTAAATTGGATTAAATAATTACAGACAGTTTACCCTCTCGGTCTAAATGATAATATCATGGGAATTGGTAATATATCTAGAACCAATTCCGTTAACATTTTGGATATTGTTTCTAAAACTGTTCGTAAAAACCGTTCTCACGGTTGTAGAACAAATCGCAATCAAAGAAAATTTCGGGCCAATCATACCAATATTTCGGACCTAATTTCTATTTCAAAAAACAACGGCAGACATTATCTGTTAACAAAACTCTGTTCGTTACCGGTTAATAAGTTAAATAAAATTTTGGAGGATTGCAACACAATTTCATATAGCAGTCCTAAGTATGAAATTGTTCAAATTATTATGGCATATTGTTATTCTAAATTATTTCCCAAAATTGATCGCCCTGAAGATCATAAAAAACATTTTATTAAAATTAAGTATGTCAATAAAGGCTTTGATTTTGTAAATATTGCCGGTATATTTAACGACCATTCTGTTAAAGAACAAATTCCTGGATATTTTGACAATACTGAACTACCTCTTATTTGTTATATTTACAAGAAATCTACCCGGACATTTGTGTTTAATTATAGTCAATTATGTAAAGATGTTAATATCAGTGAAAATACACCTACTTCATGTTATTGCAGTAATTCCGAATATATTTATGGACCCATTTCCCATGTTATAACAGGAGATCTTTACATCGTTCAAGACCGAGAGTTAAAATCATTTCTCAGTAAAGGACCTAAATATCGTCCCCCGTCAATTATTAATTGGAATGAGTGTCGTAATATCATCCACGACTCACTCCATACTTACTGTATGAAATGGATAAAACGGGAAAAAGCTGACAAAAAATCTTTGGACTCTTTTTTAATTCAGTAATGAAGATAGTTGATATACGTATTCAACATTTTAAAGAACATTTTACTGTTAACAATAACCACAATAAACCTATTTCTCGTATCAAACATAAACTAAAAGAACTAGCCAAGGAATTTGTTTTTGTCCCGGCCGATAAAGCTGCTAATAATATTATTATTGTTTGACGTAAATTTTACATTGAGGTTCTGAAAAAGGAAATCCCCAATTCACCAACATTCCAACTGACTCCATTTTCAGAAAACGAAATCTGTAACAAACATAAACTTTTAGCCACTGCTTTACAAGCAGAGCCAAATACAATGAAAGTCCCAACTATGTATTGGCTTCCGAAGCTACACAAAACCCCTTACAAAAATAGATTTATTTCGTCTTCAAGCCATTGTTCAACTACTAAATTGTCTATTATTCTTACCAGCACACTTGGTACAATTAAAAACCTTATAATAAATTGTTCAAATAAGGCCTTCGCAAATAGTGGAATAAATTACTTTTGGAGTGTCAAGAACTCGTTGGAAGTACTTGATAAATTGCATGCTTATATTGGTGATTTTGAATCTGTTCAAAGTTTTGATTTTTCTACCCTGTATACCACATTGCCTCACATTCTCATTAAGAAAAAATTCACACACCTAATTAAATGGGCATTCAAAAAATCAGAATGTGAATATATATGTTCAAACTCTTTTAGGTCATTTTTTAGTAGCAATAAACAAAAAAACTATGTTAATTGGACATGCTTTGATACTATATATGCCCTGGAATTTTTACTAGATAACATTTTTGTTCGCTTTGGGGATTCCGTATATCGTCAGATTATCGGAATTCCAATGGGGACTAACTGTGTACCACTTATTGCGGACCTCTTTTTGTATTGTTACGAGTTACAATTTATGACAAAAATAAGCAAAGACCCATCAAAACAACATCTGATAAACAAATTTAATAATACTTTTAGATATTTGGATGATATTTTGGCTATCAATAATGACGACTTCAGTATGTATATTAATGAAATTTATCCTGGTGAACTTACTTTAAATAAAGCTAATACTAACAATGACCACTGCCCTTTCCTCGATCTTGATATCTATATCACTAACGGAAAGCTGAATACTAAAATTTATGATAAAAGGGATGATTTTTCATTTCCTATCGTTAATTATCCGTTTTTAGATGGTGACGTTCCCTTGTCACCATCTTACGGTGTTTATATATCTCAACTTGTACGATTCGCTCGTGTATGTAACAATGTTTTAGATTTTAACGAGAGAAATTTATGTATTACTGAAAAATTATTACACCAGGGTTTTCGATATCACAAACATTTACAAATTTTATCATCGGTATAAAGACATCATTCGTAAATATAGCTCAACATGCAGACTTTTTATACGTTCAGGTATTTCACATCCAATTTTTTATGGAAATATTCTTTATAAAGCACAAAGGTGTCATAAACTTACAAAACCTTTGAACAGACTTATTAAGAAAGGATATAATTACGATACTGTTGTCAAGTCATTAAAGATTGCATATTTTGGCGTTAATATTGATAAGGTCTTTGCGTCGGAACTAAACACATTTATTCTAAAAACAGTTGTTGGCATGACACGGGTTATGTTCTTCTCATAAATGTTATGATGGTATGATACTAAACCCCTTACGAGAAGGATTGTGCCTGATGTTCATATGATGAAATCATAATCTTTCAGTCAGTTTAATTGAAGTCTGGAGCTGGCATGTCAGTTAACTGCTAGTAGTCTTGTTATTTATGTATTATTGTCATTTTGTTTATTTTCTTTGGTTACATCTTCTGACATCAGACTCGGACTTCTCTTGAACGGAATTTTAATGTGCGTATTGTTATGCTTTTACTTTTCTACACTGGTTAGAGGTATAGGGGGAGGGTTGAGATCTCACAAACATGTTTAACCCCGCCGCATTTTTGCGCCTGTCCCAAGTCAGGAGCCTCTGGCCTTTGTTAGTCTTGTATTATTTAAATTTTAGATTCTTGTGTACAATTTGGATATTAGTATGGCGTTCATTATCACTGAACTAGTATATATTTGTTTAGGGGCCAGCTGAAGGACGCCTCCGGGTGCGGGAATTTCTCGCTACATTGAAGACCTGTTGGTGACCTTCTGCTGTTGTGTTTTTTTATTTTGGTCGGGTTGTTGTCTCTTTGACACATTCCCCATTTCCATTCTCAATTTTATACTTTGCTTTATTACAATGAGAAAGCAATGTAAACATGTAATAATTATAGAAAAGAGTTAAATGAATTTCCTCCAATTTTTAATATAAAAAAGAAGATGTGGTTTAATGATTTTTTTAAACAGGACAATATAACTCTTCACAAGATACCAAATAAAATTAATAACAATACTGAGATTGCAGTTTTAATGAAAGTTAGAGCAGTTTGTTGCTGATGTTTTTTCATTTAAGTAGTCTAACTTATAGTTATTAAACTAATACATGTGTCTGTTGTATACAACTCACTCTTCATGTATCACTTAAACAAAAAGTCATATTCATTATAAACAGTAGTGATAAAATCATTTTGCCTGTTTTTATTTAAAAGAGGGACTATCTTAATTTCAGTAAAATAATATACCATAAAAAAAGAAGATGTGGTATTATTATTGAGACAACTATCCACAAATGACCAAATTTACACAAAAATTAACAACCATAGGTGACCGTACGGCCTTCAATAATGAGCAAAACCCATACCGCATAGTCATCTATAAAAGGCCCTGAAAAGACGATGATAAAAAGATAACTTTTCACATGACGCTTCCATTATGCATTCCATTATGCATGTGTTTGAGGTCAACAAAACAAAATTATCATTTATTAATATTGATATAGCTACGGCATCCGTACTGAAGAAAAGAAAAAGTTATGAACGCTCATGATGATAAAGAAGCAGTTATGAACACACATGATGATAGAGCAGCAGTAATGAACACTCATGATGATAAAGCAGCAGTAATGAACACACATGATGATAAAGCAGCAGTAATGAACACACATGATTATAAAGCAGCAGTAATGAACACACAACATGCTAAAGTAGTAGATATGAACACACATGATGATAAAGAAACAGCTATGCACACACATGATGATAATGCAGCAGTTATGACCTGTGAGGACATCTCTATTTTTTCTCTATCTAAGATTCTATTTTATAACTGGTTGCTCGGCTTTTTAGACACGGGAATCATATTCGTTTTTTTTTTAATGTTGGTCAATTCATTATTGAAAATCTGCATGTTGCATTTCTGGTTAAAACTTGGTACCTTCCGATGCAGTTACTTGTAATGGCGTTTCATTGATGACGAGTAAAAGAAACGTGCATCTACAACCTTCAAAAGCTTATCAATTAGGATTTGCTTCGTTATATTTAGAAGAGTTACAGTTCGAGAATATATTTCACCTCTTTGATGCTTCAAACCCAAATATTTTTATAAAATTTAGGCCAACTAACATTAAAGAAGAAACTTAAATCAAAACGGCAAATAAAAACACCATAATACCCAGTCTGAAATAAGATCTACGCATCGAAGACAACACAAAGCTCTCAACAATCAAAGATGAAGATGGAATCTTCCAGATGACTTGCACGGCCTGTAATGGGAAGTTTAGAGCTAGCAATTGGACTAGATCAGAGTACTATTAATAATTTGAGATAACACCAAGAAACTTTTACAGAGTAGGGGATTAGATTCCAGTATTCTGTTCGACAGAATTGAAATGATGAAGAAATTATTGACAATCATGCGTGGCGAAAGTCCAACAGATTTTGTAGATCTTCTGCAATCATTTAAACACCGGCCGAATGTGGTAATTGTCGATATGGCAACCAAAGTAGCTTCATGCGGCAACCGTTTGCGACCAGGAATGATCCGTTCACACGAAGGAAGAGTTGCAGAGGCAACAGAAGAAAATGTATGTAGAGCTAAAGAGGGTTTACCATTTAGTCTTCTGATCTTATAGGAAACACAAGATGAAGTGAATGAATCGTGCAACCCAACGACTGAGCATAGGACCATTACTGTCTGGTTACATGAAGGAAATTGCAAGAAGCAGAAAGAAAATCTCCGCAAAATTTCCCTTGGAGGATTGACTGGTTCTATTGATACTCAAGCTGCTGAAAATTTTTTTAACTTTTCAAAACGTGACCTATATTTTATAAAATCAAATGTCACCGTTAGTTCACGTATTCATTTGCCGCTTATTGTTCCATCCTCACAACGAAACTGTCAACGATCACCTTTGGTCACAGCAACAAAAAATGACACCAGCACACTAAGTGTGAATGAAAATAGTCAGATTCAACATACAAAAAATGCAGCGACAAACGCAATCAAATCCAGCTATTTTTGAAGGAGTTCGCATACTTAGTACCATAGAAAAAGGTGCAACAGACAATGTTCGTACCAACATCAAACAGGAATAACGGTCGGGGAAATTTGGACTGCCACTCGGAAATGAGGGTATATTAAGTGCCAACAGATAACAGCTTGTTAGAACTATTCAACAGAAAAATGAGAGATTATTTAGAGGCGTCTGAAGAATTGTGTAAAGCACTCAATCAATTTGTTAAAATGTTTTTCTGCTCTGTTTTGATCTGATGGTTCAGGCCCTTTTAACTGATTTCGGAAAATAATTTGTTCTTCTGTTGTAGATGAATATGTTTCTGCAACAACAGCTTACCTTTTCTTCTTTTCTTAAAAAAATCGTCTGTTTATTTATCATTTATAATCCTGGTACTTTTGCACTATTTACACCAGAAATTTATGGCATATACAGTGAAAATGATATTTTAGGATTCGCACTTTACACATACTGTAGTGTAAATTAGACCAGACTTGTACATTTCAATATCTCTGGACAAAAAGTGTATACTATATAGCTTATTATTATTTTTTTCATAAATCAAACAGAACTCAACTCTAGAAGAAAACAGTCGGCATTAGACTTCAAAATTGATTGATTGATTGTTGGTTGCTTAACGTCCAGTGGCAAATATTTCATGCATATTCAGGACGAGAACAAGTTCACAATAAATACAATAGGTAGGTTGATGTAATAGAGGCCATCTGGGATGATGGTCGGGAAAATTTGGACTGCCACTGGAAAATGAGGGAATATAGGATAGGGACAGAATTTTTGCCTTGCAACAGACCACCTACGGATCCCTCAAAGAGTTGTTGCAAGGGTTCTTAACGTGCAAAGAGTGTGGCACTCTCTTTACACGAGGCATCGGATTTAACGTCCCCCTTCTGACCGGACGTGACTGCGAACTTGATACATCCCGCACAGCCAAACGGACGCCCCACTTCGGCAAGCGTTTTACTGCCGGTCGGGAGAAGACCAAGTGACCATACTTCTATACCCCAGTCACCCTTGGGGGTTAGACTTCAAAAACATTGCAACAGAACTAGATGAACACAAATGCGGATGCAGCTTAGATAGTTACATATATTATTGGAGGATGAAGAAACACAGCATACCAGAAGGGAATGACAGAATGGAGAAAATATGCCAAAGTATTCGTCTGTCTGCTGTCAATATTCAAAAGCATGAACGTTGTCAATTGTTCCATGTCGACCAGAGGAGTGTTTGCCTAAACTTAACAGTTTGATCGTCTTTTACAACATTGGAACCGGATGCCGCCTTTTTTGTTTTTTAAAAATAACTTAAATATATCACTTTTCTCACTGTTTTAAAAATAAAATTGGGACTCTTTCTTTACGTATCCAATTGCCTAATAGGTTGCATATACAATAAAGGGCTGCGCTTTAGAGCATGATACGCCCGTTGCTCTAAAAGACAGGAGTATAAGTTATTGTCCCAAAATTGAAAAATCACGGAAATATAAAATTTCTGAAAATTGATAGATATAAACAATTCACCAAAGTTTCATGTACATTGGTGAAAGCCTTTTTGAATTATTGTCCCAAGTGTTGAAAATCCCCCCTTTTTTATGAATAAAGCCCCACAAATCCAAAACTTAAAATCTGAAATTTTAATCAGACTGTTTAATCTATATAGATGATGGTATAGCGAAGAGCGCGTTTCATGTCATTTTAAAGCAGAAGTTCCCAGGTTTGTCATTAAATGTGGTAATTTTACAATAGTGAATGCTTTTTTAAATGAATGCATTCAGTTTAATTGCTGGTGAAATAAAGAACCAATTATGTAAGGATGAAGGATGTCATTTAAAAAAAAAAAGCATGACCACAATATTGTATAAAAGAAAATCAATGTATTTCGGAAAAAAAACATACCCTCCCCACGAAGGTGAATGGACATTGGTTGTTACCTA
Organism: Mytilus trossulus; assembly: GCF_036588685.1. Lineage (NCBI taxonomy): Eukaryota > Metazoa > Mollusca > Bivalvia > Mytilida > Mytilidae > Mytilus > Mytilus trossulus. The sequence goes on from NC_086377.1 coordinate 54,382,662, forward strand.
ATTAGACTTTACTGTAATATTGATTGATTGTTGGTAGCTTTACGCCGCATTAGCACAAAAAGGCTATATCGCGGCGAGAGCTAATTCGACTATTTTTACAATTTAAAGCATATTTTTAAAATAAGACAAAAGGTCCTTCAATATACTAAAATTCTTGACTAAAGCAAATTGAGTATATACAAATAAAAATCAAAAGTAAAATAACGTGATAAAAATTAAAATCGATTTAAATATAATAACAATTTTATATTCTATAATAAATTCCAATTTCTTTTAAAAAAGCAACAATATTTGTAAATGGAACATTATTAAATAAATCATACATATTATTGACATTGAAATGCTTCTTACGAATATCAGCAAAGTCAATACAATTAATTAAAACATGTTTAATAGTATACTTGCAGTTGCAAGGAACACATTGGGGTTCATCTTCATTTTTTAAAAGATACTCGTGTGTTATTCTAGTATGACCAATACGGCATCTAGTAATAACACACTGATCTTTTCTGCAAATAATATTATTAAAAGGTTTGCCTAAATTAGGTTTAATTTTATGCAATTTATTATCATCTTTTTTACTCCATTTATTTTTCAATATATTAAAAACATATTCCCTAATATTAGATTTAAAATCAGTATATGGTATATCACAGTTCGATAGAGGGTCACCCAGGGCATTCTTTGCCTCAAGGTCTACAGCTGTGTTTCCAAGGATTCCAACATGACTCGGAACCTATAGAAATATTATTTCTTTCAGAAGAATTTTTAAATTCCTCATTACATATAAAATTTTCAGGATTGTTGGGTTTTTAATTTTAGTATTTCGTATAGCTTGTAAACATGAAAGTGAATCCGAACATATAATAAATTTGGATTTATCTGAAGAAGCAATAAATTTAAAGCCAAAATTATTGCTTCTGCTTCAGCAGTAAAGATGGATGCATCAGATGGCAAACGGAGGGTTGCAGCTCTGTCCCTGAAGACAGCAGCAGAAGCAACTCTATCACCATCTTTTGATCCATCAGTATAGACAGTTGAAAAATCTAGATAATCGGCTTTAATTTCAGCATAGTGTTGCTGAATTAAAAGAGGATTTGTTTTATTTTTATTGTGTTCACGGAGATCAAATATCATTTTTGGTTTGGGAAGTTCCCATGGAGGACATTTGCAAGTTTGAACTTGAGCAACAGATTTTAAATCAAAAGAAGCTAAATGTGGTTTTAAACGTAAACCTAACGGAGGAATTTTATTTTCATGTTTTGCAAAAATATCTTCATAAATCGGATTAAAAACACAGCTGTAGGCAGGATTATCTGAATGGGCTTTTAGTTTGACAGCATATTGAAGTCCAAGCTTCAAACGTCTGTCAGTGAGTGAGTGCTCATCAGCCTCTACATACAGACTCTCAACTGGTGAGGTTTTAAATGCGCCAAGACAGAGACGCAAACCTTGGTGATGCACAGCATCGAGAATCTGTATGTAGGACTTCCTTGCAGAGCCATACACTATAGAGCCATAATCTAGTTTAGATCTAACAATAGATCTATATAAATTGAGTAAAATGTTGCGATCAGCACCCCAGTCAGTGCTGCCGACAACTTTTAAAATATCTAAAGCTTTTAAACATCTCGCTTTTAACATTTTGATATGGGGTAGAAAGGTTAACTTTTTATCGAAAAGTAAACCAAGAAATTTGGTTTCATCAACCATTTTAATTGGGTTGCCGTACAAAGTTAGTTCTGGATCAAGATGCAATTTTCTTTTGTTACAAAAATGCATCCCGACCGTTTTTGAAGTGGAAAATTTAAAACCATTTTCCGAGGCCCATTTTTCAATTCTTCCAAGACATAATTGTAATTGTCTTTCAATGTTATTCATATTTTTGCCTCTGTAACATATTAAAAAATCATCAACGTACAATGAACCTTCAATATTACTTTTTAAAACTTCAACAAGGCTGTTGATTTTAAGACTAAATAATGTAACAGATAAAATACTACCCTGAGGGACACCCATCTCTTGATCATAAAGATCAGACATGGTCGAATTAACTCTAACATTAAATTGTCTGTTAGAGAGAAAATTAGAAATAAAATTAGGCATATTGCCTTTCAACCCCATATCAAATAGATCTTTAAAAATACCATATTTCCATGCAGTATCATAGGCCTTCTCAAGGTCGAAAAAGACCGACACCACATGCTCATTTTTCGCAAAACCATTACGGACAAATGATTCGAATCGAACAAGATGATCAAGAGTACTGCGACCCTGTCGGAATCCACACTGGATATTGGCTAATAGCCCATTGGATTCCAGGAACCAAACAAGGCGATCATTGACCATCCGTTCGAGTGTTTTACAGACACAACTGGTAAGAGCAATTGGTCGATAATTAATAGGATCCGTATGATCTTTACTTGGTTTTGGAATAGGCACGACGGTTGCAAGCTTCCAGATTGATGGTAAATCACCAGATTCCCAGATGTTATTCATGAGCTGCAAGAGAGCTTCTAGCGAGGAATCTGGCAAGTGTTTTAAGAGTTGGTAGTGAATATTATCAGGCCCACAAGCTGTATCATGGGCTTTTGACAGAGATGTTTTAAGTTCTTCAAGAGAAAATAGTTTATTATAATTTTCACCATTTTTTGATTTAAAGTTTAATTTAATTTTTTCTTTTTGTTTTTTAACTTTTTTAAAGTCTTCCCTGTAGTTGTTACAAGAAGAAGACTTCGCAAAAGTTTCACCAAGTTTGTTGGCAATATCCTTTTCAGATGTTAATAATTATTGCCGTCTTTCAAATGTTTTACAGTGGCTTTAGAATTTTTACCTTTAATTTTATTTACCATATTCCAAACTTTTGTCATCGGAGTGCGAGATGTAATCCCCGAGACAAATTTTTTCCAGGATGTTCGTCGGGCTTGCCTACAAGTCCGCCGTGCCTTAGCGCGAAAAATACGGAAATTACTCAAGTTTTCCGTCGTAGGTTGTTGATTGAACCGTCTTTCAGATTTTTTACGGTCACCTATGGCTTGATGACATGCGTCATCAAACCATGGTTTACTGGGATGTTTTGGATTTGCCGAGGTCTTAGGAATAGTTCTGTCAGCAATTGACGTTAGAACTGTATTAAAAGTTAAAATTGGATCTTGCACAGTCTCAAACATCTTTGACTGAAGTTCCGCTCGACAGAGATTCTCAAACAAGGACCAGTCCGCCTTGTCAAGTTTCCAACGTGGTACTCTCTGTTGGGCAGAATTAAAAAGATGTTCAAGTACTATTGGAAAATGATCACTTCCACATAGATCATCATGAACACGCCATGCATAATCCAGAAGCAGAGAGGGATCGCATATAGTGATATCAATAGAAGAATAAGACCCGTTTCCAGGATGAAGATACGTATTAGATCCATCATTAAAAATGCATAATCCTTCTTGAGAGACAAAGTCCTCAATGATCTTACCTTTGGCATTATGAGTCTTGCTACCCCATAATGGATTGTGGGCATTGAAGTCGCCCATAAGTATAAATGGTGAGGGTAATTGATCAGTGAGGTTTTTGAGTTTTGCTTTATCGATAATTGAATTAGGTGGAATATATATCGAACATAATGTAATTGTTTTGTCTAATGATAAACGAATTGCAACTGCTTGCAGATCCGTTGTGAGTTGGACTGTGCTATGAATGACGTTGTCCTTCACAAAAATGGATGATCCGCCTGCAGCACGTTCATCTACCTTAGAAAATGTACTATACATGTTGTATCCTTTTAAAGATACGTTGTCACTTTCTTTTAGATGAGTTTCTTGAAGACACAATGCAATAGGTAAAAAAGACTGAACTAGAAGTGTTAACTCGAGAAGATTTATTTTAAGACCTCGGCAATTCCATTGGAGTATATTTGTCATTATTTAATAAAAGAAGGGCGAATGCTGTCGAGTTTGCCAGCATTCTTATTTCGCTCACCCTGAGATCGTGATCTTTCGGGTGGCGGAACACTTTCGGTTTCCATTTCAGTTTCGATGATAAGTGTTGAAAATCTGTTGTGCGAGGAGAGTCGTCGATCTCCAGGACTACGCGCAGCTGGTGTTACTCCGCCTCGACCCCTACCCCGCGACCTCGAATCAGAAGACTTCTGAAAGGATGTATTTCCTGGCTTCTTTTGGACATCCTTCTTTTCTTGAGAACGAAGAGGAGATGGGGCTCTGGTAGACTGTGTAGTGGACGAAGAAGATACCTTCTTGGATGCAGATGAAGGAAGACTTTTGGAGGTGGAAGAATCATCTATGTCACTGGGAAGATCCCAGACAGATTCACCGCTCCAATTGTGTATTTCTACTGTTTCTTTTTTCTTTTTATTTTTTTTCTCATTTTTTTTTGGTGATGATATTGAGCTCTGTAAGGAAGATTGAGTTGACTGAGTACTGGTTTTGGAAGATTGTGGTTTTCTAGGAATTATTATTTTATCGGTAGGTTCTGTTTCAACAGGCAGCATTTTAAAATTGTCCGCATCAATTGGCCAAGTCATTCGAGTTTGTGTATTCTCGTGACTGAATGAGCGGACAACTTTGCTGGCGTACGATGGTCTGTTTGAAACAAGGAGATCATTCGAAACAGAAGCTATCTGTTTAGCTTCTGGGTAACTAATGTTTCTTTCTGTTTTAATTTTAATAATATTTTTTTCTTTAAGGTAAACAGGGCAGTCCCTAGACGATGAAAAATGGGATTCACCACAGTTTACACATTTAGAAGATTCAGAGTGACAGTTTGTTCCCTCGTGTCCTTCGTCAGAACACTTGAAGCATCTCTGCTTACCACGACATTGTTTGCTTCCATGACCAAACTTTTGACAAGTAAAGCATCGAATTGGGTTAGGGATAAACATGTCAACTCTGATTCCGAAGCAACCTAAAGTAATAGATGGAGGAGGAGTTGGAGTTCTAAAGGTCAAAAGATAAGTATTTAATTTGATTATATTTCCATTCTTTTTAATTTGAAATCTAATAACATTAGTTACACCTTGGCTTGAAAGTTCCTCACCGATTTCTTCCACGGTAAGGTCACCAAGATATTGACTTCTGTCTCGAATGATCCCCTTACAGCTGTTCAAACTGTTATGAGGAGAGGCAGAAACAGGAAAGTTTGATATTGTAGACATTGTAAGTAAATTTGTTGATTGACTTTTGTTGGAACATTCAACCAACAAATTGCCAGATCTCATTTTTGAAACTTTTTTAACAGTACCAGCAACGCTTTGAATTTGTTTGTGAATTACAAAGGGCGATATTTTTGAAATTGGTTTTTCTTCTGTTCCTTTTATTACAATAAATCTGGGCCAACTGTCATCTTCCCGACAGGGCTCTGAATCATCACATTTTCTTTTCTTATGTATTAAAGCTGATTTAGAGGGTTTGTTTTGTTGTGCCATATGAAAGGAGAAAGATTCACCATTCTTGCCATCCACCCACCTCGGAGTGCCTACAAGGGCGATGCTGTGTTTCCGTGGCGAACCGGGATCGAGTGCTAATGCTGAAAACGAGCTCCAAATATAATGTAGCTGGTCCTCAAAATCAGCACCCAAGATCCACTGCGGAAAGCACCAGATGTTCCAAGAATAGTATACTCAAGCAGAGCGTATCCATCAAGCGAAAAAGAAAGCGTACCACTTGATTGACCCATGAGCCATCGCCTTCTTCAGTTATCCAAAATATAAATAGCTTAATTTAAAATACATGTGTATATTATGAAAATTGTAACAAGAAAGCTTATTGTTGAGGATTAACTGAAGGGCTCGACATGACCAGCCGATTGATCGAACCGGGTCCATCCGACCTCCCGTTTAGATGATTTCGAAGCCAAAGCAGCTTATTGAACTATAGTCTCGTCCGTCCGGGTATTTTCTGACCGTAAGGAGTCTGGCTATAGCTCTCATCCACAAGGATCTCGTCAACCACCGACACGGGTAGCAACCCACGGCAAACGGGTTGGAGAGCCTATTTTATTTAAAACATCGGGCATCTCACGATGTTCGGATCACTTTAGTCTGGTCTCTACCCTTCGACCTGTCCAGCATGGGTAACCCTACCAGGAGACGAAGCTCCAGCTGGCATAGCTCTTGGGGTCACCGAGACACGCAAGCCCTCCGACCACGGCAAGGATAGCGATCCACCGGAGGGACTTTACTGTAATATGAACTGTTTATATGTTATCAGGGAAAATTTGCAAGGGGTTCTTGAGAGCTTACCTTAAGTCGGCATGTGATAGTGTTCCATCTTAAAAACAAGATATAGAATGCCAGTAGGAATAAGTCGCATCAGCCTGTTTAATCTATATAGAAATACTCATTCAGATGATGGTAGAGCGAAGAGCGCGTTTTATGTCATTTAAAAGCAGAAGTTTCCAGATTTGTCATTTAATGCGGTAATTTTACAATAGTGAATGTTTTTTTTTTAAATGAATGCATTCAGTTTAATTGCTGGTGAAATAAAGAACCGAATATGTAAGAATGAAGGATGTACGCTCCTTTCGTTTCTAAAATTTGACAGATATTCGGAACCCCCGGTTTTTATTCGTGCAGTCCAATTACAAATTTGAACATTAACCTCTTCTTATTATAAAAAAAGTCCTGTGTTTTTTCCCAGCAATATGCATTACTATCGCTTTTTCGGATGTACAAAGACCAAATACTGGGGCTCATCAGTGAGAGTACACCAACTACAGACGAAGAATATGTTGACCTTTATTTTAAGATAAAGAGAACTGACATAATGCAGGTACAAGGTTCAAACACTAGAAACAAGAACATACATAAACAAAATTATACTACTTATTTGGTTTTAAGTGAGCTATGAAATACAACTTATATCGTCTACCTAGTTGTGTTCAACCATAACTAATCAACTAGCTACATTGTCCTGGGACTTTTCAGCTGCACTTGGAATTTAACTAGTTGAAAAATATTGAAAACAACACGTTATTAATTTCTTGCGTCCGAAGCGCTTTTCTAGATTTACCTTCATCAGGAACGCTCAAAGCCAAACATTTGAAATCCGAAGAAAAGTTACATCTGAACAAATTAACTAGTTGAAAAGTTCCGCGGATCAACTGAACTAAGCGACCACAATACTAGTAATACTTGTATATAATTAATGTACTAGTATTGTATACATTGATTGATTGTTGGTTGCTTAATGTCCAGTGGCAAATATTTCATGCATATTCAGGACGAGAACAAGTTCACAATAAATACAATAGGTAGGGTGATAAAATAGAGGCCATCTGGGATGATGGTCAAGGAAAATTGAACTGCCACTGGAAAATGAGAGTATATTGGATAGGGACAGAAATGTTGCCTTGCAACAGGCCACCTACGATCCCTCAGAGTTGATGCAAGGGTTCTTAACGTGGAAAGAGCGTGGCACTCTCTTCACACGAGGCATCGGATTTAACGTCCCCCTTCTGACCGGACGTGACTGCCAACTTGATACATCCCGCACAGCCAAACGGACGCCCCACTTTGGCAAGCGTTGACAAAAATGAATGCTGTTTGTAATTTTTGACATTATTACATAAGTTTGCTTTTTTCACATTTGTCACGATTGAAGAAAATGACTATATAATTGTTATAAAATTTAAACAATGAAAATTAGTATTTTGTTCCAATACAATTAATTTATAAAATAAAGTGTAATATGCAATAAATTGGAATACTCTCAAAATGCTTATTATTTTTTTCTTATATATTTACAGACAAACTTCAACGTAAATGTTGGAACAAACAATGTAATTATATACAAAGGTAATAACTATTAAAAATTTCCAAAATGTCTTATTTATTATGTCTGAATGATGCTAGTACAAGATACATGTCCATTCAATTGTTTAAAAAGCCAATATTCTATTTTCTAATTATAATAGATAAAAGTTACATTATAATACAATTGAATGGATATGGGGAATGTCTCAAAGAAATAACAACCCGATCAAAGAGCAAATAACAGTAGAAGGCCAGCAATGGGTTTTCAATACAGTTAGAAAATTCAGTACTTGGAGAAATACTTAAGCAGGACCCTAAACAACAACTTCAGTGATAATGAAGGTCATAGTAACATCCAAATATACTATAAAAATAAAGGTCTGAAGTCGAAAGAATATGTTACACTCATAATATATATATATATATATATATACAACTCGTCTAAACATCAACCCAACAATGTTAGATCTGTAAATTTGCTTTCGCAAATTTTTGGTTCTTCCCTCGCCGGGATTCGAACCCATGCTACTGTGATATCGTGACACCGAATCGCCTGCACTGCAGCCGTCCCGCTAGACCACACGACCACCTGGGCTCTCAAAAAAAGAGCTTTCGCTGGCCATGTGTTACCTTTCCACGTCAGTTTTAATCTAGCGGCGTACTACAGTACATGATATATTAGGCATGAAGATGTTATATATATCAAAAACATAAATAGTGCTACAAAACATAATTATTCCTTTTAGAAGTAATTATCATAAACACTTATGAGTTAATTATGAAATAGTGCTCTGACCACTGTCTGTCTGTCTGTTTGTCTGTTGCTATAGTGAACTTTAAATATCACTCTTATACAATATAACCACCATAATCTGGATTTATAATATTCATTTTATATGAAACTAAATATAAAATTGATAAACAATACATATTATAAAAACATAAAAATAGTCTTTGAGATATGCATATTACAAATATAATAAAAAAAAAACATGTATTAACCAATTGTTTAAAAGTTACATACAATTGATATATTACTGAATATCAATAACTAATTTAATTTGACACAATTAAGATGATTCAATTATGTTTCTTTATAAAATATTATTTATTAAAAGATAATCTGTGTATAATTAAGAATTTGCAAAGTGTCACTTTTCAAATCTTTGGTCTGGTGCACATATTTTGCTTCATTTTGTATCAAAAATATTATTCTAATACATGTTTTTCTTTTTCAATTTCAGAAAGTGAAAAACAAAAACCACAAAATAAGGGACTGAATTGACAAAGAAAAAAAAATATTTATAAATTTACCATAGTTTTTATTTCATATAGCCTTCCAAAGCTTTAAACTTTTAAAAAGGTAATAGTTCAGTAAACATGTCATCAATTACTATTTCCAAGTAAAGGCCCTCCTACAACGTCTATTGCAGCTATCAATACCAAATTTGAACCATCGATAGAACTTATTATGAAGTTTTACAAGATGACCTTTTGTAGGATTTCACCATCCCCTTTAGAAGTTACCTCCCTTTTTATACGACCCCAAAAAAAAATTTGGTTCGTATAATGGTATGATGTCGTCGTCTGCGTCGTTGTCGTCCGAAGACACTTTGGTTTCCGGATAATAACTTTAGTTTAAGTGAATAGATCTTAATGAATTTTTTTCAGAAGGTTCAATACTAAAAAAGAAATGTTGGGATTTATTTTTTGGATGATGATCCGAACAGTTTAGGAATCTTTCAACATTTTTTTGGCATGGCCTCCCCATGTTTCTTTTGAAGTTATCAAGACCAAACATGGACCATCGATAAACTTCATCATGAGGTATAATTTTTTTTTCATCCAGCATTTGTTTTACATGGCCTCCCCTCGTTTCTATTGGAGTTATCAAGACCAAATATGGACCATCGGTAAAACTTTTCATGAAGTACATGTATTACCAGATGAGGCTGTGTAGCATTTCATCATCCCCTCTAGAAGTTATCTCCCTTTTATTGGTTTTTTCGACATGTCCCCCCCTCGTTGTTTTTGAAGATACCATGACCTTTTTTGGACAATAGTTAGATCTCATCATGATGTGTTACCATATGAGGCTGCTAAGGATTTCATCATTCCCTATGAAAGTTATGTTCCCTTGAAGCAATTTCTTTCTTTTACATTTTTCTCAAAAAGTATTCAAGATAGAATCCATCTGAAAACGGCAACATCTACAAGACCAGATGGCAATGTTAATTAATATATACAATCATTTTGTTGTTAACCCTTATAAGAAGTTATTTCCCTTGAAAAAATCTCGAGTAAGATTTGGGACCTACAACAATAATCTTAAGTTCATGTGACCTTCAATATGCACCCAAGGTCAAAGGTCACAGAGTGCAAAAAAAATTACGCTGCAATTTCAAGCTTTCATATTAAGAAAACGATAAGAGTTTGCTGCATACTTACAGTGTATAAAATGTTCCTCTCGATGAGCTTTACATTTTATACACTGAGCTCAAAAGAGTCCGACTGTCTGTTCAAAAGTTACGACGGGATGATTCTTAAAAGTATAGTATTGTGTACATATCGTTTACAGATATCAAACTTTCTAGAACATGGCGTTGTAGCATATCAAATGAAAGCTCATCTACCCTGTGTTACATATATCATACTTCCGATCTCAAAAATGTAGGCGGATGAGGTCATTAAGTGTAAAAAGCGAAAAGTTTCAAAAGGTATGCTTGTCGTATATCAAACGAAAGGTCGTACGAAGAACATTAGGAAAACATCACTTTTACAGGAAAGACCTTTCAATTGTTTTACAAACAATTGAGATACTAGTTTTTTTCTTTTTTTCTTCCAGCATTTTTTTTTGGCAAGCCCATTTACCGCTTCTATCGCAGTTATCATTACCAAATGTGAAACATCGATAGACCTCATCATGAAGTTTTACCAGATGAACTTTTGTAGGATTTCATCATCCCCTTTAGAAGTTATCACCCTTTTATTGATTTTTTTCAACATGACCCCCCCCCCCCCCCTCGTTGTTTTTAAAGATATCATGACTTTATTTAGATAATAGGTAGATCTAATCATGATATATTACCATATGAGGCTGCAAAGGATTTCATCATCCCCTATGAGAGTTAGATCCCCTTGAAACAAATTTCTTTCTTTTGCATTTTTCTCAAAAAGTATGAGATAGAATCGATTTGAAAACGGCAACATGTACAGGAACAGATGGAAAACTGTATTGCCATGAAATTGAGTTGGCTAGGGAGAAAGGACAAGACTGCTTTTCCCCCGAATGATCCTTGAAGATGTTGTATTAAGTAAGCATTACACTTTATGGCAAAATGTACCCACAAATCTTTCTAATGCTAATGAATTGCTGACCATAAGACAAATAACCAATATTTAAAAAGAAAGACAAATATTGTTTATTTAAGATTTTAATGTTTACCAGAATGTATTTTCTTTAGGAATCGTCAATAATCAAAGCTTAGCCTTACATAAATTAGATAAACCTCTTTCAACAACACCACCTCATTCGATCTGAGACCAATTGCGAGTTTTACAATGACATCGAATATGCATAGAAGAAGACGTGATTGTCAACTATGCTAATCCCATGATAAGGGATGATAAATTAATGTCGAATTTGTGGATGAACTAGGACGCAAATGTCGTCTGAAAGAAAGCGCATGCCGGATTTTGGGCGGAGATCATGGAAAGGTCAATTACAAGGGGAAGATGAGAGATCCAAAGAATTTTACTACATTTCTACATTACTTTCACAAGAGGTTTTCAATGGCAAGTAGGATGTTCTTCATGTAAAGTAAACAAATTTAATGTGAAGTTTGTATATAAAAAAATATTCTTATGTTCAAATGTAATGAATGTATGTATTTAATGTTGTTAAAATCTTTAAACAAAAACAAAATGTATTGTAGAAGAAAAATAGAGTTGATTTTACTTCTGACGAGACATAGCTTCTTATTGATTATTCTCCGTCTTATTATCCAGACTGCACTTTCTCTGTCTTACTTAGTTCGCGGTCGCTGCCGTTTAAGTCTGGATAATTGTGTGAATGATATTATATGAACGAACTCAATTCTATTTTAGGTATCGTGTCCGAATTACATTGTTACTTGTATGTATTTATTGGGAATGATAGGATATAGAGTTCGTCTCACTGTTTGTCCAAAGGGGGTCCCGACATGTTCTTAGCCTTAGTTCTCCCGGGTTATAAATGTCGTATTGGTCATACTAGAATAACACACGAGTATCTTTTAAAAAATGAAGATGAACCACAATGTGTACCTTGCAACTGCAAGTATACTATTAAACATGTTTTAATTAATTGTATTGATTTTGCTGATATTCGTAAGAAGCATTTCAATGTCAATAGTATGTATTTACGCCGAATTAGCACAAAAAGGCTATATCGCGGCGAGAGCTTATTCAAATATTTTTACAATTTAAAGCATATTTTTCAAAAATGGCAAATATATTTAAATCCTAGACTATTTATTTTTTATGATTATTTACAAATGAAAATCATTTGGTGAAAAAACTTTAAAACTTCCCACTGGGGAAATCATAAAGACTTCAAATGGCATCCGAGCCATTGTTCCATCTAGCATAATTCAACAATACACATAGTACTGGGAGGAAGTAAACATCGTGTCCCTTGGTAAGAAAATTAACACTTTAAATAATTTTTAATACGGTTAAATGTGACTTAAAATATTAAAGTTCCTGAACATCCGTCCATTTCACCAGGTGTCAATCTGTCTGTCCGTTATACAGTTATATAGTTTTTTTTTTAAATGCTATTAAATGAGTGTTTTTAACAGTACTTTACTATTATTGGCCTTATGAACAGGTTTTTGTTTCTAATCAGTTTTTAGTGTGGCATGAATGTTCTATAAACGCATTATGTTAAGTGAAAATATATAATAAAATGGCCATTTTTCAGGTTAAAAGAGAAAGATGACCAAACTTTCATTAGAAAAAGACTGTAATGACCTTCAGCCATGGATAAAAAGTATTGTCAACCATCTGTACTGGACTGCTGCCTCTTCCACAGGACAGGACCAAGTTGCCATTGTTGTTAAGTGGTATTCCATTCTGAACCACATCATACATGTACATGATGGGCGTGGTGATGAATTTCCAGCATGGGCAGAGAAATGACTTAAACCAGGTACTGCTAATTCTTAAAAACGATTTGTAAAATTAAGGACACAAGAGTGGAGATATTAGGTTTATCAAATATTATAGCCATTATTGTATGAACTTTTCAAACTTCAATTGTATCAAAACTAGCCATCAATATTTTTATAGAAAATCCACAGCCTTTATCCTTGTACTCTCATATTTGGCAATTTGATAATTGATAGATATAGGATTATTGCATGCAGTGCAAGCATTGATTTCCATAAAACAAGTTTATAAATGTAGTTATTGGTTAAAACAAATATAAATATGGCCAAAATCAAGTACACCTTTCAGGGTGCGCTCGACTTTAGTGACTCAGCACGAAGTCTTTTGGAATTTACAGGTTGCTTAGAACTTTTTGTAAAAAATATACACTAGCACATCATAGAAAATCAAGTGAGTAATTTATGTTTCAAATATTATAACAAAAATTTATGTATTAAAGGCTGTGGATTTTCTTTAAAAATCTTGATTTATTTGACACAAAGTCCTTTTTTTTCTATCAAATACAATGAAACAGTATAAAACAATGCTTTGCATCAAGTTTCACCTTGGAATATGTACTAAACGGCCTATCTCTTTTATTCATTATATCTGTAGCTTTTATACAATTGAGGTTTGAAAAATTCGTACAAAAATGGCTACAGAAAGGTACATAAATCTTAAATTTATATCAAGGTTCATGTGGACCCTATTGCTAAAATGGCCGTATTTTCACCTCAAAATTTACTCTTGAGTACAGGCAAACCTGTGAATCCGGAAATGTTTTAAAGCATAGCATGCCCTAGATAAATAGAATTCAAATGCATTGTATGATTTAGAAAATTCATAACTTAAATGGATTTTGCCGTACACTTTTTTTCGTCACTGCAGAAGATGATAAAATTAACAAACAGTTGAGTTTACCTTGATATGGTCCACTCAGGTACATAGTTTAAATAACTAATTATTGTCAGGTATCTATTGTCCATCTTTGTCCATGTCATTTAATACAGCTCACTTCAATTATCACCTTTGGGGAAGTTCTCAAACCTGTTTCCCCAACTTTTTTTTTAGTTTATTTTTGGCACCTTCTGGAGGAATGAAAAAAGTGCACGGCAAAATCCTGGGAAGTTTATATTTTTCTAAAACATAAAACATATTGGAAATTTATTTATCTAGGGCATGCTATGCCTGAAAATGTTTATTGATGCGCAGATTTGTATGTTCTCAGAGTAAATTTTGGGGAGAAAATACGGCCATTTCAGCCATAGGGTCCACATGAACCTTAATATCCATTTTGTTACATCTCGTGATCAGTTGTTCATGTTGAAACAATAAAGCATTAGCTTAAAACACATCATAGTAGCCCTTGCTGAAAATAATCTTTACGCCGGAGATTGACAACGGGCGTCTGTCTTCTTGTGTTAGATGATAGTTTTATACCAAAATTTGAGCTGTGCAACAACAGTCACCTGAATTAATCTAACCAGAACATAAATATCAAGCACATGCTTTCTACAGTACTTCCCAAATCTTGAAATGCATGATCTTTCAGTGTGATAATCTGAATGCCTGTGATTTTCATGTAGTATCGCAGTGTCAACTTCAAAGCTGGTACCTCTCATTTAATAAAGAAAAACCCAAGACAATTTAAGATGTTGTTTCGTGTTTACCACAATTACAAATTTAAGATATATGTAGTATGATTACTTGTATTTTTACACTAGAGTTACTCCCCTTGGAACACATATACTTTGATATTTAAAAGTATTAATTTTAGTTTGTACTGTGTGTCTGACTTATTTCTACTGACAAATATTAATTTTTTAATCAATGAGGCTATTGGCATTTTTTTCGTCTTTGAAGTAATATACAATTAAACAAAAAGTGGCAATATACAATAACAAGAAGAAAAAATTGAATCTTCACATAGCACATCTGAATATTTACCATAAGAAAACCATATTGTACATGTATAGAAAATTTAAAAAAAACGCAATCATACCAATTGATAAATAATCAATTATCAAACTATTTCTGTCCACATAAAAAAAGTTAACAAATGCATGAAAATTAGGTTGAAATACATATTTCATGAATACAGTTTATTGATACAGCTTTGTTAATGTAAATCTTCATCTTCAATTTACACATATTTATTATTCCATAAGGATCATGTCAATCCCTGGTAGGGAATTCATTGCCCTGTAAATTTTTCCTTATTTCTGTGTAGGGATGTAACCTTTAGACCAGAGTTTATGAAGTTGGGTGAATTAACATGCCTTTAAAAATTAGTACAATGGAGTAAATATTCCTGAAAATAGATTGTTTGCTCAATATCACCCTAACTATCCAGAAACTATGAAGCAACATATTGTGAAGGACCTTTGTCAGAAAACCTACATAAAGACTGGTCCTAGCAACAGTTGCCCTCGGCATGGGACTAAATGCATCCTCTATTAAGAGAATCATTCATTGCCGACCACCAACAACATTGGAAAAATATTTAAAATTTCCATACTGAGATATGACGTCAGTGAGCCCAAAGCAGAAAAAGAAATTTGTGATTCTGAAATTGCACACATGAGATGCAAAATGCACATTAATGTTTCTTCCGGTGGCAGTATTACCACACCTGAGGATATGCAAGCAGCAGTAAATGCCAGCAGCAGTAATGAGTGACTCTGGATGTGAGTGTGCTGTTGTTTCTGTAGATAACACAAAGCAAACCATGTTTCAACACAAGCGAAAAGGGGTGAAATATATTTCAAATCTTCAATTTGAAGAAAACCACATTATTTATTGACAAGCATACAACATATGCATAGACATACAAATCACGAGGTCTGATATTCTTAGACAGGACCAAGAAGAACAAGATAATTCACAGTGTTTGATAAATTGCCTTACAATATAACAGAAAATTTGTACCAATGTGATCATAATATTTTGTTCTAATGAGCAATGTACACAAAACAACCAATCAATATATTATACGTATATGGTCTGACCATACGCGTCCAGAACAGATCCATTATTCCCTATTGAACTTGGCATGAAATTGTGTGATGGATTTGATTTTTGAGGGTTTTGAAAACGGCTTTTGTTCTTATTTCCTAATTTCTTATAAAGATTTTTTTATTCAAGTCATGTGGACAAGGTTCAAGGGGAACACAGCACCATAGGAAACTAAAAACAGCTGTGACAGTGAAACTTTACATGTTCATCAATTGTAATAAAACTTATTCACATACACAAAAGTGTCAGTTCAGTTTTAAAACTTTGTGCAGATTTTAAATTGTGTTGAAATGGACCCACTTCCAATGCATGCACTTCAACACTACTAAGTTACCATTATATAAGTAATTTAATATTTTATATTTTAAAATCAACTAACATCTATAAATGCACAAGTATGCATTTTTTTGCATATTATATATATATAAAAAATAGTGATTATCCCCCTTGATGATAAAAATAAACACCCATTGTATCATATTTGATACATCTAATTTTGAACACATGATTTTATCTAACCATAATGAATGTTACAGTAAATAGGTGTAGTTAGGAATAAACATAATTACTAAACAATTCAATAAATACCTGTAATTCATATTCAATCACAGCATTATTTGAAGTGGATCCATACCAAAAGCAAGTTGAAATACCACTTAACCAGTAAAGTTCAAAGAAAAGAACATGACTTGTCATAAGTGTAATGGGGGGTTCCAATAATACCTATTTGCGATTTACTGATCTGATAAAAGGAGATGGAGTAGGCAAAAAAGTAACCTTGTTCGCCACTAAGATTAAGAATGTCTTTCAGAGTAGGGGTTAGGACAGTGATATCGAAGTTGCTTGATTGATTGTTGGTTGCTTAACGTCCAGTGGCAAATATTTCATGAATATTCAGGACGAGAACAAGTTCACAATAAACACAATAGGCAGGTTGATACAATGGAGGTCATTTGGGATGATGGCCGGAGAAATTTGGACAGCCACCGAAAAAGGAGGGACAGAAATTTTGCCTTGCAACAGGCCACCTACGGACCCCTCAAAGAGTTGTTGCAAGGGTTCTCACCGTGCAATGAACGTGGCTCTCTCTTTACACGAGGCATCGGATTTAACGTCCCCCTTCTGACTGGACGTGACTGCGAACTTGATACATCCCGCACAGCCAAACGGACGCCCCACTTCGGCAAGCGTTTTAATGCCGGTCGGGAGAAGACCAAGTGACCATATTTCTATACCCCAGGCACCCTTGGGGATGTCGAATTTCACAAAGTCGCAACGATGACAAAACGAGTGTTTTGCCTATGGATATAAATATTCACTGGTTAATAATACTATTAAAGACTTGGTATACAATACACCGAATAATTGCTCTCAGTATTCATTTTTATACTATGTACTAAACGTTTTAATACTTTTATTTAGAGTAGGATAGTTTTCTAGTTATTTGTTTATTATATTTTGAAGTACCAATGTTTTTTTAAGATCGTTATGTGTATTATGTGTATTACACATGTTTATTTCTCTAGATCTGGTAAAGGAAGGAGAGAGAGTACAGGCAGTTTGTAAAATAGTACACGAATGCTAATAATAATAATATTATCGACTTTGAACAGGAAAGACTAACATCTACCATAAAGGAGAAACAATATTCGTAAACATTTGTAACAACCAATTACTTTGAATTGTCATTGATATGGTTATATTTATAAATTTACTGTTTACAAATTTTTGATTTTTTTGAAATACCAAGGCTTTCCTACCTCAGACATAGATTATCTTATCTGTATTTGGCAAAACATTTCGGAAGTTTGGTCCTCAATGCTCTTCAACTTCGTACTTTATTAGGCCTTTTAAACTGTTTTGGATTCGAGCGTCCATGATGAGTCTTTTGTAAACGAAACGCGCGTATGTACGTAATTTAATCCTGGTATTTGAGTTTATTTGGTTCCGGCGGAACTTTTCAACTGGTTGTTTCATTCCGGTGCAGTTGAAAAGTTTCGTGGAAAAGGTAGCTAGTTGAAAAATCCCCGAACAATGTATCTAGTTGAATAGTTCTGGCTGAACAAAACAACAAGTTAGCAAAAGTTGTATAGCATAGCTCACATAAAACGGGATACGTTGCATTATCATGCACATTTAGCGATTATAGCTTAGCTATCATATGTTTCATGATAACGTCCACTTGATCTAATGAAAAGGGCTACCATCTGTGGTTTAAACATATCAGAATTTAATGAATGGAATTCGTTGTCTGGTTTATTAAATAGTTTCAAAGAAGATGAAGACTTGAGAACCTTAGACATAAGATATCTTAAAAATTAGAATAGATAAGAGTATTGGCATTCCAATGGATGACTTAGTAAATTGTTAACTAGGGATTTGCACAGGCCGGATTTTGTGAAATTTGCACACATTGGAATTATGATTGCAAATAAGGAAGCGAGAAAAAACAAACTAACAAAATAAAAGTCCAGAGATCTGGTTTAAAATTAAGTTTTCAAAACGGAAAACCTTTAGGTTACTCGTTTACAGAAGTTAGTGGTTAAAATGTATATATATATAAGCGTCTAAGAATTTAACATTAACACACTAATGAGTGTTATGAAATTAGTTATATTTTATATATTATTCACGCAAAATTTCGCTCAACAAATAAGAGGGTGGTCATGGTTTTTTTTTTCGTGCAACGTTTTCTGCCTTTATGCAATACTAATGGTATTTATGAAGTCCATCAAAATACTATGAATAATATTGGTTTTTAAATAAGATGCAAGAAGTGGACGTACTTAAAGGTGACCGCAAGGTCTACATGTCCATTAATAATGGCTGCACGGCCAAGTCATAACTTTATATTTCCTTCATTTTTACGATTTTATTTCTCCTGCTTCGTTTTTCCTGATTTTTATATTTCATGCAACGTTTTGAGGATTTATCTTTCACGTGTTTCCGTGTTCACAACCTCCCTCAGATTAGCTGCATCGGGCTAGGTGAAATCGGATGCTTGACAAAAATATTATTGTAGCTTGAGCTACACAAAATTTGTGTAAAAGTTTAACATAAAAATTTTTTGATAAAACATTTTTTTGCCGTGTATTGTACATCAACAATTTTGAAATCTAAACATATAGGTTTCTTGTTTCTATTAGTCAAATCTGGATGAAAGGTTGTAACTAACGGAAATCTGTCTTATCTTACGTTTTCAATGAGGCTAGTTCGATCTTTTAATTAGATATATTACAGGATTTCGAACTAATTTTCTGTAAAATTTCCATTTGTTTAACACAAGGGTACATAATAATCCTTAAGTAATAGATATATGATTTAAAAAGGTCTAATTCACCAATTAATGGAACTTTACCATTAGTGCTTTTAAAAAAAGTTAGATGCATTTCTCCACACTTTAAACGACAATTTACAATTTATTTTCCCATTACCTGTATGACGTAAAAATAATAATTGCCACTTCATGTCCTGTAACTTGCTGACCTAAATATACGGCCAACATGAAAGACCAATCTTTAGAGATACACAGTGTTTAAAGTTAGGACATGAAGTGGCAATTATTTTTTTACGTCACACAGGTAATGGGAAAATAAATTGTCGTTTACAGTATGGAGAAATGCAGCTGAAATGGTAGTGTATTCTAGAAGTGTTATGTCGCACAGGAATAACAGAAATTGAGCTAGCTAGCGTTTCACATTGTACATCAAAATGGTCACTTTGTTTACTCCCGACCCGCTGTAAAACGCTTGACGATGTAGGGCATCCGTTCGGCTGTGTGGAATGGGGGCACATTATTTTTATCAATCATTTGATAAATAGCTTGACCCACCATCGTCAATGTTGATGAGTCCTGTAATAAAAACAATCCTGCACCCTCCCCTAAATTATCAAATCAGTTACTAATTTGATAGTCCAATCGACTTGCGTTGCAATTTGAAGTGTATAATTAAGGGGCACAACATTTAAAATAAAACTATCGCCATCAATTTTTGGTTTGTTCGGGATATTGCTTATTAGTAACTTTGACAAAAAATTCATAAAATCTGAAATAGAAATGTATACGTGATAGTGCTAACAAAAACTGTTAAAAGTAAAAATCATATGGCAATGAACTTGTTCCCGTCTTGACCATGTATGAAATATTTACCACTGGACTATGAGGGTCGGTTGAAAACAAAACTTGACGACAAAAAAGATGATTTCAGCTTTCCAATTGTGAACTTTCTATTTCTCAGTAGCAACTTTCCACATTCCAGCAGCACCTGCATACGGGGTATATTGTTCCCAATTGATACGATATTCCCGTGCTTGCATTTCCTATCATAGAAAAATACAAAGACCCATTGTCATGACAAGCTACTGCACAAATATTTGGTAGGACAGGCTTAACCAACCCTGAATTACAAATGGTATTTTCAAGCAGTATTCATTGACAACATTAGTTTTCACAATTATAATCCAAAGAGCATGAAGTACATTTGTGAAATGAGTTTTCCTTGTTTCTCTCAACTACACTTATCACATCACTCATTGCTTCTTTTGTTCATCAATTAAAAGGTGTACACTTTCATCAATAAGAGCACTTAAAAAAGCAAAGTCTTGTACTTCATTTTGGAATACTTTTTCTTTAACATCAAAAACTGTTCTTCCTTTTTAATCACCAATAATCCACTGTAATATTGCTTTTATAAAAAAGACATCATGTAAAACTTTGTTTTTAAATGTCATAAAATATCAAAGACAATATTGTTCAAAGCATACCCTACACTGAAGCTGGTGTGTCAGAACACAACGATACATCGGTTTAACTCATCATTTTTTAAAAACTTTCTGAATTACATTTATAGTATTGTCAATTAGTCAAAATTTTATAAACAGTTAATTTATAAATATAACCATATCAATGATAATTCATGTTAGCACAACATATGCTGACTACTGGGCTGGTGATACCCTCGGGGAAATAAATCTCCAACAGCAGTTGCATCGACCCAGTGGTTGTAAATAAACTCATTGTAGATACCAAATTTTGTATATACGCCAGACGCGCGTTTCGTATATACAAGACTCATCAATGACGCTCGAATCCAATAAAGTTTAAAAAGCCAAAAAAAGAAGTTGAAGAGCATTGAGAACCAAAAATTCCTATAAGTTTTTCCAAATCCAGCTAAGGTAACATATGCCTGGGGTAGAAAAGCGTTAGTATTTCAAAAAAATCGAAATTTGGTAAACCGTTATTTATAAATATAACCATATCAATGATAATTTATGTCACTACTTGGCCGGTGATACCCTCGGGGAAAATAAATCACTAACTGTAAAGTTGTGCTTTGAGGCATATGCCTCGCGACAATATCAGATTGACTCACGGTGAAAGATACTGAAATAATATGCAGATGAAAAGGATTAAACTTCGAGTAACTCGTATACCGTCCGTCTCCTGATATTTCTTTTTTTTGTAATGTGTTTATTGGCAAAGAACTTCATATATGCAATATAATTATAGTAAATAAGTTCTTAGTACATCAGCAAAATCGAGACAAGTACTTAAAGTTGATATTTTGAATCCTTCTATAAACGTATATTGATATTATTAATAATTTTAAAAAGGAATAGAAAAGTCTCCTGATATTTCAATTTCTTATTGTCTGATGGCAATGTTACAAATGTCTTTTAACATTTCCCAAGCGCTGACTGTTGACTGGCACAAGTGTCCTGTACCAAGTCAGGAAGATGGCCATTGTTATAATATTGTTTATTTCTGTGTGTTTTGCATTTTAACGTTGAGTCGTTTGTGTTTTCTCTTATTTTTGAGATAAGACGTGGAACGGTACTTGTCTATCCCAAATTCATGTATTTGGTTTTGATGTTATATTTGTTATTCTAGTGGTGTTTTGTCTATTGCTTGTTGCGTTTCAGTTTTGTGTCATTGTTCTCCTCTTGTATTTAATGCGTTTCCCTCGGTTTTAGTTTGTTAACCCGACGAATTTGTTGTTTGTTCATAAATTTTAAAAGGACGCCACATACGATGGCAAAAAGGCACCAACATTACGCCACATTTGAATTTATGAAATTTAGAAACAGCATGACGTCACAAATCTATAATACTAAAATTACGAGATCCAATTTGTCAGCCGTCATCACGTTAAAACGACGAATCAAAGAATTCAACTTTATATACAAATAATATAGTACAAAGGTGTAGATTAAAAATTACACCACTCCAGGCCCTTTTGTTTTACGCGTAATTAATATTGCCAATAATTAAGAAGTTCCGGGTCGAGTCCGATACCGACACCAATAGTATAATAATCACCTAGTACCTAATACCTCATCTGTATGTTCCGCATCTGACAGGCGCACCACCAAACGGTGTGTTCAGGAATAATATGCTATATACACGGGTCATAATCACAGGGTTGACACTACTAAATTGTCAAATTGTTACCTATTGTAGTATTTTAATCAGTAAGACTTTCTAAGATAACAATACGTCCCGTGGTGAATAATGTCTGGGTGCTCGTTGAAAGTAGCGAGTACATCTTGAATGATGTCTTCCCTTCTTATAATGACATTGATGGCAGAAAGAAGGCCTTCTCGAATCCTGTCTCTTCTTGGCTCTAAAACTGTGAGATCTGAAAAACAGTACATGTAAACTCTACGCAGTGATCGCTTTCTACCTGTTTCTATGCCTTGTTCAAATAACATTGATATTTCGAGACAATGTATGGCTATTCTATTACATATATATACTGGGAAACTTCACATTTTATTAACGGTACATCATTTTCATAGATACAAAATGTAGTTTCATTTTAAATCGTGCAATTCCTAAACGGTAAACCATGTTGATCAAAACTTGTCCAATCAAAACACCATGATTCATCGCTGAATTCGAAGATCTCTTGAGTTTATGCTGTCTGATAGCTACTTCTCTAATTCTCCAGCTCTGCTATTTAAAACAAAATATGCATGTGAAATGTCAAAAGTGACAGTCCTATTCAATCAAAAAGCAATTTAATATTGTGAAACAAGTGATTTATTAATTAAGTATTGATGCGGTGATTAAATTTTCAAACGTTTGCACATGTAATGCATATACAGGTAGAATATATTTAAATTGCAGACTACAGTATAAAAGTATTTATAAATTTATTAGTACATTGTGTATATCTTCCTCTTTCAGATGGGGCGACATAACCTTAAATACCGCTTCTGATGGTATGTCAACTGAATGAACACGTACTTGGGAGAACGTAGACGACATAAGGGACGTAAGCCCAAACATTTACGAGTGTGAAGGAGAGAGGAACCCTGTTGCTTTATATGACGCTTCAAAGAGGCCATCTGGGATGTCAAATGAAATTGACCCCTTCTTCATTGCTAAGCGCACAATACCACTAACAGGCGCTGAAAATGACCTGTGGTTCATGAGCCAGAGATTATGGTCCAAATCTCTTGCAAGTGTCATGAAAGAAAAGGGCAATTTGGACAATAATAAGCGACTGACTAACCACGATGCGCAAAAATACTTGGTTTAAAAACTAAAGGATAATAAAGTACAGGATACTGACATTATGCAGATATCGGGCCATAAAAATGTGCAACAATCAGAAACTACAGCTCTTTGAATGAGGAAAAGTATAAGGAAATATCTAATGTACAAAGCAACAATACTGGTAGACCCCCTCAGCCCCTTGTTCCAGTTAAATCAAACTTACCTCTAACTTCTAGAACAACTGTCAGTGACGATTTCTCCGTTGGTTCCGACAATTCAACCATTTGTTTTCAGACTAACACTTCTAACAGGATAGACTCCATGTTTTACGGTGCGAAATTACAATTTCAAACCATGAATGTGTACATGTGTGACCGCCATTAACTGTGACCGCTCAAATGAATTGTTTACATCGCGAAGCGTGGAACGATTTTGTCAAGCACTAAGTGAAACAAAGAGCGCAATTAAACAAAGACTTAATAATGAAAGAAGAAATCAGCAAAACAAGATGCAGCAGGAGGGTATATAAAGAAACAAGCTGATCAAGCAGTTATTCGTAGTACACATGTGATACAAAGTTCAAGCGACCTATTTGATTACGCACAGAGTAATTTGTCCACCACGGCAGACTCTTCTAAATGTTCTCAACGAATTTTTCGATATGTAGACTCCGTTAATCGAGATCGGAACTTTCTTCCCGTAAAAGAAAACCGAAAAATTCACCAAGTTCGATCATTCGATGACGGAGAGATTTTTGTAAGAAAATTATCTTGTTATTCTTGTCAAATACATATAGGAAGATGTGGTGTGAGTGCCAATGAGACAACTCTCCACCCAAATAATAATTTAAAAATTAAACCATTATAGGTTAAAGTACGGCCTTCAACATGGAGCCTTGGCTCACACCGAACAACAAGCTATAAAGGGCCCCAAAATTACTAGTGTAAAACCATTCAAACGGGAAAACCAACGGTCTAATCTATATAAACAAAACGAGAAACACGTATATATTACATAAACAAACGACAACTACTGTACATCAGATTCCTGACTTAGGACAGGTGCAAAAAAGTTGTATTGTTGGAAATTATAGCACCTGTATGAAGGATGCACAATTCGGAACATATGATAAAATAAAAATGGTGAATTAATCGGAACATAATGACTCTGATGCCGATTCCGATAACGACGAGACTAATATTTGTGACTTTGTTTCAAATGGAACATTTTTTTGCAGTTAAGGCTGATGACACTGATTGTCCATTTTATATTTTAAGAGCAATCAAAGACCCAATAATTTAAAGAAAAACAGCTACCGACAAATGGGGGGCCTCGTATCATCAGGGAAATAAAGTTATACATGGTTAGTACTTTAACACTATTGATAATAACCCATTCAAATTGAAGTTATTAAAACGAATTTCGGCAATCGTTCCCGCACTTTCAGTTATCAACATTTGTTCATATTGATGATAATGGTCTAATCAATTTAAATGAGTCTCCGCATGGCCAAATTCTGCGGTGATTAGACCACGAATAAAATGTATTTATAAATGATGTTTCTTTTTTGTCGATCGCCATTATGGATAGTTATCAAAAGTACCAGGATTATAATTTTATACGCCAGACGCGCGTTTCGTCTACATAAGACTCACCAGTGACGCTCAGATCAAAATATTTAAAAAACCAAATTAATTCAAAGTTGAAGAGCATTGAGGATCCAAAATTCCAAAACGTTGTGCCAAATATGGCTAAGGTAATCTACTCCTGGGGTAAGAAAACCCTTAGTTTTTCGAAAAATTCAAAGTTTTGTAAACAGAAAATTTATAAAAATGACCATATAATTGATATTCATGTCAACACCGAAGTGCTGACTACTGGGCTGGTGATACCCTCGGGGACGAAACGTCCACCAGCAGTGGCATCGACCCAGTGGTGTAAATAGTTATCAAATGTACCAAGATTATAATTTTATACGCCAGACGCGCGTTTCGTCTACATAAGACTCATCAGTGACGCTCAGATCAAAATAGTTAAAAAGCCAAATAAATACAAAGTTGAAGAGCATTGAGGATCCAAAATTCCAAAACGTTGTGCCAAATATGGCTAAGGTAATCTACTCCTGGGGTAAGAAACCCTTAGTTTTTCGAATTTTTTTTGGAAATTACCCTTTCAATCATTCAAAAAATAATTAAACTTCAAACCTTCAACAATTAATATACTTAAACAATAACACGTACATACAAAATTTATAATTTGTATATTGCAATTTTTATTGACTCACAATAGACACAAAAACAAACTTAAAAAAGATTAAGATGTAAACGTTGACACAGGCTTTAATAACGTTTTCTCAACGTTCCGTCGATGAACGTTTTCTGACGTTACAAACGTAGCACCAATACTGTACGTAGAGTCATAGCGGGTTATTGTCGTGGGTGTAAAATTTCGCGATTTTCATTGAATGATGAGATATTTTGGCGGATTTAAAACTGTTATCACTATCTTTGGATATGCACTTTTAAATTGGCGGAATTTATTTTTGTGATTGAGTTCTATCCGCGAAAATAACCCGTTTAACGGTAATACGGTAATTCTAGAAAGACAGGTTTCGGAAAGTCTGATCATCAAAATCTAAAAACATAAACAACGATTATTAATTAAAGTTTACAATGCGATCAGGAGACCTGTTTAAAAAATAGATACTACTGTCGTTTGTTGCTCGTGGTTGTTAGAAGATGGATGCAATATCATGTGAGGGTCATTTTCAAAAGATATATATGTTACCGGTTTTTGTATTACTTGTATAGTTTGGATGCTCGAGAGGTTAATTTGGTTGTTCTAGGCGCTGAATATGTTGCCCCTTAGGAACCAATTCCTGATGTTGCGGTAGCTGGCTACAATGAGAAATTGTCCCTGAGACTCTTCATTAAGTGCATTGAAAATCCTCACAACTGGCCTATACCATTTTATAATACCGACTTACACTTGCAGATAAAATTTCAATGAAATAATTCGTTTATATAAACACTGTATCTTCTTCATTCTCCTCGCTCTTCTGGCTGGGTAGAAGAGGATTTATAATCATTAGAATGAAGGAGATATGCCGTTCCATATTTTTTCCGTAATTTTGCCCGGAATATGGGTTGAAATGGGATCAAATAGTTATCAAAAGTACCAGGATTATAAAACACTTGATAATGTATGAAGAGGATTGATCCACTTGTAAACTAGTATCTAAACACCCAGAACCCGACCCGTGAGAAACAAATTGATTCGAGACCATTAACATTCCAAGGTTGTTGTTTGCTGGACCCTTCACCAAGCGTGGGCCAGGCTTTGGAGTCGGTGGTATCTAAGCTCCTCTTGGTCTGTCCAGTGCGTCTTCCTCGTTACAATTTTGACTTTTTGTTTCTATTTCATCTTGAATACTGAAAGGAACAAATGGGGTTACTGGTGGACGTCTAGTACAATGTTAATAACTGGACCACTAGCAATTGCCAAATTAAAATCGGTCGCTGTACTAGAAACTTGTACGGTTCTTGTCGTGTTCTGTGATTTTGAAAGTGCTCCTCGTGTGGACGGCACTTTGTCTTTTCAAGATTTCTTTGCTGGACCTGCAGGCTGCTGTAAAACCTTTTTGGGAACATTAAGAGGTCTTTTCGTTGGTTTCATATCTGATTTGAAATCTAAAAGTTGCGGATGTCGAAGATTTTTTGACGATTGTCTTTTGAAACTTTCACTAATATAGAGCGGCTAGTTCAAATGTGGCTGAGTCACGTGATGTTTATTAGCCGCAAGCAAGATGCGGATCCGAATGATAAAATATGTCATTTAAGGAAAATAATTATATTAATCAAATCCCTTTCATTAAATTGGTTCATCTGAAAAGTGATAAACCTTATATCAATTATTTGCTTTATAGGGTATACCATTTGCTGTGAGAGTGCTGGTAAGCATACAACAGCAAGACACCAATCAAGGGATAACAATAACGTAATGCACAACTGGGCTTTAGCCTACATGGCCGAAAACAGAATTCCAACTGTAAACATATCTAACACTGAAACAATGTCCGGTATAGATCTACGAGTACCCACTTTTCCCCGTCTAAAGATGATTTCCAACAGTTGAAGGACAGAGTAGAGAGAATGGTATGGAAGTATCTATCAAAGTACGAAGAAGATAAGGAGGCTGCTTTCACTCCCATTGAACACGAGGAATGGGAGAAAAGCTCCAGAAAAAAGCAAATGTGTAAGACTACTCAACAAATTAGGAATGAATAAAGCTGATTAATTTCAATAAACTTATCATAGATACCAGGACTAAATTGAGTAAATACGCCAGACGCGCGTTTCGTCTACATAAGACTCATCAGTGACGCTCGAATCCAAAAAAGTTAAAAAGCCAAATAAATTACGAAGTTGAAGAGCATTGAGGACCAAAATTCCTAAAAGTTTGTCCAAATACAGCTAAGGTAATCTATGCCTGATGTAGAAAAGCCTTAGCATTTCAAAAAAAATCACAAATTTGTAAACAGTAAATTTGTAATATAACCATATCAATGACAATTCATGTCAGCACAAAAAGTGTTTTTGTGCTGACTACTGGGCTTGTGATACCCTCTGGGAAATAAATCTCCACCAGCAGTGGCATCGACCCAGTGGTTGTAAATAAACTAATCATAAATACCAGGACTAAATTTAGTAAAGACGCCAGACGCGCGTTTCGTCTACATAAGACTCATCAGTGACGCTCGAATCCAAAAAAGTTAAAAAGCCAAAGTTGAAGAGCATTGAGGACCAAAATTCCTAAAAGTTTGGTAATTCAGCTAAGGTCATATATGCCTGATGTAGAGGGGAGGGTCTTTTAAATAAATCTGATGATTTTGTATGAATGTGTTTGAAAATTACTTTTTTTACGTCTCCAGATGAAAACTGTGTCAATGGCAATCATACCATTTACTTTATAATATCCAATTCCATTTCCCCGAGAAGAAAGGGGGAAATGTACAAATTACCCTTTATGTTTATGAAATAGAAAATTGAGAATAAAATATTAAATACATTTATGTATTTCCCATATGTCCCAACTGACATGCTGAATCCAAAGTATAGTACTTGGATTGATTGTCACTTCCTAGTGCATTAACGAAATTTTTCAGTTTTTATCTGATAATTAACTTTTGAAAAGTATATTTTGCAAACGTTTTTAGATCAACATCGGAGTTATTGATAAGAATCCATCTTCTTCACACGGAGTCTTCAAGATATTGGACAAACTTCACGCCTATGTATCTTCAAGTGAAAAAAAGGGTTCCCCGTGGGAGATGCCTTGTCGTGTGAGCGCCACAGCGACGCCCACAATATTATATCAAACTCTAACAATGAAAGAGATATATTAGAAGGTTTTGAACCGGGAATACAGGAATTCCATAAAAGAATGCTATTGCTTCAGGTTCAATCAAGTTGTTAATTTTTAGTCTTTTAATATACTTCCCCTTAACAAATCATTAATTTAACCAAAATATAAGCATTTCTGCAATATTGCACGAATTGACCTATGCATTCTTAATTATGTTTTATCATGATTGTATTCATTACACAAGTCTATATATATCTATCAATAAGAAATATTACAGCTGTTTTACCCGTTTCAAAGTGGTAACTTAAAACAACCGAACAGTCGAACTTTTGAACGTGATAATTATATTATGTTGAACTTGTTTTTCTTCTGGAAATAGTTTGAAATACCATTTACATAATAGCATTTATAAGTTTATTCTTTATCAGAATTAAATTTTTAGGATATATATTTCAGGATACTATGAATGTTGTTTGTTGGTGCCAGTGCAAATAAAATCAACGGTACCAATTTTGTTGCACCAGATGCGCATTTCGACAATACATGTCTCTTCAGTGATGCTCGTGGCCAAAATATTTGAAATCCAAAGCTTATATAAAAGATGAAGAGCTATAATCCAAAAGGTCCAAAAAGTATAGCCAAACTCGTGAAAGGAATCAGAGCTTTGCATGAGGGAGATACATTCCTTAATTTATAATAATTTTTAATATTTAGTAACAGCAAATTTTAATAACACAAAAAATCCGTATTTACAACACAAACCTGAAGGGCACGCTCACTTATTTAAGAAATGTATTCAATCACCGTGGTGTTAAGAAGGATGTGTCAGAATCTGTTAACAACTTCCATGAGTTTTTAGAGTTTGTGACTGAGGGCTATATATGGCTTATGGCCATGCATATTTTGGGAATGACAAGTTTGAGCAGCAACGGACGGACACATATGACCTTTCATTGATTACAAAAAAAAGATGTGGTTTGATTGCCATGTTGAGACAACTCTCCACAAGAAACCAATATGACACAGATATGAATATGCATGAAATATTTGCCACTGGACGTTAGGCAACCAACAATCAATCAACAACTATAGGTCACCGTACAACCTTGAACTACGAGCAAAGCCCATACCGCATACTCAGCTTTAAAAGGCCCCGAACTGACAATGTAAAACAATTCAAACCAGAAAACTAGCGGCCTTGTTTATGTACAAAAGAATGAACGAAAAACAAATAGTTAACACATAAACAAACAACAACCACTGAATTACAGGCTCCTTACTTGAATGTTCATAACATACTAAATGTATGTTGATATTGAAATTGATAGAAAACCAAAAAATGGGAATATTGGGAATATAGGAGGAGGGAAAAAAAAGCATTTGCCTGTCCCCAATAACCTATGACTTATGATTCTTTTGCTGAAATTCTCCAGTCATTCTATATTTTTACCAAACTCTTCCAACAACACTTTACATACTTTAAACTACGCTCTGAATGCGGGTGTGTTCTGGTAAGTTATAAAACGAGGGCTGAAAAGCCAGTCAAGGTCGTTAAACACTTCCATATATATATATACATATGCCATGCGCATAGGAGCTGTTTACACATAAACCTATGCACGAAAAGCAAATCAAATTAGTTGTGCAAATTTCTCTGTCCTGTATGAATCTTAGACACTTTGAAAGTTGCAAAAAAATATGTTTCGAATTTAGATATTCCTAACTTTAAACAGGAAACCCTTCAGAAGCATGTTTTAGGAGAATTTTACTTGGCTCACAATGCTATTGAGGATATTAAGTCCTTGAATAGTTTATATGAAATAAAATTGGCTCACCACATCAAATCTAATGATTTGTATGCATTTGTTTACTCCGATATTTTAAAGAGCAAGGCAGTAAGTAGGCTGATCTATGATAGACTGGCGAAAGAGGGTATTTCTCTTAAACATCTAAAACTGGCTACCTCAAGAGATATCAATGGGATAAAATTTGTATTTGAAGACCATAAAGTTCCACAGAAAAGTGTAAAATATGAAAAAGAAGATGTGGTATGATTGCGAACTATCCACAAAAGACCAAAATGACACAAACATTAACAATTATAGGTCACCGTACGGCCTTCAACAATGAGCAAAGTCCATACCGCATATAGTCGACTAAAAAAGGCCCCGATAAGACAATGTAAAACAATTCAAACGAGAAAAACTAACGGCCTTATTTATGTAAAAATATGAATGAAAAACAAATATGTAACACATTAACAAACGACAACCACTGAATTACAGGTTCCTGACTTGGAACAGGCACATACATAATGTGGCGGGGTTAAACATGTTAGCGGGATCCCAACCCTCCCCTAACCTGGGACAGTGGTTTAACAGTACATCATAAGAACGAACTATAAAAATCAGTTGATAAAGACTTATTTCATCAGATAGACATAAAATACAAATGGACGTGGCCTGGTACTTATCCATCCCGACACAAAAAAACACAATGAACAGATCTGAAAGTACTCGCAGTTATCTGACAGCTAGTTCAATCCATTAACAATTAATAAAAAAAAAACATGCCTCTAAGACAGCCTTCAGTGAATACTTGAAAGATGAAGAAATAATAACAGTTCTATTGACATAATGAAGAATTTATTATATATATTTATTTACTTGAAATGTCATTCATTTAATAACAATACCCGGATATCATGGTTTAACCATAATTTGATCTGTCTGTCAACCAGTCCGTCCATCAGTATCAAATTTTGTCAGCTCTATGACTTTTTACAGTCTTGTTTCAAAGATTATACTTGTTAATATAAATAAGGATATATGGCTATATGATATCAATGAGACACTAAATTACTCTTCTAAAGAGACCAACTGACACAGATATTTACAGCTACAGGTCATTGTACAGCCTTCCGCTATTAGCAAAATACATACCACATGTTTATTCATCAACACCAAAAGATGTCTCATACTTATATAAAAATTTATGAATTGATTCTGGTGTCCTCATGGTTATGTTTTGGCCTTACTTTATTTTCATTTTTTAGAAATGTTTAACCAGAAATGTTAGTAATTGGAATGTCCCAGGTGATGGATTCTGCTGATCAATGCTTGCTATAAATACCTGTCAATAATAAAGGAAACCTTTAATCACTTAAAAATACCTATCAACTTTATAAAAATTGCATCTTGATTTGCAAATGAAATAGAAATGTTTTATGTATTAATAAAACCAAATCATGATCATCTTATTTAATATTCACATTGTTCTTTACATAACCATCATATCAGCCATTATCTTGACTGGGGAATTAATAATATCACCAGTAAGGCAACTTAAACATTACTCTTTTCCTCGTATAAACCTCAATACCAAATTTCAGAAACCGTTGATGTTTAGTTCCTGAGAAAAATTTCATGGAAATTTCATTGGAGGGACTGATGGACAGACGGACTGACAGACATGCAGAGTTAAGAAGAAGAGGAGTATAATAATATATAAATAAATGACAATTTACAGATTTTGAGATGATTTTCAGAAGGTGGTTTATGGCCTGCTCTGAGTCCATATTTTGGAGAGGGTCCATTTTAATTTTTTTGGCCTTTTCTGTTGCCAACTGTTTTTGCTCAGCACTAGCTCCTCCCCACACCTCTGCTGCTTTTCTAAGGTATTCGCTACCAGTCATGTTACCTTAAAAAAAAGTATTCTTAATTCCTGAAAATTTATTTCTCATATCATCAATCATGCAACAAAATAAATATTATAGTTTTCGACAAAGTAAACAGCTGCTTTTAAAAAAAGATTAAATGATAGTTAAAATACTACTGTGTTTTATAATTGATACAAATAATGATGAACAAAATAAGGTGATTGATCTTTATCACAAGACTGCTATTTTCAGTATATTTTTTCTTTATTCTAAAATTTTCATTGAAGAGAACTTGTTTTTTTATGTGAACTTAAGGGACAACATTAAGGAGTGGTTGTACTTAGTCTGTTAGTTCAGAAGTTAGTATATGTATATATAATAAAAACATATTGTTAAGATGTTTACCTCTTGGGATATCCCCAGTTACAATATTGTAAGCTGAAGGCCCCCTCTTAGTTGCTGTTTTCTTTTTAGAGTAATCTATAGTACCCACAGATCTTTCTCTAGCATTTTTATTTCCAATCCACATCTATAGGTTAAAATTGAATAAAAATCATGTTGGCTACTTTACAAATTTGATTAATAAAAATATACTGTATATATATATATATAATATATAATGACTCTAAAAAACAGTCCAACAATGTTAGATCTGTAAATTTGCGTTAACTTTCGCCTATTAAATGGCCCAAACGCTAACAGTTTTTTCAAAATGCAATTTTAACGTGCCAATTTGAATTTATTTTGAAATATATTATAATGTACCAAGGACTCCCCAAGGGTGACTGGGGTATAGAAATATGGTCACTTGGTCTTCTCCCGACCGGCAGTAAAACGCTTGCCGAAGTGGGGCGTCCGTTTGGCTGTGCAGGGTGTATCAAGTTCGCAGTCACGTCCGGTCAGAAGGGGGACGTTAAATCCGATGCCTCGTGTAAAGAGAATGCCACGCTCTTTGCACGTTAAGAACCCTTGCAACAACTCTTTGAGGGGTACGTAGGTGGCCTGTTGCAAGGCAAAATTCTTGTCCCTAACCAATATATACCCTCTTTTCCCGGTGGCAGTCCAAATTTCTTCGACCATCATCCCAGATGGCCTCTATTGTATCAACCTACCTATTGAATTTATTGTGAACTTGTTCTCGTCCTGAATATGCATGAAATATTTGCCACTGGACGTTAAGCAACCAAAAATCAATCAATCAATAATGTACCAAGGATCTCTTTTATTTCTACTATATATATATATATACAACTCGTCTAAACATCAACCCAACAATGTTAGATCTGTAAATTTGCTTTCGCAAATTTTTGGTTCTTCCCTCGCCGGGATTCGAACCCATGCTACTGTGATATCGTGACACCAAATCGCCTGCACTGCAGCCGTCCCGCTAGACCACATGACCACCTGGGCTCTCAAAATAAAGAGCTTTCGGTGGCCATATGTTACCTTTCCACGTCAGTTTTAATCTAGCGGCGTACTACAGTACATGCTATATAAGGTACTACAGTACATGATATATAAGGCATGAAGATGTTATTGTTACAGATCAGCTAAATATATATATATATATGGTTAATAAAAAATGATTTAATACAGGTGTATTTTAGATAATTGCTGGATAATTTTTCGGTTGACTTCATTAAATTTGGTCATTAAAATGTTCACCAATAAACTTCAAAAGGTTTTATGGCCATCGCCATTCACTGATCTACAGTTACTGAGTGTATGCTTCTCATGACAGAGAATCTTAATTTCTCCTTATCTTGACCTTTCAAAAGTAACAAAGCAGGTTTCTTGCAAGAGGCAGAAATTTCTTTCCAAAACATTAGCAGAAGCCTGTTGTTCAGTAGATGTCATTTATTGGTGTGGTTCATAGGTGTTTCTTGTTTTCAATATAGATAAGACTGTTGGTTTTCGTGTTTGAATTATTTTACACTGGACATTTTTGGGTTCTTTCTAGCTTGCTGTTCGATGTGAGCCAAGGCTCCATGTTGAAGGTCGTACACTGACCTATAGTTACTTTAAATACATTGTGACTTGGATGGAGAGTTGTCTCACTGGCACTCATACCACATCTGTTTATTTATAATGATCACCTGATTCACCACTTGTTTTAAAGGGTCTGTGTTTACCTTGACTCTATCAATTGAAAAATCCAATTTCTCCGCCATTCCTTTAATTTTTGGAATGCACAGTTTACCGGTGGATCGCATACCATTTTCCCACTCCAGTGTTAGAGTATTTTGCTCCTCTGGAGAGAAATCCACTCTTCTTTTCTGCTGCTCAAAGAAAATTACATTATGTCAAATGATTGATAATTTAGTCTTAGATGCATGATTTTTTTTATTAGTTGTTATTAGCTTTGAACTAGCTGTCAGTAACAGCAAGTATTCTCAGATCTATACTAATAGTCTTTTTGTCGTTAGGATGTATATGCGCTGAGCCACTCTGTTTTTGTAAGATGAATTTGTATTTGTATCGATCTGATGAGTAAAGCCCTTTTCAACCGATTTTTATAGATTGTTCCTACGTTATACCACTGTCCCGGGTAAGGGGAGGGTAGGGATCCCGCTAACATGTTTAACACCGCCACATTATGTATGTATGTGCCTGTCCCAAGTCAGGAGCCTGTAATTCAGTGGTTGTTGTTTGTTGCTGTGTTATTTATTTGTTTTTTATTCATTTGTTTGTAATAAGGCCGTTAGTTTTCTCGTTTGAATTGTTTTACATTTGTCATTTCGGGCCTTTTATAGCGCACTATGCGGTATGGACTTTGCTCATTGTGGAAGGCCGTACGGTGACCTAATGTTGTTAATTTCTGTGTCATTATGTCTCTTGTGAAGAGTTGTTTCATTGGCAATTACACCAAATCTTCTTTTTTATATTGTACTATAATTCATCATGCGGAACTCACATACCAAAAATTAGCCCAATAATATCTAAAGAGGTTTTGAAAAATACTCTGTACAATTGTTTGATGTGGAATGACAGAGTGAGGGACAAGGGTAATACTTTATTTTATGGCCTGACCACTTAACGCTTTGGCCGCGAAGTTAATGTGCACACATGTAACGTTATATGCAGCATTAATTTTACAACTTTGCAAAAGACATTGAAAACATTTTCGCGTGAACGTTCACTCCTTCACTGTGACGTCATTTAACGTTGATTTATAACACAAAGATCAAAAACATCAAGTAAGGACAAAAACAGTCCAGAGACAAACAAATTTGACTACATTGATCATTTATATTAAGAAAATATGTTAAATTTATGTATGGACACATATGTCCTTCCCGTGGCGTGCAGACAATGGACACATATGTCCTTCCCGCAGCCAAAGGGTTAACGTAAAAAGTAGCAGAATTAATGGAGAAAAAAAATAATAATCAACAGAATATCAAATGGTTTTCCACAGAAAGGTGGAACGACCAAATTACAAATACCGTCAAAACTAACTCAATATTGTAAGTACGGGGGGGGGGGGGGGGGGGGGGGAGCAAGGGGTCCAATAACAGTTAACAAAAAATACATTCTCACAATAACAGATAACTAAAAAGGTAAAAATCCTACAGCACTATTAACAGGTCTCGAACGAACGGACCAGATACCGTAAAATAAAAATTAAAACTACATATCTTTGTATAATAACTGAGTAGGATCTGTCCAATAACCAGGCATATTATTTGAAAACTATTTGTTGAACTGGTCTACAGAACTGCTGCGGAGGCCCTCTGTTCGTACTGTTCAGACATATAAAAAAAACAGCTGATTACACTCGAGGCAATCGAATGAGGGGGGATTACACGAATTTGTGTATGTGCTGGTAGATTCTGCCGATAGCCGGAGCACCTCTTGAGATCTAAGGGTGCAGTTGAATCCGTGTACATTACTGTGCATGTCATAGGTCCACAATGATGTTATATGCTGAATAATAAAAAAAGGCCCGGTACTAGGGTAAAAAAAAACACTTGCAGTAAGACTTTCGATTCAAGTATGTAAATTTTCCTGGTGGCGGTAGATGCTAAGTGATGGATCTAGGCGGAGGTTGGATCCGGAGTAAGAACCCTTTTTTTTTTTAAAAAACCAACAGTACTGAACACATCCCCCTGTACATTTTTTATCTGTTGGAACGCCATACATTATTGTGGGGTACGTAAAGTCGTTTGTAATTTGAATTTGGTAGCAAGAGGGTAAATACAAGTGGTACAAAATGGACCCGCATCATCTGTACATAACGCGAAGCATTTTTGTTGATATACATTTTAATAAATTGTGTTTTTTTCAGTGGCATTTGAACGCATCTGGATGCATCTACTCGGCATGCAGTACAAATCTTTTGTGTTTGAAACACACCACGTGCATTCGATGATAAGTTTCGGTAGAGAAGGTTTTTTTTGTTGCATTTTTTTCAGAGCAGCACAGTATATATAGATGTACCTACCCGAGAATCATTCTTGATGTCCATTTTTTTGTTAATAAATATTCTTCTTTCTTTTTAAAAATAACCTTTATAAATAACCAACTTTTGAGAATTTTCGAAAACAGGAAAACGTTAAATTACGTCATTGGTTCCAAGGTCGGCATAGATTCAAAGTGCAATAAAGGAACAGACCTTGTTAGCGCAATTACAATAATTTGTTAGACCGCACGGTCTTTTTTTATTACCCATAATAAGACTAAGAACTATCCATTAACCTTCCTATTATATTTTCAATTAGACCTTGTTAACGTTACTACAATAAATTGTTAGACCGCATGGTCTCACGGTCTTAATTTGTTACTTGTACTATGGGACTAATAATGCTAACAAATTTCTTATATTATAAGCTAAAAAGTAAAGGATTGGGTGAATTTTTTGGCTTATAACTCTAACTCAAAAACCAAAACACTTAGAAGAGCAAATCTGACATGGGATAAAATTAGTTTTCGGGTCAAGATCTATCTGCCCTAAAATTTACCCATGGAACGAACAAGCGGTTTTTGGGTTGCTGCCCCTGAATTTGTAATTTTAAGGAAATTTGCCGTTTTCTGTAATTATATTCAAGATAATAACTGTAAACAGCAATAATGTACAGGAAAGTAAGACTTAAAAATAAGTCAACATGTTTTAACAAATCCGTCGAAATTGGTAGGTCACATTCGTGAGAGGGAAGGGGTTGAAGTCACGACGAAAGGAACATAACCGATTTAATATATATATTTAAATGCAGTCGATAAATTATATCTTTTTGAAACTATTTGAGAGGAGAAAAGAAAGACAGAAGTGCAAAAAAACAATAAAAAAACTTCTGTAAGCCCTCATAGGAATATGATATCAAAACAAGATTGATTAATGCTTTAACGAGTCTAACGCTTGTTTCCATTGTCCACACTATATTGCTTTTAATATATTACTCCGTCAATATGTGCATACACTTTAGTGGCCTGTAATACTATAAACGACAAATTTATTTTCCATTACCTGTGATACTAACAATATCTGAATGCATGTCGTTTCGTAACCTGGTCTTTATAGTTTAAATGAAACAGTTAAAGTTATCGTTTATGTATGATCAAATTGTTCAACTCAGTTGAACGGCAAAATATTTAATGACGTCTGCATCAGAAATCAAATTCAACATTACTGAAACAATTATCTCTACATTTATCAAATTGTTATGGATTTAATCAATAAAATCTGCAAAATGATCCAAGTCTAATGCCACGTAAGTACTGTGTTGAAAGGGTTGCGATGTTAGAAATTGCTCAAGTGAACAATGTTTTACAGGACAATAGTAGTTTTGCCAAAGAATTAGTAGCAACCTAGCATACGCTGTTACACGCAGACATTAGAAGTGGGCCCCACCCCACGTATACCCCCCAGGACCATGTATGCAACAGGTGTAAATATGTGTAGATATTTACCTTCAGGTTTAGTTTCCTACAGGGATTGATCTCGTCTAACTGAAGATAGGTTTATCCGTGATCATCTAGGTCAAGAAGAGGCTGTATCCGGTCAAGCGTGACCCTTGTGTCATGTCTCCATTCGGGGTTCTCCAGTCTTCTACCAAGGCCATGCACGTCACCATTCGGGTATCTCTGCTCTTTACCAGTCGATCACACCAGACAGAGGAAACCCTTAAAACTACTGGGCAATTACACAATAATATCTTTCCATTCTGTGTAGGAAAATGAAAATAATGAATATGGATTGTCAATTATGCAGAAATGAAAGCAAATATGAATGCTGCTGCAAATGAGGCTGTTAACCGTATTATAGGGAAACTCTTTTGCCATACCTCTTTAAAAAGTCTTCGTGCTCCAGATGTAGACAACTGGGTGATAAAGCCAGAATACGAATCGAAAATCAGAGCATTTTTGTCGTCAGATACTACAGATAACAGAGTCAAAACAAATTTTGTTTTAAGTCCAAGAGGAGACATTTAGAACAAACTTTGTTCAATGTACAATTTATCTGAAAAAAAGACAAAATCTGCTATACATTTATATAACTCAGCTTATGAGCCTGGACATTTTTGGCAACATCATTATACATGTACTGTTTATAGGCAGGATAATAATGGCGGGGGGATCAGGTCAGACGTTTTGAGATTCAACCGATCATTGATGTCGGAAAACTTCCCGAATTTCACTATCTTCCCTACATTCAAGTCGCCAAAATTGTTGATTATTTTGAACCTTAAAACATTGAAATGCCACTGTGGTTGAAAACACAAGATTTTTACTTGCAGTCTCGTAATTTGATGATTTTGTATAGTGAACATCGTGAAAAATTGGAAAATGCTGATTTTGTAAAATCTATAAGTCAGTTGATAGGCATATCTGTTAGTAAAATAGAAAAATACTTGGCAAATACAGAGAAGAAAGAGAAAGAGAAAAATGCATACAAAGAGTTTATGGAAAGTTTCAGAAACTCTCCTATTGGAAATTTAAGTATCACTGACTTGAAGTTAGTTCTCAAAAAAATGAATGATTCAGTTCATACCAAAGTCACTCTTACTGCAACTACTTGAAGATAATTTGAAAAAATACTTGGGGTGATTTAGAAGACTGTATGTAAAGGGTGTAGTTCACAAGTGTTTTGATATGACTGAATATTGTGAACTTAATGCATGTATATATTGTGAGGCGTAAAAAAATCTGTGCTTCTGACAATTAGACCAATCCTAATTTTTAATAGTGCATACCCTATTAAAGTATTGTAGGCAATTTTTGAACAAGGCCTGTTAAAGTCGAGTACCCCATGCAACCTGTATAACAGTTTTAAATAGCATACAAATGCTGGGGCCCTTGTAGCCAAGTTGTCTAGGTAGTAAGCTGGTCCACACCTGTACAGGTCACTGGTCTGTCTATGCTATGGTCTTAAGTTCCCGCCTCACTTCAGACATTTACAATAATGGTTGAGTGCAGTCGATTTTTTCTGAGAAATGTACCCACACAAGAGACAGATTATTCGGTCTAGTAAATGTAGGGACAGAGTAAACGCATATACTTTTTATTTGGCCCTATGGTATTGGATACTATCTACATAGTAACATAATATTACAGGCTTTTAAAGCTTGCTTGAAATATGAAAGAGGACAACCATTTGAATTTTAGGGGAAGAGGGGCTAGAATTTTTTTAGACCTATTTTTTCAAGGTTTTCAGGTTAAATCTCATTTTTAATCATAAGGCTGAGTAAAATTACTTATTTTCTATAATGGTACAAATGAAGAGACCGAAGCAAACCAATTATTTATGAGCTGCGGCTCAACATTCACAAGGAAGCTATTAAATCAAGAGTTCCAAATGTGAAGTTGAAATCATCCCTTCGTAAATTTTACGGACGCCATCACGAGTTGGTTGACCGTTATGGAATAACCATTTCACAAATGATATTGGATATGTTCCTCACGTCGTAACTACAATCCCCTTCCCTTTCATGAATTTGACCTACCGAATTAGACTATTTACCGGATTTGTAATCACGTAAGCAACACGACGGGTGCCGCATGTGGAGCAGGATCTGCTTACCCTTCCGGAGCACCTGAGATCACCCCTAGTTTTTGAACAAAATAACCTTTGAGGCAAATGGTGTCACCTTTAGAAAGGCTTATGGTATAGGCAAAGGTTATTTTATGTACAGTGACCACTTTAAAGATCATGAATTATTAAAAGGATTTGAGGTATACTATATTCAATTTCTGCTATTTTCTCGCTAAAAAGAGGAAGGTCAAACAATGTTGCCTTTGACGAGTCGTACACACAGATCTTTAAGTTAAATCTGCTTTAATTCATGTAGATATATTCAGAAATTATTGCATGCAATTATTATTGTGATTATTAAAGAATGAACAAAAAATGGAAGTTTAATTATTGCTATTTAAAGAAAAGCTACATACAGATACATGCTTGAATAAGAATGGAAACAGGGAATATGTCAGAGACCACAACCCGACTAAAACATACTAAACAAATCTTTTATTTATTGAAAATACATGTTCGTTGAAGTATAAAACTAATTTACCTACAAATTATTATAATTTCTTTTCAGTTGTTTT
Organism: Mytilus trossulus; assembly: GCF_036588685.1. Classification (NCBI taxonomy): domain Eukaryota; kingdom Metazoa; phylum Mollusca; class Bivalvia; order Mytilida; family Mytilidae; genus Mytilus; species Mytilus trossulus. Next base: position 54,423,696 of record NC_086377.1, read on the forward strand.
GAACAAAACAGTCGACTATTTTCTCACTCTTCAAAGATATAATAGTATTGGGTATGTTTAAAGATCTTAATATTTTAAGGCCAAACATTTATTTTGGGTATAATGATATTGAAATGATCAATAATGTCAAATGTGTGTAGTTCAATGATGTAGACATGTGAAAAGTATGACTGTTTTCACAATATTGACAAAAATGAGCACCTTTTTGGATCAGTCGGACATATATTTATAATTAGAACATTTTGACGAAGTATGCAACTGACCATTAAGTTCTTGTTTAAGACATAAGACAATCATATAAACGCTGCTTTATGACAGCAAAATAAACATCAGGTATGTCTGAATTAAGGTTCTGGCTATACCATACGTCTCCTAGACCAATAATAAACAGTTCATTCTTTATAAAAAAAAACACCAACCAATTACACTTATTATTTGGACATCTTACTAATTCTTCATATAAAATAATTATAGCAGTTTTTCAATATACAGTTTGACGTATTTAGCAATTTAAACCAATATTTGAAAATCTTGCACTTTCTTGTAAAAATAAGAAACAATCTACCTTGTTCATGGTATATCGTCACATTTTTAGTGGATGATTTAACACTTAGGATATTCTAACAATATTTTTTGTATGTAAATGACTGTACATATTATGAGAACTCATTTTTTCTAAATATTGAGGATCTGTATTTGTTATTTATTAATGTGTATACCTAGGTTTTTTTTTTGACTTCTTCATTTTCATTCTCTATTTGCAGATCTGAACAATTAGAGATGAGAAGGCTACGGATGTAAAAAAAAGGTGATTATGACCACATGGCTTGATTAACAAATCAGCCTAAACAAATTTGTGCAATAGAAAATGATATTGTGAGTGTGGCATCCCTGTACCATGGACACGTTCTTGTGTTTATCTTGGTTGAACTAATAACTTGCAAGTTTTAAAGCAGAGATCATTCACTTAATCGTGAAAGCTTTTTATGACAATTGGGTAAAACATGTTCATGGGGAAAAAGATAGTTAACTTTACAATTGAAATATTAGTGTTGTTGAGAGTTATATGCTTTTTCTATTATGATTTCAAATACTTTTATTGATTTTACATTAAAGATATATTTTCTTTTTTATAGACTAGAGAAAACATTATCAGCATTTGAGAGAAAACACAAAAACTCTAGATTACCTTCAAATGCTGCTAATTATCTAAAGAGTATCAAATTGGTCAAATTAAAGCAAAAGAAACTACAGCTAGTTACTGTTAAAAACATGTTGCAGAGAGGCACTATTTACTGAAGTTATTGCACAAATATTGTAGTAAGCATACTTAGGCCTAAAAAAAGTATGTCTGTTTACTGTCTCCTTACCTACCCTTATTTTTATCCCCTACCCTAAAAGTTTGGTTTTTTTACCATTTTTGATTAAGCACTGTTACAAGTCACAATGTTGCTCCCATAGACTCAATGTAAAAAAAAAAAAAAAAAAAACATCCTTACCTACCTACCTACCCTATTTTTATTTTCAGCATGAGACAGTTAACAGACATACTTTTTTGTTTGGGCTTTAAATACAAGATATTTAATTTCCTTAAAATTTGTGATATACTAGTTTTGTTGATATTTACAAAACATGCTGTCCCTATTGATGCTTCTTAATTTTGGAAAAAGTTAGTGTGAAAAATGTTTAGTACTTCTGCACTGAAGGAACTACAAGACAACAACATTCAAAACCAAGGAGAAAACAAGCACTCATTAAACCAAAAGCCATTAACAACCACAGTAAAAACGAGGTACTGTGATTGCTCCTTGAAAGTTTATGTTTAGGTATTTGAAACCCTAAAACCCCCAAAACTGATTTTAAGCAATAACAAAACAGGAGTTGCACAATGGCTTTATACTATGAAGAATCTGGGAAAGTTTCATTAAAGTCATAAGAAACCTCCAACAAAAAAAAATTAATGCATATGTTTTTAATAACTCAATGGATAGTTTTCATTATAAAACTTATGTACATATACTTTTTTCTGAAGAAAATTCTTTAATTTATTCATATTTAGAAGAAGTGTACTCTATTTTAATTGCTTCCTTCCAGCAAGCAATTCCCCCGACATATTTTCCGTATGCAAAGTGACCTCAGTGTGACCCATCTCGTAAAAATCCGGTGGTCACAATACGCATGAATGTCCTTTTAAATACCCTCCGGTGGATCGCTATCCTTGCCGTGGTCGGAGGGCTTGCGTGTCTCAGTGACCCCAAGAGCTATGCCAGCTGGAGCTTCGTCTCCTGATAGGGTTACCCATGCTGGACAGGTCGAAGGGTAGAGACCAGACTAAAGTGATCCGAACATCGTGAGATGCCCGATGTGTTAAATAAAATAGGCTCTGCTACCCGTGTCGGTGGTTGACGAGATCCTTGTGGATGAGGGCTATAGCCAGACTCCTTACGGTCAGAAAATACCCGGACGGACGAGACTATAGTTCAATAAGCTGCTTTGGCTTCGAAATCATCTAAACGGGAGGTCGGATGGACCCAGTTCGATCAATCGGCTGGTCATGTCGAGCCCTTCAGTTAATCCTCAACAATAAGCTTTCTTGTAACAGTTTTCATAATATACACATGTATTTTAAATTAAGCTATTTATATTTTGGATAACTGAAGAAGGCGATGGCTCATGGGTCAATCAAGTGGTACGCTTTCTTTTTCGCTTGATGGATACGCTCTGCTTGAGTATACTATTCTTGGAACATCTGGTGCTTTCCGCAGTGGATCTTGGGTGCTGATTTTGAGGACCAGCTACATTATATTTGGAGCTCGTTTTCAGCATTAGCACTCGATCCCGGTTCGCCACGGAAACACAGCATCGCCCTTGTAGGCACTCCGAGGTGGGTGGATGGCAAGAATGGTGAATCTTTCTCCTTTCATATGGCACAACAAAACAAACCCTCTAAATCAGCTTTAATACACAAGAAAAGAAAATGTGATGATTCAGAGCCCTGTCGGGAAGATGACAGTTGGCCCAGATTTATTGTAATAAAAGGAACAGAAGAAAAACCAATTTCAAAAATGTCGCCCTTTGTAATTCACAAACAAATTCAAAGCGTTGCTGGTACTGTTAAAAAAGTTTCAAAAATGAGATCTGGCAATTTGTTGGTTGAATGTTCCAACAAAAGTCAATCAACAAATTTACTTACAATGTCTACAATATCAAACTTTCCTGTTTCTGCCTCTCCTCATAACAGTTTGAACAGCTGTAAGGGGGTCATTCGAGACAGAAGTCAATACCTTGGTGACCTTACCGTGGAAGAAATCGGTGAGGAACTTTCAAGCCAAGGTGTAACTAATGTTATTAGATTTCAAATTAAAAAGAATGGAAATATAATCAAATTAAATACTTATCTTTTGACCTTTAGAACTCCAACTCCTCCTCCATCTATTACTTTAGGTTGCTTCGGAATCAGAGTTGACATGTTTATCCCTAACCCAATTCGATGCTTTACTTGTCAAAAGTTTGGTCATGGAAGCAAACAATGTCGTGGTAAGCAGAGATGCTTCAAGTGTTCTGACGAAGGACACGAGGGAACAAACTGTCACTCTGAATCTTCTAAATGTGTAAACTGTGGTGAATCCCATTTTTCATCGTCTAGGGACTGCCCTGTTTACCTTAAAGAAAAAAATATTATTAAAATTAAAACAGAAAGAAACATTAGTTACCCAGAAGCTAAACAGATAGCTTCTGTTTCGAATGATCTCCTTGTTTCAAACAGACCATCGTACGCCAGCAAAGTTGTCCGCTCATTCAGTCACGAGAATACACAAACTCGCATGACTTGGCCAATTGATGCGGACAACTTTAAAATGCTGCCTGTTGAAACAGAACCTACCGATATAATATATTAATTCCAAGAAAACCAATATCTTCCAAAACCAGTACTCAGTCAACTCAATCTTCCCTACAGAGCTCACTATCATCACCAAAAAAAAAATGAGAAAAAAAAATCAAATAAAAAAGAAACAGTAGAAATACACAATTGGAGCGGTGAATCTGTCTGGGATATTCCCAATGACATAGATGATTCTTCCACCTCCAAAAGTCTTCCTTCATCTGCATCCAAGAAGGTATCTTCTTCGTCCAGTACACAGTCTACCAGAGCCCCATCTCCTCTTCGTTCTCAAGAAAAGAAGGATGTCCAAAAGAAGCCAGGAAATACATCCTCTCAGAAGTCTTCTGATTCGAGGTCGCGGGGTAGGGGTCGAGGCGGAGTAACACCAGCTGCGCGTAGTCCTGAAGATCGACGACTCTCCTCGCACAACAGATTTTCAACACTTATCATCGAAACTGAAATTGAAACTGAAAGTGTTCCGCCACCCGAAAGATCACGATCTCAGGGTGAGCGAAATAAGAATGCTGGCAAACTCGACAGCATTCGCCCTTCTTTTAAAAAATAATGACAAATATAATCCAATGGAATTGCCGAGGTCTTAAAATAAATCTTCTCGAGTTAACACTTCTAGTTCAGTCTTTTTTACCTATTGCATTTTGTCTTCAAGAAACTCATCTAAAAGAAAGTGACAACGTATCTTTAAAAGGATACAACATGTATAGCACATTTTCTAAGGTAGATGAACGTGCTGCAGGCGGATCATCCATTTTTGTGAAGGACAACGTCATTCATAGCACAGTTCAACTCACAACGGATCTACAAGCAGTTGCAATTCGTTTATCATTGGACAAAACAATTACATTATGTTCGATATATATTCCACCTAATTCAATTATCGATAAAGCAAAACTCAAAAACCTCACTGATCAATTACCCTCACCATTTATACTTATGGGCGACTTCAATGCCCACAATCCATTATGGGGTAGCAAGACTCATAATGCCAAAGGTAAGATCATTGAGGACTTTGTCTCTCAAGAAGGATTATGCATTTTTAATGATGGATCTAATACGTATCTTCATCCTGGAAACGGGTCTTATTCTTCTATTGATATCACTATATGCGATCCCTCTCTGCGTCTGGATTATTCATGGCGTGTTCATGATGATCTATGCGGAAGTGATCATTTTCCAATAGTACTTGAACATCTTTTTTATTCTGCCCAACAGAGAGTACCACGTTGGAAACTTGACAAGGCGGACTGGTCCCTGTTTGAAAATCTCTATCGAGCGGAACTTCAGTCAAAGATGTTTGAGACTGTGCAAGAGCCAATTTTAACTTTTAATACAGTTCTAACGTCAATTGCTGACAGAACTATTCCTAAGACCTCGGCAAATCCAAAACATCCCAGTAAACCGTGGTTTGATGACGCATGTGATCAAGCCATAGGTGACCGTAAAAAATCTGAAAGACGGTTCAATCAACAACCAACGACGGAAAACTTGAGTAATTTCCGTATTTTTCGCGCTAAGGCACGGCGGACTTGTAGGCAAGCCCGACGAACATCCTGGAAAAAAATTGTCTCGGGGATTACATCTCGCACTCCGATGACAAAAGTTTGGAATATGGTAAATAAAATAAAAGGTAAAAATTCTAAAGCCACTGTAAAACATTTGAAAGACGGCAATACTTTATTAACAACTGAAAAGGGTATTGCCAACAAACTTGGTGAAACTTTTGCAAAGTCTTCTTCTTGTAACAACTACAGGGAAGACTTTAAAAAAGTTAAAAAACAAAAAGAAAAAAAGAAATTAAACTTTAAATCAAAAAATGGTGAAAATTATAATAAACTATTTTCTCTTGAAGAACTTAAAACATCTCTGTCAAAAGCCCATGATACAGCTTGTGGGCCTGACAATATTCACTACCAACTCTTAAAACACTTGCCAGATTCCTCGCTAGAAGCTCTCTTGCAGCTCATGAATAACATCTGGGAATCTGGTGATTTACCATCAATCTGGAAGCTTGCAACCGTCGTGCCTATTCCAAAACCAAGTAAAGATCATACGGATCCTATTAATTATCGACCAATTGCTCTTACCAGTTGTGTCTGTAAAACACTCGAACGGATGGTCAATGATCGCCTTGTTTGGTTCCTGGAATCCAATGGGCTATTAGCCAATATCCAGTGTGGATTCCGACAGGGTCGCAGTACTCTTGATCATCTTGTTCGATTCGAATCATTTGTCCGTAATGGTTTTGCGAAAAATGAGCATGTGGTGTCGGTCTTTTTCGACCTTGAAAAGGCCTATGATACTGCATGGAAATATGGTATTTTAAAAGATTTATTTGATATGGGGTTGAAAGGCAATATGCCTAATTTTATCTCTTAACAGACAATTTAATGTTAGAGTTAATTCGACCATGTCTGATCTGTATGATCAAGAGATGGGTGTCCCTCAGGGCAGTATTTTATCTGTAACATTATTTAGTCTTAAAATTAACAGCCTTGTTGAAGTTTTAAAAAGTAATATTGAAGGTTCATTGTACGTTGATGATTTTTTAATATGTTACAGAGGCAAAAATATGAATAACATAGAAAGACAATTACAACTATGTCTTGGAAGAATTGAAAAATGGGCCTCGGAAAATGGTTTTAAATTTTCCACGTCAAAAACGGTCGGGATGCATTTTTGTAACAAAAGAAAATTGCATCTTGATCCAGAACTAACTTTGTACGGCAACCCAATTAAAATGGTTGATGAAACCAAATTTCTTGGTTTACTTTTCGATAAAAAGTTAACCTTTCTACCCCATATCAAAATGTTAAAAGCGAGATGTTTAAAAGCTTTAGATATTTTAAAAGTTGTCGGCAGCACTGACTGGGGTGCTGATCGCAACATTTTACTTAATTTATATAGATCTCTTGTTAGATCGAAACTAGATTATGGCTCTATAGTGTATGGCTCTGCAAGGAAGTCCTACATACAGATTCTCGATGATGTGCATCACCAAGGTTTGCGTCTCTGTCTTGGCGCATTTAAAACCTCACCAGTTGAGAGTCTGTATGTAGAGGCTGATGAGCACTCACTCACTGACAGACGTTTGAAGCTTGGACTTCAATATGCTGTCAAACTAAAAGCCCATTCAGATAATCCTGCCTACAGCTGTGTTTTTAATCCGATTTATGAAGATATTTTTGCAAAACATGAAAATAAAATTCCTCCGTTAGGTTTACGTTTAAAACCACATTTAGCTTCTTTTGATTTAAAATCTGTTGCTCAAGTTCAAACTTGCAAATGTCCTCCATGGGAACTTCCCAAACCAAAAATGATATTTGATCTCCGTGAACACAATAAAAATAAAACAAATCCTCTTTTAATTCTGCAACACTATGCTGAAATTAAAGCCGATTATCTCGATTTTTCAACTGTCTATACTGATGGATCAAAAGATGGTGATAGAGTTGCATCTGCTGCTGTCTTCAGGGACAGAGCTGCAACCCTCCGTTTGCCATCTGATGCATCCATCTTTACTGCTGAAGCAGAAGCAATAATTTTGGCTTTGAAATTTATTGCTTCTTCAGATAAATCCAAATTTATTATATGTTCGGATTCACTTTCATGCTTACAAGCTATACGAAATACTAAAATTAAAAACCCAATAATCCTGAAAATTTTATATGTAATGAGGAATTTAAAAATTCTTCTGAAAGAAATAATATTTCTATGGGTTCCGAGTCATGTTGGAATCCTTGGAAACACAGCTGTAGACCTTGAGGCAAAGAATGCCCTTGGTGACCCTCTATCTAACTGTGATATACCATATACTGATTTTAAATCTAATATTAGAGAATATGTTTTTAATATATTGAAAAATAAATGGAGTAAAAAAGACGATAATAAATTGCATGAAATTAAACCTAATTTAGGCAAACCTTTTGATAATATTATGTGCAGAAAAGATCAGTGTGTTATTACTAGATGTCGTATTGGTCATACTAGAATAACACACGAGTATCTTTTAAAAAATGAAGATGAACCACAATGTGTTCCTTGCAACTGCAAGTATACTATTAAACATGTTTTAATTAATTGTATTGACTTTGCTGATATTCGTAAGAAGCATTTCAATGTCAATAATATGTATGATTTATTTAATAATGTTCCATTTACAAATATTGTTGCTTTTTTAAAAGAAATTGGAATTTATTATAAAATATAAAAATGTTATTATATTTAAATCGATTTTAATTTTTATCACGTTATTTTACTGTTGATTTTTATTTGTATATAATCAATTTGCTTTAGTCAAAAATTTTAGTGTATTGAAGGACCTTTTGTCTTATTTTAAAAATATGCTTTAAATTGTAAAAATATTCGAATTAGCTCTCGCCGCGATATAGCCTTTTTGTGCTAATGCGGCGTAAAGCAACCAACAATCAATCAATCAATCAAACTTGCAAATGTCCTCCATGGGAACTTCCCAAACCAAAAATGATATTTGATCTCCGTGAACACAATAAAAATAAAACAAATCCTCTTTTAATTCAGCAACACTATGCTGAAATTAAAGCCGATTATCTAGATTTTTCAACTGTATATACTGATATATAACCCAACAATCCTGAAATTTTTATATGTAATGAGGAATTTAAAAATTCTTCTGAAAGAAATAATATTTTTATGGGTTCCGAGTCATGTTGGAATCCTTGGAAACACAGCTGTAGACCTTGAGGCAAAGAATGCCATGGGTGACCCTCTATCTAACTGTGATATACCATATACTGATTTTAAATCTAATATTAGAGAATATGTTTTTAATATATTGAAAAATAAATGGAGTAAAAAAGATGATAATAAATTGCATGAAATTAAACCTAGTTTAAGCAAACCTTTTGATAATATTATGTGCAGAAAAGATCAGTGTGTTATTACTAGATGTCGTATTGGTCATACTAGAATAACACACGAGTATCTTTTAAAAAATGAAGATGAACCACAATGTGTTCCTTGCAACTGCAAGTATACTATTAAACATGTTTTAATTAATTGTATTGACTTTGCTGATATTCGTAAGAAGCATTTCAATGTCAATAATATGTATGATTTATTTAATGATGTTCCATTTACAAATATTGTTGCTTTTTTAAAAGAAATTGGAATTTATTATAAAATATAAAAATGTTATTATATTTAAATCGATTCTAATTTTGATCACGTTATTTTACTGTTGATTTTTATTTGTATATACTCAATTTGCTTTAGTCAATAATTTTAGTATATTGAAGGACTTTTTGTCTTATTTTAAAAAATGCTTTAAATTGTAAAAATATTCGAATTAGCTCTCGCCGCGATATAGCCTTTTTGTGCTAATGCGGCGTAAAGCAACCAACAATCAATCAATCAATCAATGTCCTTTAAATAAACTATTATCTGAATTTACATGTTAAACACGTGCTCTCTTTCCATGCTTTTTTGTTTATTTTATGTCGATTGTTGACAAACAGGTGACCATCGTTAAACCTCGGCTTTAAAACACGAACTTTAATTACCTGCCATATTTTCACAACAACACTGACCGGTTTAAAAAACTAGAGGCTCTCAAGAGCCTGTGTCGCTCACCTGTTACTGTATTTACTGATGTCGGTCATCTTGGTTGGTAGGTGGGGTCATTAGACACTTTTTTTAAATAGATACCATAGTGATGATTGTGGCCACGTTTAGTTTAATATGGCCAATAGTTTTAGAAAAGAAGATTTTTGTACAAGTTACAAAAATGACGAAAATTTGTTCAAAATTGACTATAAAGGGCAATAACTCCTTAAGGGGTACTCTTACAATTTTTATCATGTTGACTTATTTGTAGATTCTACTTTGCTGAACAAAATTGCTGTTTACAGTTTATCTCTATCTATAATAGTATTCAAGATAATAACCAAAAACTGCAAAATTTCCTTAAAATTACCAATTTTAGGGCAGCAACCCAATAACGAGTTGTCAGATTCATCTGAAAATTTGCGAGGGGATAGATCTTATTCTGATGGACATTTAAATCTTGAAAGATTTGCCCTAAATGTCTTAGTTTTAAAGATATAAATCAAAAACTGCATTTTACCACTATGTTCTAATTTTAGCCATGTCGGCCATTTTGTTTGGTAGGCGGTGTCATCGGACACATTTTTCAAACTATATACCACAATGATAATTATCGCCAAGTTTGGTTTAATTTGGCCATGTAGTTTCAGAGAAGAAGATTTTTGTACAAGTTACAAAAACTGACGAAAATTTGTTAAAAATTGACTATAAAGGGCAATAACTCCTTATGGGGTTGACTGACATGTTGACTTATTTGTAGGTTTTACTTTGCCGAACATTATTGCTGTTTACAGTTTATCTCTATCTATAATAGTATTCAAGATAATAACCAAAAACTGCAAAATTTCCTTAAAATAACCAATTCAGGGGCAGCAACCTAACAACGGGTTGTCCAATTCATCTGAAAATTCTACGGCAGATAGATCTTGACCTGATTAACAATTTTACCCCATGTCAGATTTGCTCTAAATGTTTTGGTTTCAAAGATACAAGCCAAAATATACATTTTACCCCTGTGTTCTATTTTTAGCCATGGCGGCCATCTTGGTTGGATGGCCAGGTCACCGGACACATTTTTTAAACTAGATACCCCAAGGATGATTGTGGCCAAGTTTGGTAACATTTGGCCCAGTAGTTTCAGAGGAGAAGATTTTTGTAAAAGTTTACGGACGACGGACGACGGACGCAGGACGACGGACGACGGACGCCAAGTGATGAGAAAAGCTCACTTGACCTTTCAGGTCAGGTGAGCTAAAAATGAAGATTATACGAAATATACACGAAAAAATGATAAATTACGTGCACAGAAAACTAAGTTGATGATGTTTGTATGCATTGGTTCAAGAATTGGAAGAACATTATTTTTCACCGGTCACTCGTTTCTTATGACTTTAAATTATAATAGGTGGTTTAGGAGTTGCGGATACAGCATAAATGCAACCATGTATCATCAATGTTTTCAATCCAATTTTTATTTAAGTAACAAAAATATGTTGTTACATTTTTATTTTATTTTTCAGAAGGACAGGCAGTGTTCAATAAACTCTCAAAGTAGATGAAATGTGTGTCCAAAAAAATTCACAAGGCCATTGATGCTTACAATATGATTGGGGATTCCTCTGATGGCTTACCAGAAAATATCAGTTTTGATAGCATCAAAGATATTGACAGTGAAATATATAATTTTATGAAAGATTTTGAGGTTGTCTCAGACATTCCTCAATCTATCAAACAGGAAATTATTCAGCTGAAATGCTTAAAAGATAGATGCATTGAAGAGCTAAGATTTCTTAAACAAGAAATGATATCTGTAATTAAATGGTGCAAACATCAGTTCTTAAAAGATAGATGCATTGAAGAGCTAAGATTTCTTAAACAAGAAATGATATCTGTAATTAAATGGTGCAAACATCAGTTCTTAAAAGATAGATGCATTGAAGAGCTAAGATTTCTTAAACAAGAAATGATATCTGTAATTAAATGGTGCAAACATCAGTTCTTAAAAGATAGATGCATTGAAGAGCTAAGATTTCTTAAACAAGAAATGATATCTGTAATTAAATGGTGCAAACATCAGTACTTTGAAAGATAGATGCATTGAAGAGCTAAGATTTCTTAAACAAGAAATGATATCTATAATTAAATGGTGCAAACATCAGTACTTTGAAAGATAGATGCATTGAAGAGCTAAGATTTCTTAAACAAGAAATGATATCTGTAATTAAATGGTGCAAACATCAGTACTTAAAAGATAGATGCATTGAAGAGCTAAGATTTCTTAAACAAGAAATGATATCTGTAATTAAATGGTGCAAACATCAGTTCTTAAAAGATAGATGCATTGAAGAGCAAAGATTTCTTAAACAAGAAATGATATATGTAATTAAATGGTGCAAACATCAGTACTTAAAAGTTAAAGAAAAGTTAGGAGAATGTCCAACTTCAGGAGGTACTGCGTTTTTGATAAAAGAAGGGATGTATTATGAAATGATATGTAGGTTAAATAATCAATTTTCAGAATACATTGGGGACATGTCGGTTGACATTATGTTTACAAATTGTGTTTTGGCTGATAACTATGAAAAAATGCAACAGATGTTGAGAAATGTAGCTTTGATGGAAGATTTGATAGTAGAAGACGTTGAAAGTGATTATGAGGAGGAGAGTGGTGAAGAATTAAATGAAGACTTATAAATTTATATATGATTATTATATTAGCTGTTCCAAATTGATTGATTATGTAAAAATTATTTCAAACACAATGTGTGCTAGGATTTTCAACAGAAAGTTATGTTTATATATGTTTGTTAATATTCTATCATCATTGTCAAAAAAAATGTTTATCTAATTCTGGAAAATCATGTCAAGAATTCAACATAGCATTTTTGAAATATTATCAACTTTTTTTAAACTATCGTTCCTTTTTTTATTTTTAGGTTTAACTCAAAAGGTAGATGAGTTTCAAAAATACTTTTTAACTATTTTAGATATTGAATGTATCTTCAAATACTTAACTAATTGGGTGATAAAAGCATGATTGTCGTCAAACTATAAAGTACATAAGAAGTTACTATACTACAGGTCTATGTTTCACTTCCCAAAGGGAAAAACAATTGTTTTATAGTAGAAAATTTGATTGTTTTAAAATTCACCTTGATTGGAAGATAACTAAATGAAACGTGCTCTTCAATTATTTATTTATTAATGACGTCCTATATTTTCAATAATTTGGGCGGGGGGTCTTTTTATGTGTTAAATATATTGCTTTTGATATTGAAAATTAGGAATGAAAGCTGTAGAACGTGTTAATGCTTAAACTTATTGTCTATAGTATTTAGCTAACCTTATATAGCAACATTGTACCAGTGTTCTATGATCTAACTCAAGATTATTTTTGTTTATTAATGCTATCTTTTCATTAATACCTGTTGCAAAACTTTTTTAGCAGTTGTAAATGTATTTTTTTTTAACTCAAATAAAAAGCATTTTTCACATAAATAATCTGTAATTTCTAAATGTTAATTAAGAACACTGGGTGCCCTTCCATTATTTTTGAGTGCATTTTAAATTAAAGAGTAACTTAATTTCATCAATTTGAAATTACACTTAACAGTATTTACTGTAAGGGCAGACTAGAGAGAATTTGTACCATGGCCAATTTTGAAATAATAAAAAGAAACATTTAGATTTTAGCACACATACATTTAACCACTGGCCCCATTTTTTTTTTAAATTTTGAATTATACATAATAATCATCAATACATGTATATTATGAAGCAATATTTGATACAATATCTTTTCAAATGACACATGTTGTATGAAACAGCCGGCCTCTTGCCACTAAAAGAGTACAGATTTAGGGCATCCAATATGTACTAACAAGTCTACGTCCCGTATGTTAAGACCCATACTAAAAATAACTATAGCAATCACACATCGGGTCCTTCTTTCTTTCAGTTTGAAATTCTTTTAAAATTCTATCTTTTGAGGGTTGGTGTGTACTTGTATGGAACGTTTTAGTATTTATTATATGGGTTATATGCCTTTACTCCAAGACGGAGCCAAAAAAAATACATTTAATTTGAATTTGAATTTTTTTTTTGGCAATAAGTTTCAATTGTCTGAAATACCTCAACACGCAGTGCGTAAGCAATCAGACAGGTTTGATGGCTATAAGTAGGAGCACCAAATTTGTAGAAGATATAAAAAAGAAGATATGGTATTATTGCCAATGAGACAACTATCCACAAAAGACCAAAATGACACAAACATTAAAAGTTATAGGTAACCGTGCGGCCTTTAACAATGAGCAAATCCCATACCTCAAAGTCAGCTATAAAAGGCCCCGATAAGACACTGTAAAACAATTCAGACGAGAAAACTAACTGCCTCATTTAAAATTATTAACGAAATGCAAATACAAACTCATCAGATAGACCAAAAATACAAGTGGACGTGACCGGGTACTTATACATCCCGACACAAAAAGACACAATGAACAGACCTAAGAGTACTCGCAGTTATCTGAAAGCTAGTTCAAAGCCACAAGGTGTGTTTTCTACTGGAATCAGAATGCATGGCAAACAGTAAATGCCGTCATTTCCCATCGAATATGTAATCAACCTAAACTGTTCAAACCACTGGTGTTGGAAGGAACGTTTGCGTTTACCACTTTTCTTGTTTGTGTCCTTACACTCCTGTGATGGATAAACAAACTGTTCTGGTGGTATTCTGTTTTTTATAAGTAAATACTTCGTGGCATTGTCTACTGGTCTTATGGTATTATGCAAAAATGTGTCAAAGTTGGAAGAGGACACAGATTTAGGTATAGCAAAAGTGTCGCCCAAACTCTTGTATGCCAGTTTACCTCTACGAGCGGTTCATTTGTCTCTAAAGGTTTATCGGTCTCTAAAGGTTCTGGGGCCATTGACTTACTGCTCCAATTATCTTTCGTGCTATCAAATACATTAGAGCTACTTTCCTCAACCCAATGATCGTCGTCTAGTGAAAAATAAAATTAAGTGTGCTTTGTGGAAACTGTTTTTTTTTCGAAGCGGACCCTTCATTAGTCTTAGCACCAATACTCGAGCTGTTTTTCACCTTTTCACCTACGGACACATTTTGAGGCAAAGCTTTGCATGTTTTACGTGTTTGTGTTTCTCTTGTGAAAGAATTGTTGTTACAAGTTGATAAACAAACAAAATCATTTGGCTGATATGCTGCTTTAGGAGTTTTATCAAAATTTCCTAGACCATTGAATATATATTGTGACAAACTGTTCAATAATATTGCTACATCTCGGATGAAATTTTAAGAATAAAACTATTATCCAAATTTAACCAAACTTGGCCACAATCATTACTAGGGTATCTATTTAAAAAAAGTGTTAAATGACCCCACCTACCAACAATGATGATTGACATCAGTAAATACAGTAACAGGTGAGCGACACAGGCTCTTCAGAGCCTCTAGTTTTATATTGATAGTGTGCTTCTTGTGCCCGTCTAATACATTTAGCATCCTAAATACAACTTTTATTGGTGCGCCTGTCAGATTCGGAACAAACAGATAAGGTAAATAGGTAAACGGGAATATATATTATAATATCGGTATCGGATTCGACCCGGAAATTGTTATTTATTGGCAAAATTAATTGTGGAAAACAAATGGGTCTGGAGTGGTGTAATTTTTATTTAACACCATTGTCCTATACTAGCTATATAAAAAGTTGAATTCTTGAATTGGTCTTTTTTACTTGATGACGGCTGACAAATTGGACCTCGTCATTTTAGTATTATAGATAGTACCCTCAATTTCAGATTTATGTATAACAAAAATTAATTCAATAAATTTAGATTTTTTTAAAATACTAAGGCTTTTCTACCTCAGGCATAGATTACCTTAGCTGTAATTGTCAAAACTTTAAGAATGTTGGTCCTTAATGCTCTTCAACTTCGTACTTTATTTTGCCTTTGAAACTTTGTTGGATTCGAACGTCACTGATGAGTCTTTTTAAGACGAAACGCGCGTATTGCGTATACAGAAAATTTAGTCCTGGTATCTATGACGAGTTTATTTAGAACTTATACCGTTATTTTACTTTGCATCAATTCCTCAAATGGAACATTGTGTGATTGGTTGAAAAGTTCCGTCGGAATTT
This sequence comes from Mytilus trossulus, assembly GCF_036588685.1. Lineage (NCBI taxonomy): Eukaryota > Metazoa > Mollusca > Bivalvia > Mytilida > Mytilidae > Mytilus > Mytilus trossulus. The sequence goes on from NC_086377.1 coordinate 54,439,338, forward strand.
TTGTGCTAGTTTGTAAGTTCTGGTTTTGACTTCTTTGCCAAAGAGGATCTTTCAGACTAGTTGTTAAGTTCCTATTGACTTTTGTAATCAGTATATTGGTTCCTCTTTAAAAGTATCAAATATAATATGTTGAGCTTAATAATATATATAAATTGTGGCGAAGGGTAGGCATCTTTGCGGGTCAAAAGGTTAAGGACTCTATAATCTATACATAATCTCCAAGTCTGATCCTTTTTCCTACAGAGTACGGACTAATACTGTGCTCTGTTGTGCTCTTTTATGTCATCGTTCAACATTTTGTCCATTTATTGACTAATTTTACCAGTATCCAAAATATGCTTAAAAATATCCGTTCGACTTAATTTGCCTTCGGGTACCAAACAAATATTCCAACAATCTGATTATTCAATTATACAAGATCTGTAATGAAAAAAAATCAGTGTAAAGTTTAATTACACTGCACTTTTTTAATAAACATGCCTTGGCTGGGCCAAAGTGGTTGATGATAATAGCTTGCTTCTAGCATTAAGAACTTGAAAGTTACATTGTTTGGGTTTTTTTCCTTTACACAGGGTGTGAATTAGAGAGGTGCTTCAATGTTTGCATCTTTTACATTTAAATCAGCATCGTAATAACGTAGATCATGTCACAGAACTTCAAATATTTTTAAAATATGAAAAAAGGTCATCAATCCATTTCAAAATTAAGTGAAATTCCTATTTTCTTCTTGTTTTGAAAATTTCACTCTGATTTGAAATTAAAGGGAGAAATAAACTTGGTCGCACTTAATTTTGTACAAGTGAAAATTTGAAACTGGAATTGAAAACCACTCAAGTTTTGATAAAGAAAGAACCGATACTATGCATGTTTTTAGCAATAAGACATTTTTCACAACTTTAAAAAGATATTTCACGATCTTTCATATACTTCAACATCATAAAAATGATAAAGGAAAACAAAACTGTATCGATTCCGCTAAGAGTTACGAAAGTGAGTATATCGTATTTAATTTAACAATCTAACTGAACAAAAACGCAAGTGTACGCAAAATATATCTTTACCAAGTCCGTTTGGTTCTTCCAAAGGATTGATTTCTCGTCTCAACTGTGCAAAGTTGGCATCATTGATAGGGAAACTAATCCTTGGGACCGAAACCGTATCGTTATTCATTTAAGGCATATGACCTCCCCAGTCAATTCCATAGTTTTCTGTTTCAATGTCCGTGATGTCTTCATCATGGTGGAAAATGTCATCAATCCCACGATGACCCTGTCCTGCTTGGCTTAAAACTCCCATTACAAATAGCTGCTTTGGGGATTTTCCTCCTGCTGATGTTAACCTATGGTTATTCCAACCAGTTTTGAATACCCCGAGTGCTGCCCAGATTCGCGGTACGAACACATAGTGTAGGCATTATAAATGTTACTCGTGAGATCCCATATTTTCTCCTCTATGTGTAAGCTTAAACGTGGCTATGTCCAAATTCTCCCTACCATGGTCAGTTCGGACTCGGATGGAACTCCGAATTCTTGACAACCTCACACAAAAGGCCCAAAGGCAGTTGCTGCCTTATTGTCGAGGGCAAGATTAATGAAGGTAACCATTCTGCTGAACCCATCAATTCCTCCATGAATAACCATGCCTCATCTGAAAAATAAGTACATGTTTCATGTAACCATAATTTATTTTCACATGTCAACTTCCATAAAGGAACCTCCATTTCACATGTTAACTTCCATAACGGATATGTTTCAGTTCATACTTCAATTTTTATTTTACCATTACATTAAAAAACTTTTAACAATTAACACATGTATAATGTCCCATTTATTGGCATTATGTTTTCTGGTCTTTGCGTCCCGCTTCAGGTAACAAATTTTGATTTAGGTAGGTAAAACGTTCGCCCAACCATCAGTACGTTCGTGTTTCTGTCCTTTTCGGGCTAAATAAAGTTTTAAAAAAAAGATTCAAACTTGGTACACGTTTCCTATGATACGATCTTTGTAAAAACAATATTCTTCATTTCAGGATGATCCCATCAGTTAAAACTAATCTTCCGGAGAGTCCTCATTCATAAACATTTGATAAATATGAGTTATTTGTAAGAATAAAATACACCAATTTATATGACATTTATATAAAACAGAATTTACAAATAATAATTAAAAAAAAAACCAGCTTGTGTTTCTCTTTTAAAACAACAAAGTTATGTAATTCTGTCGAAAGAAAAAATACGTCAACATTACGAAGTTTGAGTAAATATCTGAAATTACACAAAAAGTGGCACATGCAGATTACATGCAAATTTTCATCAACATTTCATAATGAGATCAATACTGTGGCTGCAGTCCTTTTGTGCAAATTGCTGTTTTACTGTTAAGCAGGGGTATCATTTGCGCCAAATTTTGTTTTCCATATGTACCAATTGCGCTAATATTCGGAACTCATTTGCTCCAATTTACCTGTCCCCAAGGGTGACTGGGGTATAGAAATATGGTCACTTGGTCTTCTCCCGACCGGCAGTAAAACGCTTGCCGAAATGGGGCGTCCGTTTGGCTGTGCGGGATGTATCAAGTTTGCAGTCACGTCCGGTCAGAAAGGGGACGTTAAATCCGATGCCTCGTGTAAAGAGAGTGCCACGCTCTTTGCACGTTAAGAACCCTTGCAACAACTCTTTTGAGGGGTCCGTAGGTGGCCTGTTGCAAGGCAAAATTTCTGTCCCTATCCAATATTACCTCATTTTCCAGTGGCAGTCCAAATTTCCCTGACCATCATCCCAGATGGCCTCTATTATATCAACCTACCAATTGTATTTATTGTGAATTTGTTCTCGTCCTGAATATGCATGAAATATTTGCCACTGGACGTTAAGCAACCAACAACCAACCAATTTATCTGTACTCATATCTATAATAAATATTAAGGTGGTACCCAACACTTCTAAGATACATTTATCCCGCTTAATTTTCATTAGATACCACCTTAATGATTAACTTGTATGCCCCATTTATGGGCATTATGTTTTCTGGTCTGTGTGTCCGTCCGTCTTGTTCGTCCGGTCGTCCCGCTTCAGATTAAAGTTTTTGATCGAGGTAGTTTTTGATGAAGTTGATGTCCAATCAACATGAAACTTAATACACATGTTTCCTATGATATGATAAATTAGAGATCCCCCTTCCACCGCATTTTTACGGTCCACTGAACATATAAAATGACAGTGTGGATGGGGCATCCGTGAACTGGGGGCACATTATTGTTATTCATATTTTAGGCCCAACCTACAATAGTAGAGGGGCATTATGTTTTCTGGTATGTGGGTCTGTTCGTCTGTCCGTTCGTCTGTTCGTCCCACTTCAGGTTAAAGTTTTGAGCAAGGTAGTTTTCAATAAACTGTTTTGAGTCCAATCAACTTCAAACTTGGTACATATGTTCCTAACGATCTTGTCTTCCTAATTTTAATGCCAATTTTACGGTCCAAGAAATATAAAAAATGATAGTGCGGGTGGGGCTTCCGTGTACTTGGGACACATTCTTGTTTGCTTAAAAAGTATCATATGTTCGGAGGTATTTTACCATTAAGTTCCTTCAATGATAGTCTGTTTGGACAAAAAAGTGAAGTTTCAATGCATTAATTTGGAAAGCACCCATGCAGTAGCAATAAGAAGAATTCAAAGTAGATTTCAGAAAAGGAAACATTGACCGAATAAAGGAGGGGGGAAGTAATTTTTCTTTTAATTGGCGCAGTCGTATGTTTTATTTTGGTGCAAATAATACCATGTAATTTGAAAATAGGTTGGGCAAACGTAGCTTTATAGAAAATAGGTGTGGCGCAAAAAAAAGCATATTTTGCGCAAACGGATCTCCCCCAAAAACGCCTTCATTACTTACCAGTTGTTTTACCTTATTAATTTGTGATTCCGATCCACATGCAACAACGCGTTAGGACCGGAAACTTGATAAAATAGCCAAAGTCTCATCATTTTCTTATTTTGAAATTAATATTTCCAACAGTTTGATTTGCATGGTATGTTTTTCCGATTGCTTCTCAAGGACTGCATACTGTATCTGGTTAACATCTTCAGCGATCTTCATCTTTTTTCATAGGTTGCTTACCGTCTATAATCTGAAATACATGAACCGTTAAAGGTAACATCAAATACAGTAATGTAAAATATAGTCAACTTTACAGTAAAATGTAGAAAAAATATTAATAAACAAATGTAAGATTTAGTTTAACATTCTATACAAAGGTAAGAAGCACATTTCATAAAATTCAAAACGTTTATATAAAATTTTATATTTGTCATTTTATAAAATTTATTGTTTGCAAAAGTATAAATTATTCTAAATAATAGGGATGTTCTGGTAACTAACAGAAAACCCTTGCCGTTTTTGGCACAACTTTTTTGATCTTTTCGAACTCGATGCTGTTCAACTTTGTACTTGTTTCTGCTTTTAAACTTTTGTATCTTGGCGTCACTAGTAGGTTTGTGTCGACAAAATGCACTTCTGACGTATTAACATTTTGAACTCGTTGCCTTTTGTTGGCTGTTGTTCGTGTGATTCTTTGTCAATTGTGTTCTCCAATTTATTTATATTGTAGTCTTGTGTTGTCATTTTGATGTTATATTTCACATGGCCATAATAGTGCGAGGTTTGGCAACCCACCATTGTTTCCTTTCAAAATGCCCTGTACCAAGTCAGGAATATGCCCATTATTATATTATAGTTCGATTCTGTGTGTATTACATATAAAATTGTCTTGATCAAATGACCGATTTAAGGTAACATCAAATACAATTATCAATAAATATTAGAAAATTGTCTTGGTAAAGTGACCGATTTAATATGACATCAATTACAATTATCAAAAACTGTCAAATTTACAGTAAAATGTCGAGAAGTAACCAATATACCAATAACAGGTTTGCTGTTATATTATATACAGTTATTCTAAGAATATAATCAATTTATAGTAACATATGAATAAATAATCAAGAAAGTGGTTAAATTTACTGAAAAAATGTTACAATTTTTTAATGGAAGGTTTGGTTGGTTATAGTTAACTTGAAATACAATTGTCAATACATCTTAGAAAGCATCTTGATCATATGACCGATTTAAGGTAACATCAAATACAATTATCAATAAATATTAGAAAATTGTCTTGGTAAAGTGACCGATTTAATATGACATCAATTACAATTATCAAAAACTGTCAAATTTACAGTAAAATGTCGAGAAGTAACCAATATACCAATAACAGGTTTGCTGTTATATTATATACAGTTATTCTAAGAATATCAATTTAAAGTAACATCTGAATAAATTATCAAAAAAGTGGTTAAATTTACTGAAAAATATTATAATTTTATAATAAAGGTTTGGCTGGTTATAGTTTACTTGAAATACAATTGACAATACATCTTAGATAGCATCTTGATCATATGACCGATTTAAGATAACATTAAATACAATTATCAATATATATTAGAAAATTGTCTTAATCAAATGACCGATTTCAGGTAACATCAAATATTATTGTTAATACATATAAAATTGTCTTGATCAAATGACCGATTTGAGGTAACATCAAATACAGTTTTCAATACATATTAGAAAATTATCTTGATTAAATGACCGAATTAAGGTACCATCAAAAAAATTATCAATACATATGAGAAAATTGTCTTGGTCAAATGACCGATTTAGGTTAACATTAAATACAGTTATCAAAAAAAATGTCAAATTTACAGTAAAATGCATGAAAATGATCAATATACCACAAAAAGGTTTACTGTTACATAATGTACAATAATTATACAATTACTGAAAAATATTACAATTTTATAATAAAGGTTTCGTTGGTTCAAGTTGACTTCAATTATAATTGTCAATATATCATAGAAATACATCTTAGAAAGCATTTTGATCATATGACCGATTTAAGATAACATTAAATACAATTATCAATATATATTAGAAAATTGTCTTAATCAAATGACCGATTTCAGGTAACATCAAATATTATTGTTTATACATATAAAATTGTCTTGATCAAATGACCGATTTGAGGTAACATCAAATACAGTTTTCAATACATATTAGAAAATTATCTTGATTAAATGACCGAATTAAGGTAACATCAAATAAATTATTAATACATATGAGAAAATTGTCTTGGTCAAATGACCGATTTAGGTTAACATTAAATACAGTTATCAAAAAAAATGTCAAATTTACAGTAAAATGCATGAAAATGATCAATACACCACTAAAAGGTTTACTGTTACATAATGTACAATAATTATACAATTACTGAAAAATATTACAATTTTGTAATAAAGGTTTCGTTGGTTCAAATTGACTTCAATTATAATTGTCAATATATCATAGAAATACATCTTAGAAAGCATCTTGATCATATGACCGATTTAAGATAACATTAAATACAATTATCAATATATATTAGAAAATGGTCTTAATCAAATGACCGATTTCAGGTAACATCAAATATTATTGTTAATACATATAAAATTGTCTTGATCAAATGACCGATTTGAGGTAACATCAAATACAGTTTTCAATACATATTAGAAAATTATCTTGATTAAATGACCGAATTAAGGTAACATCAAATAAACTATCAATACCTTGAAACTAGCTTTTATATTGCACAAAAAGTAATGGGGTTGGCAAAGATTTATTGACAGATTATATAATATGTTGCAAATCAAAATTGATCTTCAGCTGCAACTATATGTAATATTATGGTAAAATTGGAATTAATAATTTTAAAAAAAAATCGCAACAAAATAGCCATACCCTCCCCAAGAAAATCAAATGGTTGTTGCCTGATAGGTTAGCAATAAACAGTTGGGATTTTCTTTTTCATTCCCTTTTCATTGCTGTCTTGCAATATTAAGCTTACAGTTTGTGTCATATATGTGACCTTATCAGGGACTAAGAATTCAGGATATCAAATGACATTTTGGGTGGGAAATTAAAGTACACGAGTAGAGTGGTTTATCTAGACCTACAAAGTACAAGGACGTTATTTTGCTGTCAGATCTCCATAAAGTTAGTACATACCTGCATTCTGCTAGAAACCACGTCCTTCTTCGCTATAGGGTTTGGTACAACTTAGTTATGCAATTTGTCTCACGGAGTCTATAATTCCTCCAGCAATTGAATCTTGCATCGTTCAAATTCCAAAAAGATAAAAAAGACAGAAATTATGTTACACTATCACATGAAACAGTTATAAAAACCTGGCAAGGTGAACTTGGCAATTCAGAAGCTTATAGATATTTGTAGAAAATGTAACCAAATCTGCCCTCAATGTATTAATACAGAAAACTCAAGAGAAGGATTAAGAGGCAAAGTCGGGATTTCAAGAAAAAAAGGACTGAACTTCAGAAAAAAAAATAAGAAAGAAAGACGACTTAATATCCATGAATCTCTTTCCTATCAATCTGAAGTTGCGACAATAGGATTATCAGATACTGAGGCCATTAACTATACCATCGCCATTAAAAATGTCCTATATAAGCTATATTTAAAGCTGAATTCTTTGATATGCCGTTTTTACTTGATGACGACTGACAAATTGGACCTCGTTTTTTGAGTATTATAGATTGATATATTTATATATATATATACAATTATTTGACAGGGGAAAACATTCACGAAAGACTATTCTAGACTTGGAGAACTTCGAAGCATTTTCCCTAATGCAGTTATGCTTGCCCTGACAGCATCTGCCACACATCAATTCAGAAAAGACATTGCATGTTATTTACAAATGCAAGACTTCAAATTAGTACTCTCGTCATGTTACAGAAGTAATACCTTCTACTTTTGCCAAGAGGCTCCATATTCCTTGACCGAAACTTTTACTTGGCTCATCTCAGTAATTCAACTGAAAAAAGATAGTACACAAAAGACAGTTATATCTCAAGTTTATGCACTATTTTAGATAAGCCTAGTATTGACCATTCCTATTGTGGAGAATCATCCTCAAAAATTTGTTTATTTGCCATGTTTCATCATGCTACAATGGACAAAACAAGAGAAATATCTTGTACAATTTTTTTTTAAATCAGATTGTAGAACAAGAGTTATTTTAGCCACAACAGCAATTGGAATGGGCCATGTTATCCGAAAAGCGCTTCGGACGCAATAAATTATAAAACGTGTTGTTTTCCATTTTTTACATCACTGGGTCGATACCGCTGCTGGTGGACTATCAGTCCCCGAGGGTATCATTAGCTAAGTAGTCAGTGATTCGGTACTGAAATGATTTATCAAACTTTACTAACTTTGTCTGTTTATAAATTTTGAAATTATTATGAAACTAAGGTTTCTACTCCCTCAGGGAAAGTTGGCTTTAGACGAATTTGGCTATTTATTTTTGACATTTAGCTCTTCAACGATTCTCGGTACTTATACATCTTCGGATTTCAAATGTTTGGCTTTGAGCGTTCCTGATGAAAGTAAATCCAGAAAAGCGCTTCGCACGCAATAAACTATAAAACGTGTTGTTTTCCATTTTTCAACTACAATAACTATTACAGTATTTGTTTCTTCCGTATTAGCTTATAGAAAAATGTTCTTAACTGGAACTGATATTATAAATAATATGATCAATTAAGAAACTGGTTTTATATTTGTAGAAATAGTTAAACATGCTTTAATTTTCAGCATTCAATATAACCTTAAGATATATAAGCTCTGCACAAAAGACCAGAATGATATTTTAGATGTTTATTAAATCTAAATAGAGGAAATTGAGCTATATTAAAGGTCTACTTTACTTATTTTAAATTGTTCTTTTTTTATTAATTTCTTAGAATCAGAGGAAGGCTTCGGGATCTATATTTTAAACAATATTTTTTGGCTGGCAGCACTATGTCTTCTCAATAAAGAAATATGTGCTGCAAAAGTCCATAAATAAACATGAGAATACTGGACCCAGGCCAGTGCACATGAACAAATTTAAAAACATACAGGTTTTGGCAGAAATGACACAAATTTTCTTCCCAAACGGAAAAAAATACATAGGCAGATTGAACAGCATGGACAATTATTAGGGAAATTTTAAGGGAGAAATTGCGCAATTTGGCCAATTACAAAATTATAAAAAGGACAAGCCGCATTATATGTCTTTACAAAGCAAAAGCCTATACATTTTTTCTCTTTCAGAAAACATGCACCTGTCTAACAAACATCAAATTTTCAATTGGGGCGTCAGTCATTTTTTATTGTGGCTTCAACTTTGACAGGAAACGTTAAGATGGCAGACAAATAGGGATTAGGTGTACAAGTTATAATTTGGCAAAAATTATTTATCATTACAGCACATTTCAGTGAGTATGTAGCTAATGGTAATATCTTTGATTAGCTTGCTTGTTAGCTGAACTGTAAAGTCATTGTTAGGTTAGGTAAATTACCCTCCTTTAATAGTAGACTAGCCCAACAGATAACCAATATATCTCTCTGTAGGACTAAGCTACTTTAAAAGGATGGTAGTTTACCTTACCTAACAATGACTTCACTGTTCAGCTAACAAGCAAGCTAACCAAAGATATTACCATTAGCTACATACTCACTGAAATCTGCTGTAATACAATAACGTAGAAATGTTTTGCATCTTACATAATATCTCTTACTTATTTTATAGATATCCTGTCCTCAACAGAGGTGTATTTTTTGCAGACCATTCAACATGTTCAATACCAAAGTTGAAAATAAACATAGAAAAAGGTAATCTTTAGAAATATGATAATTCATTAAGAATGTGCAACAGAGGCCTAGGTCTTCTCTGCTTAGATGAAAGCTGACTCAAAGATTAGGAATACTGAAATACATGTAAAGTTTAAGTCTCTCACCTTCATCATCCCTTTCTTTTCCAAAATTCAATTTTTCTCTTGACAGCTCCTCTTGCTTGTCCTGTTTTGAATAAAATTTAATGCAATGTCTGTTATATCAAATACACTTTTGTCATGCTAATGCAACTTGGTTGCTATACTTAGGTCAAATAAAAATAAATGTGTGGTTCCATATTTTTGAAAAATAGGGTCAGTGGGTCAGCAAATTTTAATTATTTTATTTTGGATTGTCAAAACCGGTAAAAATTATGTGTTGACCGAAATTGTTTTTCATTTATTTTTTTTGAGTTTTGATCAATTTTAAATGATATGTGTTTTCTTTTCATCATTTGTTATATAGAATTAATGCTTATATATAATGTAAAGAGAAATATTAATAATTAGTTATAAAGTCAAATCAAACCTTTGCATTCAGATGGTTTTGTAATTGGAAGTTTTGTGTAGTTCTTTGCAGCATAATTGCTAACTTGTCTAGCGTTGGATAGAACTTGTGTAGGTCCTGAAAAAAATTTAAAAAAATTTAACACATGTTCATATTGCTGTGTATTGGGTCCTTATCTGATTGCTTTGTAAAAGAAGGGTTGAGCAAAAGCTGCATCTTAGATAACCTAAACTTAGATATATGTATTGAAATATTTCTTTAAATATGATCATTTATATTTTCAATAGCAATTATTTAAAGATATTTAAAAATTTAGATAGTTTCTTTTAAATTTTTTTCTATATAGTTTTGTGTTGTTGATTTTTTTAAGAATTAACCAACCTTGGCAATTAGATTGAAGATCACTTGGTAGCTTTGTACAGTCTTTGACATTACCGTGGCTAATCTGTGCGTTTTATGTGACATATTATAGACAAATATCATACTGACGGGATTGTTTCAAGTACAGAGTCACGTTATAAGCACAAAAGAAATACAAAGAGTCACATATACAAAACAAATCACCAAAAAATGAAAGCCAATACAAACACATTGACGAGATGTATAAGTACCGAGCCACGTCAAACGGATATCACCTAAAAACATTCAACAGTAAGTAATCTTAATAATAGAACAAAAACAAATAAAAGAACAATAAAACATGTTGTTAAGATGATACACAACATCAGTACGCAGAATCTATACATCAAGACCATCGTGTATTATTTGACAAGTTGATACGGAATATTTATCAACAAGGTCTTGGTACCTTCCGATGAACTTTTTTAGAAAAAGGACGAGACGTTCTTTGACATACCCCTGGTTCGTCAACTTTCTACTCAGACACTGATGACCTTTTACAAAGTCCGAAATGGGAGCTGCAAGCTCTTGAATATCGAATAAGTTGAGAAATATATATCCCATACGCAGGTGAAGTTGGTATATTGCTACTAAGGTGGGGGAAATTTGTAATTTCGAAATTAAAATCGTCTCGTTTGTCATATATTCTGGTACTGAGGTGAGACTGAAATGAGGCGGAGGAAGCCGTGTCTGTTGTTTCTTTAATCTCGAGTTCTGGGGGATATTTTAATGGAACCCAATCAGAAAAGTTCGGATTGTTTAAGGAAAGAACATCATCAATATATCTGAAAGTGAAATTAAATAATCTGGCTTCTTTAATCCTCTTGTTTTTGACAAGTGTCTGGAGGAACTCCCGATTCATATGAAAATAAGAAGAGGTCGGCAAGAAGAGGCGCACAGTTTGTTCCCATAGGAATGCCGACAACTTGTTGGAAAAGTCTACCTCCAAACTCAACAAATATGTTGTCGATAAGAAACTCCAGCATACTGACTACTTGTTCTTCTGTGTAGCATGATTTACCTTTTTGTTTGTCACTATTAACTTAATATGCTTTATGAAAGCCCAAAGTAATAAATTTATAGCGTATGCTACCATTTTTATGTTGAAAGGCATTGTGAATAATTTCTTTTAGGCGATTTTTCAATTTTACATGGGGAATGGTGGTATACAGGGTTGAAAAATCAAAAGTTTTGATGGAACTTATTTCAGAAAGGGACCGAATGTGCTTTTCCTTATATGCCTACTTATGACCCACAAATTGTTCCTTCAAATTTTAGTGAGAGAAGGGGGATAACTCAGGAATCATTTCCATGAGTTATGCAATATGATCAAACATATCCAAGGAATGATACCGTGTTGCCAGGTCAAAGTGTTTATTCGACACAGTTGCCACCGCCGGGTGGTGGCTCTTTTAGATCACCTGATATGGGGGTCTCTTACCCTTACTATCCTCAGGTACCATTATCCAGTGCTAATGCACCTGTTTCAAGTGTGAATATGGAACCGGCTTTCATAAATCAGAATCAACCTAATATGAATCCTTATACTCCTAATATCATGAATATGCCAATGGTTTATAATTTGCCAAGACAAACCCAACCCATGAATTTTATGCAACCACAAAGACCCATGGGAAATATAGGCCCAAATATTAACCCACAAGTATATGGAGTTCATTTAAAATATGATGGCCCCCAATTTTATCCAAATATGATGGGTCCTATGCAAAATAACCCTCCACGGGTAAGCAGAAAACAAAAAGAGCCACCCACATTTGATGGTCAAAACTCTGACTGGGTAGATTATATAATCCAATTTGGAGAAGTAGCCTCTTGGAATGGTTGGGACCAATATGAAAGTGCCCAACAATAAGTGATGAGTTTAAGGAGAGAAGCTCAAAGAATGGTTAGTGAACTAAACCCATACCAATAGAATGATTTTACTTTCTTGAAACATATGCTGAGTCAACAGTTTAACCCCTTAGAACGAGAAACCGCACACAAATATGAATTTAAAAATCGTGAAAAACGGAAAGATTAGTCTGTATCTGATTTTGGACATGCCCTACGCCGATTAGCATCCCAAGCATTTCCTGAAAGGGATGCTATCTCTATAGAGGGATCGGTCATTGAGCAATTTATTGAGGGTATCGGGAATAGTGTTTTCCAGTCATACACTCGGTTATTTTGTAAACCTAGGACTTTAGAAAAAGCAATTTCTTTTGCCATAGAATATGAGGCTGTAAAGGGACCTCTCGATCAGATTAAAACGCCTTATTTCTCTGACGAAGTCACTTATCATACTTGTGCAATTGACAAAGAAGACTCTAAACTTCAATATGAGCAAAATATAAATTTTAAAGAAAAAGTCCTACATACAGATTCTCGATGCTGTGCATCACCAAGGTTTGCGTCTTTGTCTAGGCGCATTTAAAACCTCACCAGTTGAGAGTCTGTATGTAGAGGCTGATGAGCACTCACTCTCTGACAGACGGTTGAAGCTTGGACTTCAATATGCAGTCAAACTAAAAGCCCATTTAGACAATCTTGCCTACAGCTGTGTTTTTAATCCGATTTATGAAGATATTTTTGCGAAATATGAAAATAAAAATCCTCCGTTAGGTATACGTTTAAAACCACATTTAGCTTCTTTTGATTTAAAATCGGTTGCTCAAGTTAAAACTTGCAAATGTCCTCATGGGAACTTCCCAAACCAAAAATGACATTTGGTCTCCGTGAACACAATAAAAATAAAACAAAGCCTCTTTTAATTCAGCAATATTATGCTGAAATTAAGCCCATTATCTAGATTTTTCTAAAGATCAAAAGATGGTGTTAGAGTTGCATCTGCTGCTGTCTTCAGGGACAGAGCTGCAACCCTCCGTTTGCGATCTGATGCATCCATCTTTACTGCTGAAGCAGAAGCAATAATTTTGGCTTTGAAATTTATTGCTTCTTCAGATAAATCCAAATGTATTATATGTTCGGATTCACTTTCATGCTTACAAGCTATACAAAATACTAAAATTAAACACCCAACAATTCTCAAAATTTTATATGTAATGAGGAATTTAAAAATTCTTCTGAAAGAAATAATATTTCTATGGGTTCCGAGTCATGTTGGAATCCTTGGAAACACAGCTGTAGGCCTTGAGGCAAAGAATGGCCTTGGTGACCCTCTATCTAATTGTGATATACCATATACTGATTTTAAATCTGATATTAGAGAATATGTTTTCAATATATTGAAAAATAAATGGAGTAAAAAAGATGATAATAAATTGCATGAAATTAAACCTAATTTAGGCAAACCTTTAATAATATTATGTGCAGAAAAGATCAGTGTGTTATTACTAGATGTCGTATTGGTCATACTAGAATAACACACGAGTATATTTAAAAAATGAAGATGAACCACAATGTGTTTCTTGCAACTGCAAGTATACTATTAAACATGTTTTAATTAATTGTATTGACTTTGCTGATATTCGTAAGAAGCATTCCAATGTCAATAATATGTATGATTTATTCAATGATGTTCCATTTACAAATATTGTTGTTTTTTTCAAAGAAACTGGAATTTATTATAGAATATAAGAATGTTATTATATTTAAATCGTTTTTAATTTTTATCACGTTATTTTATTGTTGAATTGTATTTGTATAAAACCAATTTGCTTTAGTCAAGAATTTGAGTATATTGAAGGACTTTTTGTCTTATTTTAAAAATATGCTTTAAATTGTAAAAATTATTCGAATTAGCTCTCGCCGCGATATAGCCTTTTTGTGCTAATGCGGCGTAAAGCAACCAACAATCAATCAATCAATGTGTATCTTCGGTGTTATCTTCATCTTCAGAGCTGCTTGTTGGCTCGATCTGTGGAATTTGGACTCGTCTTTCATTGTATAGAGATTTTTGTTTGCCATAAAGGATTATGCAATTGCGACAAGAGCTTTTTTCGTGTTTTCATTTTTCAAATTAATGTAAAATGGCCTTCTGAAGACGAGAAGAGAGATAAAGAATGGATTTACTAAAGTATTTTGCTGGATCGATTGGACATGCGTTATGTGATCTAGATCGTAAATCATAAGCCTCAGAAACACTGGAATATCTCGAATACATGTGGAAACGACTCTGTTACAATTTGAAACATCGCATTTTTTTTTATTTTTTTAGTTGAAGTTATATTTGGTTCATAAAGTAAAATCTCTATTCTAGGTCGATTCACAAATCTAGTAGCCAGGTGGTCAGGCAGTGCCCACGACAGCCATATGTTAAAGGACTAGCAACATAAGAACCGTTTTAGTGAGGGATAACGACGGTTTACAAAATGGGTTTCGTCTTGGTAACAGTGGTTATGTCTGTAAATCATATTTAAACACACTATACTTGAGACCATCAGACCAAAGCCAAGAAAGATACAATGGTTCACACTGCAGAACAAGAGTTACCATAGAAAGACTTTTTGTTGGTTGGAAAGACGTTTCCACTGTCTTCACGGAGAAATTAGGATGCACCATGAGAGAGCTTTCACAATAATTGGTATGATATACTTTAGTATTTTTATGTTATTTCGAATAGACATATTCAGTTAATTGTTTCTAAATTTCAAGTTAAACCAGAGTAAACTATAAAACCGTCGATGACGTTAAGGTCGAATGACTAAATTATGTCTATGAGCTGTTAAACTGAACAATGTCAGCCAATCAGAAGACACGTTTCATCCAAAATTTAATTATTTGAAGTTAACAATTATAGATTGTATTAAATTAAAATTTCTCAAATGGAACTAAATGACATGATTTTAACCATAACAACTTAAAATAAACAAGTGTAATCCCCAATGCAATATGATTATAATGATAAGAAGCAGGTACCTATAAAACATACCAGTTATATGCTAAAATAATCATACATCATTGTGTTGTACCTCTATCAAGTTCTTGTTGAAACTATTTTGGAAATTTTGATGCGTTTTCTGCTTTTCAATTTAAAAACTTCATGCAACGAATAAAAAAATGGTTCGGTCAGGGAAAAATTCAGTTGTACAAATAGCGAAGCTTTAGGATGAAATTGAAAATGTAAAGCAAGCTGCTAAATCTCCCAAAGAAGCCATTATAAACATAAAAACTTCTACGTTAATTCCGATTCGTCGTGTTGTGAAGTTGCAAGCACTGACAAACATTGACGATGAAAATAACCGTAAACAACTAATGTGTTGATTGTATGAACAACTTGGTGATGAGCACTGTAATCTTCGCAAAATTGGTTCTGTATGTCTATACCCCTCAAAGGTGACTGGGGTATAAAAATATGGTCACTTGGTCATCTCCCGACCGGCGGTAAAACGCTTGCCGAAGTGGGGCGTCCGTTTGCCTTTGCGGGATGTATCAAGTTCGCAGTCACGTCCGGTAAGAAGGGGACGTTAAATCCGATGCCTCGAGAGTGCCACGCTCTTTGCACGTTAAGAACCCTTGCAACAACTCTTTTGAGGGGTCCGTAGGTGGCCTGTTTCTGTCCCTATCCAAAATACCCTAAATTTCCAGTGGCAGTCCAAATTTCCCCGACCATCATCCCAGATGGCCTCTATCGTATCAACCTACCTATTGTATTTCTTGTGAAATTGTTATCGTCCTGAATATGCATGAAATATTTGCCACTGGATGTTAAGCAACCAACAATCAATGTATGTCTATATGATGTTTATTCCATTTCAAACTTAATAGATAAGCTTGCGACTTTATTAATCTAGGAAATTACATAGTTCGTATTTATATTCATTTTTTTTATTTATATAATAGAGGATCATGGAACAGCAGCAAGACGGGGCAAACTAGCAGAGGATACCTCACATATAGAAACAGAGGAAAGAGAAAAATAAGACGACACAAAGAAGGAAAATCAGCCAACCGTGTCGATATGATTATGGTATATTTGTTTCTGTATCTACATGGACGTATTTAATTACATACAGTTTTTTCTTTATCTATATGGACAATACATCTGTCGATCTGAACCAAAATTTACAATGGAGCTTCTCTAGTTATTCATTACTCATTGTGTTCTACTAAGGTTTTCCATAAATAATCAGATTTCCATAGTTTTTTGACATTCTTTGAAGAGATCTTTTACAATTTGCAAAGTTTCTTTATGACTGCTGTGGTGTTTCCTCAATGGTTGTTATGTGTGACGTCATGATTCTAATTTTAGTAACATATTTCTTATATTGACCACCAATTAACATATAAGCGTCAACAATGAATATATGAAACAATAGATATAACAAAATTACGATTGGTAATGGGTAATGTGACAAGAAGACAACTACCAGACCATAAAGATACATTTATAAAAATAACTTATGAAACACGTGATCGTCATATCCAATGAAAACAGTTGACTGCTACAACATATGTAATATTGTCCTATATCTTTACCACGATTTGCCTGATTAGTTTTATTGTTTAATCTAAATTAAAAAGTCTTTATGTAAGCAAATGTTAAGCACCATAGTATAGTTTCAACACTTAATCTTCTAAGTTCTATAAAAAAATAGATATCATCTTATACACACGAGAAAAAAATATCAAAATGTTTTATTCCAGGTTCTAGTGATATCTTAAAAAGTAATTATACCTACTTACTTTGCCACCCAGAAGATATTTTGAGGAGGAAATTTGTGATATCCTATGTACGGACTCTTGGCAAAAAGAGATAACTCGCATATTTATAGATGATGCACATTGTGTAGTACAGTGGGGACACGAATTTCGACCGGACTATATGAGAATTAGTAAATTAAGGTCAGTTGTCCCAGAGTCAAAATTTGTGGCACTAACAGCTACAGCAACAAAGCTTATGATAAGAAAAATAACTGACATACTTCTAATGAAAACATTTACAACCATATCTGCATGTGTTGATCGGCCTAATGTGAAAATTATAATAATAAAGAGATTACCATCAGCTAGAGGAAAAAATACAGCAGAAGAATCATTTAAACAGGTGATGGAACCGTTGTTGAGAAGCTTGTGTGATGATGCAGATAATTTTCCAAAAACTATAGTCCACAGCAAACTAAAGTGGTGTGGAAATGGGTACAACATGGTATGCCAAGAAGCAGCAATAGTATTCTATACTATCATATAATGCAAGGTTATAAGCTCTTTATAATAATAATCACAGTAATTCTTTATCTATATACCATAATTTAAACTCATGGGTTATTTCTTACTTGCTCTATTACATACAAAAGATCTTCTTAAAAATATCGTCATAAACATTACCTCTTTACTTTGCTGATGATTAATTTCTTTGTCCTTCATCTCTTTCAACAATTTCTCGATCTTTTGTGTTAAAGTCTGTATTTTCTCCTCCTTATCTCTGAATTTCAGTTCTAATTCTTCTAATTCTTTGTTCTTTTTCTCAATACACTGAATGCTTGTTAACTGAGTTTGCTGTATTTCTTTGGTTAATTCAATGAGTTTTGCTTTGAGTTCCAAATTTTCTTTCCTTTGCCTTTCATCCCCAAGGGTGACTGGGGTATAGAAATATGGTCACTTGGTCTTCTCCCAACCGGCAGTAAAACGCTTGCCGAAGTGGGGCGTCCGCTTGGCTGTGCGGGGTGTATCAACTTCGCAGTCACGTCCGGTCAGAAGGGGGACGTTAAATCCGATGCCTCGTGTATAGGGAGTGCACGTTAAGAACCCTTGCAACAACTCTTTGAGTGGTCCGTAGGTCCGTTGCAAGGCAAAATTTCTGTCCCTATCCAATATAACCTCATTTTCCAGTGGCAGTCCAAATTTCCCCGACCATCATCCTAGAATTGTATATGATGTTAACTTAAATCGGTCATTTGTTCAGGACAATTTAGGTAAAATATTTTATTTATTATTTATTAAATATGACTTGGCTCGACAGTATAGCTCGTTTTGTGGCAGAAACGGGATCGACAGTAAACTTGATAAACGACAAGGAATTCAAACACTCAAGGGACTTCTAGAAGGATTGATTGATTGATTATTGGTTGCTTTACGCAGCATTAGCACAAAAGGCTATATCGCGGCGAGAGCTAATTTGAATAATTTTTATAAATTAAAGCATACTTTTAAAATAATACAAAAGGTCCTTCAATATACTAAAATTCTTTACTAAAGCAAATTTATTATATACAAATAAAAATCAACAGTAAAATAACGTGATAAAAATTAAAATCGATTTAAATATAATTCAATTCCAATATTTATTGCCATATAAACTTTAAACATTAAGTTTGTGACATATTAAAACATAAACAATATAACTATATTTCACATATATCTTATTCTTAGTTTTGTTATTAATTTTCTATAAGTAAAGTTTGATGTTCTTAAATAGTCTTCAAAACATAAATTTTGTTTAAGATTCTTATATAAATAAAGTTTACTTTTTTCATCTATGTTTGCATCTTATTATGTAGCAAATTTTCAAAGACGTTTTTAGAGCTTGTTTTTATATAAACTTTAAATGAATTATTTTTTTTTTTTGTCTGAACTAGTATTTTGTTGAATTTGTGCTATATCTAAATTAAGTTCACATCAGCGGAGAGAGCATTAATCACCAAGTTCTTTGATTGTTCTGTCCATTTATAAGTATTAATACTCTTCAATTTCTTATTATCTAATTTAAACTCAGTGTTCTCATTAATTGAACATTTTAAAAATAAATCAATTTTGGCATGATCTGAAAGATATATAAAGTCATTTGTCTTAAAATATTGAACTGAGGACAGGAGACTCACTCACTAAAGCATAATCAACAGTGCTAAAACCATTTTTAGACATACAAGTATAATAACCTAATGAGTCTCCTAATAACCTTCGGTTTACTATACATAGCCTCGAGGACAAGCAGAGATCCATAACATTCTTATATTCTATAATAAATTCCAATTTCTTTTAAAAAGGCAACAATATTTGTAAATAAACCATTATTGAATAAATCATACATACTATTGACATTGAAATGCTGCTTACGAATATCAGCAAAGTCAATACAATTAGTTAAAAAACATGTTAATTATGAATATAATTATTTTCTGTGACTGTATCTTACATTAATTTGTAGGATCCTTTACTATAGATAATTTAGCTGATCTGTAACAATAACATCTTCATGCCTTATATATCATGTACTGTAGTACGCCGCTAGATTAAAACTGACGTGGAAAGGTAACATATGGCCACCGAAAGCTCTTTTTTGAGAGCCCAGGTTGTCATGTGGTCTAGCGGGACGGCTGCAGTGCAGGCGATTTGGTGTCACGATATCACAGTAGCATGGGTTCGAATCCCGGCGAGGGAAGAGCCAAAAATTTGCGAAAGCAAATTTACAGATCTAACATTGTTGGGTTGATGTTTAGACGAGTTGTATATTTCACATATATATATATATACACAATCATCCATTTACAGTAACTATTCCAGTGTCCCCTGTCCTCAGTTCTAATGACCTTTTGATGTAGGACCCCAATTTATTTACTTGTGATGGTGTTGAAGGATTGAGTATAGAAATCAACTTTTCTTCATCAGATAAATCTTTAACAGAAAAATTAAAATCCAAGTTGTTAAAAAAGGTATTTCTTAGTTCCATATTTAATTTACAATCTAATATAACATGTTTTTCGTTTTCTAATGTTTTACATTTAAGGCATAATCTGTGCTCTCTAGGAATATTTGTATGCCTGCCTTTTTCTATATTTAAATTATGGTCACTTATTCTTAGTTTTGTTATTAATTTTCTATAAGTAAAGTTTGATGTTCTTAAATAGTCTTCAAAACATAAATTTTGTTTAAGATTCTTATATAAATAAAGTTTACTTTTTTCATCTATGTTTGCATCTTATTATGTAGCAAATTTTCAAAGACGTTTTTAGAGCTTGTTTTTATATAAACTTTAAATGAATTATTTTTTTTTTTGTCTGAACTAGTATTTTGTTGAATTTGTGCTATATCTAAATTAAGTTCACATCAGCGGAGAGAGCATTAATCACCAAGTTCTTTGATTGTTCTGTCCATTTATAAGTATTAATACTCTTCAATTTCTTATTATCTAATTTAAACTCAGTGTTCTCATTAATTGAACATTTTAAAAATAAATCAATTTTGGCATGATCTGAAAGATATATAAAGTCATTTGTCTTAAAATATTGAACTGAGGACAGGAGACTCACTCACTAAAGCATAATCAACAGTGCTAAAACCATTTTTAGACATACAAGTATAATAACCTAATGAGTCTCCTAATAACCTTCGGTTTACTATACATAGCCTCGAGGACAAGCAGAGATCCATAACATTCTTATATTCTATAATAAATTCCAATTTCTTTTAAAAAGGCAACAATATTTGTAAATAAACCATTATTGAATAAATCATACATACTATTGACATTGAAATGCTGCTTACGAATATCAGCAAAGTCAATACAATTAGTTAAAAAACATGTTAATTAGTATACTTGCAGTTGCAAGGTACACATTGTGGTTCATCTTCATTTTTTAGAAGATACTCGTGTGTTACTCTAGTATGACCAATACGACATCTATTAATAACACACTGATCTTTATGAGGCAAAGAATGCTCTGGGTGACCCTCTATCTAACTGTGATATACCATATACTGATTTTAAATCTAATACTAGAGAATATGTTTTTAATATATTGAAAAATAAATGGAGTAAAAAAGATGATAATAAATTGCATGAAATTAAACCTAATTTAGGCAAACCTTTTAATAATATTATGTGCAGAAAAGATCAGTGTGTTATTACTAGATGTCGTATTGGTCATACTAGAATAACACACGAGTATCTTTTAAAAAATGAAGATGAACCACAATGTGTTCCTTGCAACTGCAAGTATACTATGAAACATGTTTTAATTAATTGTATTGACTTTGCTGATATTCGTAAGAAGCATTTCAATGTCAATAATATGTATGATTTATTTAATAATGTTCCAGAATTAAAGCAACCAACAATCAATCAATTATATAGATCGATTATTCATAAATTCGGATTCTTGGTGTAAATTATAGCTTTCACAAGCCGCAACCAATCGCTATCAACAAATTTCATCAAATTGACCGGCATGGCACAGTTACATGTGGAGTTGATCCCTCCTTTGATATTTTTGCAATATTTTTTTAGTTTTTTCCAGTTTGCGTGAACCTGCGGGGGTCACGTCTTTATATCGTTGAGTTTGGCTATATCTATCCATTCAAATATTCACGGTAGCAAGGTTCTCGAACGTTTCTAAAAGTTTTGATAATTTATACATGAAGTTAGGTATGTCTTTGAAACTGTCCATCAGACTGAAAACTCTTCAGTATTCGGATATGGATATTAAACCCTACCTTGCTAGAAATCAAAGACATATTGATGCCAACGTTAAACACTGGAAAAACGAAAAATTATTTAAAAAACATTGATAAACACATTTTTAATCTGATAACCGAGTCCCTGTTGTTTCCAAGAAGTATTAAATATTGCAATAACATGAATAATCAAATTGAATTTGTAGGTCGGTAAATTTGAAGGCAAGACTAGATTGTAGTAAAAAATATAAAAAAATAATTTACAAATGATTACCTCTTTCACAGAGATAAAACCTCATCTAAGGATTGAGAAAGTCTGTAAGTTTTTAGGGAGAACTTTTAACCGTTTGGAAGTTATCTTTCAACCTCTGATCCATCTTTATATAGCAGCACAAACTTCCTGTGTTTGAATTTTTTTTTAAATGCTCTGTTAACGTCACAAAATTTATCGACAGCTTTAATTTTTATATCTAATACAGTGTCTGTATCACTCGTGAATGGACCAACTGATACGGTACCTCGTACAGGACTGCTTCCCCAATATTTTTTGAAAGTTCTTTTTTCAAAGTGTCCATGTCCAACAGTTATCTTGAAATGTCGCAAACAAGTTAAATGATATGTTTTCTTTAAAACAGTATACAAACGTCAAAAGTATACTTTTATACAGTTCATTTTTAGCTCACCTGACCTGAGAGGTCAAGTGAGCTTTTCTCATCACTTGGCGTCCGTCGTCCTGCGTCTGTCGTCCATAAACTTTTACAAAAATCTTCTCCTCTGAAACTACTGGGCCAAAGGACAAGATACGATAAGCATTAGAGAACGGCCCCCTAATTTCGTTCAAATTAAGAGTGACTTGCCATTAATTATAATACATTATTCTTAAAGTTTAAAACCTATATTTTTGTTAACATCAATAGAGTTTTCAACTTCCGTTGATATTATTCATGCTCTGTTGCTGTAAAGACCTCAAGATTCGCGAAAAGGGCAGAAAAATGGCAGTTTCCAAAACTTTTTCTGCATTTTAAACTATGAGCGTACCTACGACCCACGATCATATTTATACCAGACACTCCTTGAACATTAATGTTGATGTAGTTCAAATATTTTAGTGGGTCGTACGTACGCTCATAGTTAAAAATTCAAAAAAGTGACAAAAAATCGTCGTTGTTTTCATTGAATCATCGAAATTTTTAACCGAACTGCGGACCGGAGATGATTTCCGGTATTTACTAGATCTGACGACGGAAAAGTATTCCTGCTACGCTTTAATAATAGCTAGTTTCTTTAGGACGAAAAATAAACATATATTTGAGACAGGAAAACAGGATATTCCTTTACTCATTATTCTTGAATTTAAAGTGACATTTTAGCAGACCGTCGAAATTTGACCCAAAAATAAACGGAACTGTGATAAACTGCAGAGAAATACTGAGAACGTAATTGTGAATGAATATAATAACTGGTTCATACTCAAAAAGTGCATATATACGTATTTTGTTTCATAATTGACAAAAAACACAAAAACAAAACGAAAAAATACAAAATGCAAATTAATCACATACATGCATTTTACATGATATTTCACAAATTATTTGACACTGACAGGAAAGTGAAACCATTTTCCGTCATTGCCAGTATTCACATCATAATTACAGATAACAAAAATGTTCCATAGTTATAGGAAGATGTGATGTGAGTGCCAATGATACAACTCTCCATCCAAATAACAATTTATACAAGTAAACCATTATAGATCAATGTACGGCCTTTAACACGGGGCCTTGGCTCACACCAAACAACAAGCTACAAAGGGCCTCAAAATTACTACTGTGAAACCATTCAAACCATAGTCCATTTCATCGTGAAAGAAAACAGTTTATTCTGTACTCAGTTTTCACTTGTCTTTGTCAATTTTCCCTGGCTTCAAATGAAATGAATGGATTAATTATGTTAAACATATTACTTTTTTCTTCTTTTTTGGAATTTTATTCTCATACACACTTGTCCCGGTCTACACTTATTTAGTTTTTATACATTGACTTGTGATATTTGGCATACAGTGTATAGCCATGACTCAGATATCATAACAGTCTAATTTTGTTTATTTTCTTTGGTTACATCTTCTGACATCAGACTCGAACTTCTCTTGAATTGAATTTTAAATGTACGTATTGTTATGCGTTTACTTTTCAACATTGGCTCGAGGTATAGGGGGAGGGTTGAGATCTCGTAAACATGTTAAACCCCGCCGCATTTTAGCGCCTGACCCAAATCAGGAGCCTCTGGTCTTTGTTAGTCTTGTATTTTTTTAATTTTAGTTTCTTTTGTACAATTTGGAAATTAGTATGGCGTTCATCATCACT
This sequence comes from Mytilus trossulus, assembly GCF_036588685.1. Classification (NCBI taxonomy): domain Eukaryota; kingdom Metazoa; phylum Mollusca; class Bivalvia; order Mytilida; family Mytilidae; genus Mytilus; species Mytilus trossulus. The sequence continues at coordinate 54,463,724 of NC_086377.1, forward strand.
GAACTAGTACATATTTGTTGAGGGGCCAGCTGAAGGACGCCTCCGGGTGCGGGAATTTCTCGTTACATTGAAGACCTGTTGGTGACCTTCTGCTGTTTTTTTTTTCTTTGGTCGGGTTGATGTCTCTTTGATACATTCTCCATTTCTATTCTCAATTTCAATATCATTATGACATTTACCGTTGATCTCAAGGTCCAATTAATTGACCTTTAACTTTCATGGTTAAATGCCTCGTTAATAACTCCAAAAATGATTTATACACCCCCCTTTTTGCCTTGTTAAGTCGTTTCTAATCCACCATAAGTTTGTACCCATGCAGAGGACACATTTATTCCAACCCCTACATGTGTACATCATATTTATTCGTAATTGCCTGGATTAGACATTTTATTCCGCACATTGTCTGTATGTGGTACAAGTCACGTCTCTTTTATTTCACTAACTGTTAAGTATCTTTAAAAACTGTTTAAACTCATCTCAAATTATTAAATCTTATATATTCTTGTTTTCATGAAAAGACTTTCACATTGAAACAAAGATTTTGTACTGGTCTACAAATTAAACAAAATGTTTGATATTGTTTAGTAAGATGTGGGATTCTATACTCAATATAGAATTCGTCCAAAAAATAATGATAATCTAGATGTGTATATTATAGTGTAACACCGTATAAGAAGTATATTCTTAAAAAATAACTTAGCTCATACTTTAAAAAATATAAAGAACCTATTATTGCATTGTTGATATGCACTTGTTTTGTAATTTAGTTGTTGATCAGCGTGTAGTGACCTACAATTGAACTAAGTTTTCATTTCTAACTAAACATGTTTAGAAAAAGACAATGTGTATTGCATTCAATTTAGTTTGTTCAACAAAATGACTTATTGATTTGTCGTTGGCTTTAATTCAAACATGGTTTGCTGTTGCTAAGCAACACTTGTGTTGCTATGCTCAATTTGGAATTTGTAAAGAATAAAAAAAAAGATGTATATGAAAAAATATTGGATGAAACACCAAATGGAAAAAAAAATCTTCAAACAACAGCTTAATTCATACTTAAGAGGGGCAAGCACCAATTTCTTAACCGTTGCTAGGCAACATTTCTGTTGCCAAGGTTGTTTTTAAGCATATAATAAACAAAATCAAAGGGTATTTTCATTTGTGACTTCAAGTTCTTCTTGGACAAACAATATCATTTGCAAATATTAAAATTTTTACTGATAAAGCAATTAATATGTGATAATTTTCATTCTTCATAAAAAACCGTTGCTAGGCAACCTTCCTTTCACCGGAACACAATAAAATCATTATTTTTTCAAGTGTCTACACTAAGACCATCATTGATATCAATTTAAACTTATTTGGAGAGGGGGCCAAAAATAGCCCTTATCATACCTTGTCCTTTAACCAAACATGGCCACAATCATCCATGGGGTCTCTAGTTTAAAAAATGTGTCCGGTGACCTGGCCATCCAACCAAGATGGCAGCCATGGCTAAAAATAGAACACAGGGGTAAAATATATATTTTGGCTTATACTTTGAAACCAAAACATTCAGAGCAAATCTGACATGGGGTAAAATTGTTGGTCAGGTCAACATCTATCTGCCATAAAATTTTCCGATGAATCGGACAACCCGTTGTTAGGTTGCTGCCCCTGAATTGGTTATTTTAAGGAAATTTTGCGGTTTTTGGTTATTATCTTGAATACTATTATAGATAGAGGTAAACTGTAAACAGCAATAATGTTCAGCAAAGTAAAACCTACAAATAAGTCAATATAACCAAAATTGTCAGTTGACCCCTTAAGGAGTTATTGCCCTTTATAGTCAATTTTTAACAAATTTTCGTCAGTTTTTGTAACTTGTACAAAAATCTTCTTCTCTGAAACTACATAGCCAAATTAAACCAAACTTGGTCATAATTATCATTATGGTATATAGTTTGAAAAATGTGTCTGATGACACCGCCTACCAAACAAAATGGCTGACATGGCTAAAATTAGAACTTAGGGGTAACATGCAGTTTTTGATTTATATCTTTAAAACTAAGACATTTAGGACAAATCTTTAAAGATTTAAATGTCCATCAGAATAAGATCTATCCCCTCGCAGATGAATTTGACAACTCGTTGTTACGTTGCTTCCCTAAAATTGGTTATTTTAAGGAAATTTTGCAGTTTTTGGTTATTATCTTGAATACTATTATAAATAGAGATAAACTGTAAACAGCAATTTTGTTCAGCAAAATAGGATCTACAAATAAGTTAACATGATAAAAATTGTAAGAGTACCCAATAAGGAGTTATTACCCTTTATAGTCAATTTTGAACAACTTTTCGTCATTTTTGTAACTTGTACTAAAACTATGGGCCATATTAAACTAAACGTGGCCACAATCATTACTATGGTATCTGTTTATAAAAAGTGTCTAATGACCCCACCTACCAACCAAGATGACGGACTTCAGTAAATACAGTAACAGGTGAGCGACACAGGCTCTTGAGAGCCTCTAGTTTTTTAATTTTCGTTTTACGTTTTTTCTTTTTTGTAAATTAATTTCTGTTCGTACAGACAGATAAGGATAACACTTCATGCCTCCTCCAATACAGCATAAACACGTGTTTGGGTGGAGGGTAAGGGCGACAGAAGAGGTACATTAACCGAATAAATTCCTGGAAAAGTTTAGAAGAGTATGATGAAAACGCCTCACATGATAATTTTTTATACGCCCGCAGGGATCGAGTTCTGAACAGTAATACAAGTATGGACACAATATTAAAGCCTGATACAGCTATTTTCGAATTTAAATTGACACATCATAGGTTTCTTCCACAAAATGAATGCTGTCAAGATCTTAGCTATAGTCAGTGCAACAAATGTGAAAACAAAACCGCCCCCCCCCCTTTTTTTGCTCTGTTAGGCTCAGGCAGACAACGGTATTTGGAAATTTAGCAACAATGATTGAAAACTGAATATATTTCCAACAATAATGAAAGCTACCTATACTTCATTTGATAAAGGACAAACTGCAACACAAATATTATAAATCTTTGAGGGTTTGACATTCTTGTGTGAATTGATAAAAATACTTGCATAATGTTGTTTACTGTAATTGAATACCCTACATTCTTCATGCTTTCCCATAAAATGAGGCAAAATTGCTGATAGAACCCCTCCTTGATTAATGAAATCTATCGTTTTACATACAAATGGGGAATGTGTCCATGGGACACAGATGATGCCCCCGCTTGCATAATATGAAGTTATAAAGGGATATACCTGATCGAAGAACGGTAAAAGCAATAATAGCATTTGTATTTGATCAGAGTTTTGTAGCAATCGGTATATCGTACAAGTTTCATATACATTTGTTTTTGGCAAGCTTAAGTAAAAGAACGTAAAAGACAAGTTCAGTATGTTTTCAATTTGTAAGGGGGGTTAAAAATGACACCACCAAAATTCGAACTTTTCTGTGTTTGGTGGATTTACGCAGTGTGTGTAAGTGTCACGGTTAAGGCAAACTAAAGAGAATGAAAACCAACCCATACACCTGGTGCATAAACAAAATCTTTGTTTGTAAATTACGAAATGTAAATACACCTACTCGGGCTAACATCCTCGAAGTGCGACTTATACGTGTACTTACATTTACAGACGATGTCTCTACTGTTCGACGTTTAGAGTTTGAGAAACCAGTAGAGGATGAAGCAAGTTGTTTTCTGTATTGTTCAAAGGTTTCAAACTTTGCATTAGCTACGACAACAAAATAAAACAATAACGTCAGTTAATATATTCACTAACTAAAATTGATGTTAATTGTACATATATGCATAAGCAAAAATACGATGACCATGCATTCAAAAAATAGGGAAGCAAACATGAAAAGGTATTAAACAGTAATAAAAAAAAGTTTAATTTAACAAAAATAAACATGCATGCAGCATATTTTACAAAATATTTAGATAATATTCGTCTATTATAATTGTATAAATGCTCAACTGAACCCCTCAGATACGAGAGGTTTACGTTTTGCATACCTGACTCAGCAATTGTGTCTTGTACAACATTACTGTCTGTTTTCTTTAAACCATCCTCCATCTGGTTTGATGAATGTGCTGTCTCTACATAAGACATGTTGAAACACTGTAACTGTGTCGTCTTTATATCGCAAAGACGTTGCTTTAGGAAAAGCAGTTACTTTAATTTGATAAAAAAAAAGATTAATAATTAATTCGCTTCTTGACAAACCGTTATGGAATATCAGTTTCACAAGATGAAATCAGATATGTTTCTTATGTCGTAACTACAATCCCGTTCCTTTTCACGAATGTGACCTACCTAATGACACTATTACCGGGTTTGTAAAAATATGAGCAACATGACGGATGCCTCATGTGAAACAGGATCTGCATACCCTTCCGGAGATCACCCCTAGTTTTTGGTCTTTAGTTTTCTATGTTGTGACTTCTGTACTATTATTTTCTGTTTGTCTTTTTCCTTTTTAGCCTGGCGTTGTAAGTTTATGTTCGATCTATGAGTTTGGATGTCCCTCTGGTACCTTTCGTTCCTCTTTAATAGGATTCTAAATTTAACAGAAGTGGGCCTGTAGAAAGATATTGGCATTTTTCCTATACAAATCTGCGAATTGCTTAAAAATAAATGTTAAAAAGATGGTTTTATGTCATATGTTAGTTCAACTTCTTTTAAACTAAGTTTTACTGGGTATGTTGATGTGTGTTTCTTTTTTTCTACATTGGTTAGAGGTATAGGGGAGGGTTAAGATGTAACTGAACATGGTTTATCCCACCGTAGTTTTGCGCCTGTCCCAAGTTATTCCGCAGGTAGGTTAATGTAGTTTTTCATAAAAAATTAACCCCCCCCCCCCTTTTTGTCTTATTTTCATTTTGAAAGAAAATAAAAAGTATTTGTGATCTTCTTAGATCGGGGTATTATTTATTAGAGTAGCAGGTAATATTATATGATTTCACACCTGGTGTCCGAAGTTGTCACGTGATTTTATGATATGTCTTATTCCCTGGGTAATATAGCCAGGAGAAAAAGTTCCCACACTGAAAACTATGCCTAAAAATTTAACCGAGTTGTAAGTGACACTGTATACTACACATTTATTGCTGATCGCTTCCTGAAAAAAGTTTCCTGTTTTTAAAAAAAAAATAATAAAAAATACTCGTCCGTTGTTACGACCTTTACCATAAATTATGCTTCGTTTATCTATTTCTCGTACAATTTACATCTGCAAACAGTTATTTTGTAATTGTTGATTTTGTTTCCTACAATTCTTGTGAAATAACTTAATATAAATGTTAACGTTTATAACTTGTTCTACTCGTTTGTTTACTTTTCCATAAATTGTTTTGAAGGTCGTCCATTGCTATCAAACGTTTTGGCGACTTGAAAAGGGAGGCAATCGTGTGTCAACATTCCAAAGTTGCAAGTGCGGGAATTTCAACATTAAAATAAGAATCTTCATCTACGGCTTGTTTTTTAAATAAAAACATAATATTTTAGTGCGAATTATCTCTTATAAAAATATTTAACTTGATTGGTAAATCACTACGGGATAGTACTACCGCAAATGACTAGGTTTCAGTAAAAAAAGGAAAAAGGGGGAGGGGTTGGTTAAATTTATTTATGATGTACATAACCTACCTTTTTTCACCTTTCATTCATGTTTATATATGGGAACGAATATACAAGTGTTCACTTGTGTATCAGCCAATAGTTTTTTTTTATTATTTATATATATTTTCTATTGGAAAATTTGTGTGGTCTATGTATGAGGGTTCGGTTCCCTCCCTAGGCATTATTTACAAGTTGCTGTTGCAAAGTGGGCAGACAGCCTAGTGGCCCCACATAGACCATTCCAAACTATCAAATCTAAACAAAATTCTTCTTCAATAAAGTATATTTATCTATATATACTGAAGTTCTATTGATGTACCACACACTTGCAAATTATTTTCAAACAATACCTCTTTTTAATGGTTACGGTTTTTTTTTCTTGTGTCATTTTTTTTCCTGTACTTATTTTTGTTATTTAGTTGGGTTTTTTTTAAATATTTTTTCATGTTGCTTATCATGCAGTTCTACAGTAAAATAGTAGATTATAAAATGTATGCATGGTCATCATTGCTACAAAGTTATGAAAAGAAGTTTCTATGTTTAAAATGTCTAAAATAAATACATCTGATTTACTTAAAATTTCAATTTCCTCATTAAGTAATTAACCTCTCTACTGCAAATGAAGAACTTTCAAGGACATGGCAGCCATTATCGGTTCTTTTTTAATCTTTGAAATTTGATCATCAGCTTCAACTATTTGATTTTTTTTATCAACCAATGACAAATCTATGGTTCTAAAGACATACCAAATATATTTATTCCACCTAATATATCTGCAAAGCTACAAATTGTTTCAATGAAAATCCGCATCTACATGTTGAATTTTAAAATCTAATCATCTGGTCATGAATCAACAATATGAATTTATTATTGCAACTTTGTTAAAGTCATTATTTCGAGATCCACCAAAGACGATGCTGCAATAGATGTTTAAAAAAAAAAAAAAAAAATTATGAACAAGTACAAGAAAGTACAATTTAAACAGCAATGCTCTAGACTTCAAAGTTATGTAACAACCAATAAGTATTATAAAAACAACAATCATTCAGGAGAAAGAAATAAATTCATCAATTATTTTTCTCTGCAAAATTGGCTCAAGCTTAATGAAAATGAAAAGGGTAAGCATACCCTTGAAAACTTCAACCAATGCAATGTTACACATGGAGATGCTTTTTTATTACACAAAAGTTACCAAGAAAGTCCATTACACAAAATCTGCAAAGACCTATTTAATAATTTGGAGGATCATAATGTATCAACTTTAAAAAATCAGGGGGAAAAAACTGTACACACAGTTGTCAAGATGTTGGAACCAGAGTTGGAAAAACATTTGATATGAACTTCAAAACCACACTTGCAGAAGTTCTAAATTTGTCACCAAAAGAGTCATCAGCAGAAAAAAATCAAAAAAATCATTTCATCCATTAAAGAAACTAAAAAACAAATAGAATCCTCTTCCAAAGTGATGACAACGATTAAGAAATCCTTCTATCAACTGGAAAATATTTTCAACAACATGACAATAAGCGAATGAAGCTTTCATACATCTCCACAGAAGATGCAGAAAAACTGGTGAAAACAAACCAAACAAAAACCGCCACTGTTAAAAAAAAATGAAAAAAACCAATAGGCCATTATGACTCCTACTCATTCGATAAGGAAAGTTTCCTTACTGAGGTACGACAGTCAACAAGTACAATAATGAATTGGTCAAGATTAGCTAGAAAATATGAAATTTCATGTAAAAATAAAATCATTCAAAATGGTGGCCAAGTACTAGCCAACTTTGCACGAGACAATGGTGTCAACATAGCTAAATTTAATAGGCATTTAAAAATCAGTGGCCGAGACATTATCCAAAGAATAAGAAGACCAAAGAGAAGAGTTTACAAATCAAAACTATCAGTACCTCTTCAAAGATCTAGCAAAAAACTGAAAATGATATCAAGAGACAAAATTGCCTCAAAGGCCTACAACATTGGCGTCAAAATAACACCAAAGATATTACAAAAACAACATCATTAATATAAATGGACTTCTGGAAGAAACAAAAACACACATGGCAGAAAAATCCCCCTGCAGGAGCTTATACAAAATAAATTATTGAGATTACACAAAGCTAGTGTACTACGTATTAGAACAGACCAGGAGTACAGTGACTTAGATTACCAAACAACTGTTCAGAAATTAAAAAAACATGGGATTAAATACAATAACAACATGTCTCTCCCAGATTTGACAAACCTGCTGAAGACCACAGAGAGGACATTTCACGTTAAAATGTGGCATGACCATTCCGACATTCTCAACCACACCTATATTAGTTTCATGGCATCATTGATTTATGACTCAGCCAACTTTTTGACAAATGAGGAGTTACACATTACAAGACAAATGCAAAGCAAGCTTAATGCACAGACAATTGTTGAGAGACCAAATCTTTACATATTTGGCCAGTCAAGTAATTAATTATTAAACTAATTTGTAAGGGTTCTGAGGAACCCAGTGTCTCGCCTACTTTTGCCATATATTTTTTTTTTAATAAAAATAACCCTCTTTACACTAATTTTGATTGCACAAATCTTCAGTCCAAATTTGATTAAAATCCAGAACAGTTTGTGAATCTAATACGTGTTTTAACAACCTAAAACTGCAAAATAAATGTAGTTTTCTTGCAAAACAAAGTAAAATATGGAAAAAAAGTATTTTTATTACAATATTTACCTCTTGGTACTACCTTATGAACATGAACAAGCTTCTGTCCAAGTTTGGCAGAAACCCAGTATAGTTTAGAAAGTTATTAAAATATCAAAAACTGTTACAACAGAGAGAATTTTTGTGGATGATGATGAAGGAATGTAGGATCGTTATGTTTTGTATCAAGTTCGCAGTCACGTCCGGTCAGATTGGGGACGTTAAATCCGATGCCTCGTGGGAAGAGAATGCCACGCTCATTGCACGTTTAGAACCCTTGCGACAACTCTTTGAGGGGTCCGTAGGTGGCCTGTTGCAAGGCACAATGTTTGTTCCTATCCAATATACCCTCAATTTCCAGTGGCAGTCCAAATTTCCCCGACCATCCTCTTTTATTTACAGACCTACCTATAGTTTTTATTGTGAGCTTGTTCTCGTCCTGAATAAGCGAATAAGCATGACATATTTGCAACTGGACGTTAAGCAACCAACAATCAATCAATCATTATGTCCTTTAAGTTTTCATGTTTATTCTTTGGATCAACTGGAGTATACGGAACAAATAGTGCCAAAGTGTATTTTTATTTGAGGAAATCGGTATACTATTATTTATTGACTCGGTTGACATGGCCGACACGTTTTTCTTTTTTTTATACTGTGCAGGGCTTTTCTGGAAGAAAACATAGGGATGACAAGGAGATGTGTCAAAATTGAAAATGGAAGATTGTCAAAACATCCAAAATAAAATAAAAACGACGTGCAGGATTCACTATCAGATTTAGAGATAAAGTTGTGCAATTCATTTACCCGAGTTGAGATCGTGGGTAAACGCGGAAGGACTGTGCTGTTATTTAAACGTCATTGATGAAAAAGTGGTAAGATCTCTTAGCCCAGGCCAGACAGAAAGCACATGTTGCTGACAGAATAAATTTGTCCCAAATTTTAAATCTAAAGGAAAATGAATTGGATATTTAAGCTAACTTTCAGGGACGTGATGATCGAATTCATAGATAATTGTATCGCCTTCCTCAGCATACATTAGAGGTTGCGAAGGTATCGAAATCGATCATTTCATTGGAAAATGGAGAGTTTTCTAGGCTTGTTGGGAAAGTCTAGCTGAAATAGAAATGAATTTAGATAAAGGGGAATTAAATTTATGCATCAAGTGTATTCCCTTACTTTGCTAGAGATATAACCCTCTACAGATGACACTTTAGTTTCTCTTGCCAAAGCCAATATTATAAATGTTTAATAATGTACTATGCATTTTATGTTCACTACTTCTAATTTAAGGATCTTTACTTTTCAGTGGATGGATTTGTGATGACTGTTCCCTTAGCAAATGGGGCCACAAAAACAATAACATTAAGAAAGGTGAAAAAAGTCGACAAAGAAGATGGTGTTAAGAACTATGGGCATCTAGTCCTTGAACTTGGACTTTTATTTAAAGCATTGTCAGATTTATGCAAGACTCCTGGTAGAGAAAGCGGCCTTGAACTTTTTAAGTTGGCAATGGTTCATTTTAAGGCCAACAACTGGTTGTCCAAGTATTCGTATGAGATCATGAGGTGCTTGGTTCACCAGAAATCCATTTTGTCTGAAAAAAAGAGACACACCGAGGACTTTTATGGATTATTTATGAACACCCAGGGTGAATTTGACCGCCATATACCGTGTGATCTACAGATGGAATTTTTGGTAAAACAAATTCAGAAAAACATCAAGCACATGTTTTCAAATAAGACTGATAAACATATAAGTGTAAGAACAAGTGATTTACCAGCTTTGACTGACATCGCAGAAAACTTTGATAAATGTTCTAATGTTCGTGCAAAAAACACACACGGTGATACAGATTCAAAAAAAGATGAAACATCATAATAAATGACTTGAAACAACAAAGTCCTTTCCAGTTTCAAGCAGGAAGAATTCATGAAGCCGCGTTGAGGTCACATGCGAGTAAACTGGAAGTTATGAATTTATAATGATATGCAAATGAGTTGACATATTAATCAGCCAATCAAAAAAAAGATGATGAATAATTTTGACTGACGATTTCGTCGTATATAAAATGAGTAACATCCCTTTACCTAACAATAAGCTTTCAAGATCATGGAAGACTCCATTACATTGGTCGAAAAAGACACACCTACAAAGTCACTCACATGTGACATCAAAGCCGGTTTCGTTAGATCTCCCACGCGACATATCAGAAAACGGGAGCAATGTGAGATCGGTTTTTGATTAGATTTAATTAATCAAACATAAAAGATGTTCATTTAGGGTTTCATCTAATTCAAATGTCTGGGTCCACAGATTGTTCTATAAAGTAACAAGAAATTCTGTATCTTAGAGAAGATATTCGTGGTTTTGTTTACAATTAGTTTGTTGGAGTTCATCATGTGGAAAAGGCTGATGACAGCCATATCCTTGAAGCTATGGAGAAAATAATGATAGATGGGTTCAATCTAGAACGAGAACAGTGGTATAAAAAATTGCAAAGAAGCAACTCAACTCCACCCTCTACTCTGTACCAATAGCAACAAAGCCAGAGACTTATCCTTTCTACGATGTCCCAGAGATGTACCGAATAACAATGGCAGACCTAAACTAGATGAATACACACAGCAACTGCCCAGGACATTTCGCCACTTAATTGTTAGAACGTTTGTTCCCTGAATTATTCAAACTACAGATTGCAGCTTTCCTACCACGGTGGTGGAAAATGTAATAAAAGAGAACTACCTTATAATAGAAAGACAAAATTCCAACAGTATGTTCTGTACTTCTATCCAGTGTTGTCAGAGACAAGAACATGGAAGGATGCCATTATACCAAGAGTCAATGAGTATCTAAGGAGACCAGCAACAAAGCAGTTAATCCGTCTTAACATGAAAATTACATATAACTGTAAAATGAACATATTATATGATCATTATTTATTTTTGTTAGCTATGAACATGTTTTTTTTGTTAATTTGTCTTCGTTGTTGTCTTTAATTTAAGTACCATGTTGCTTGATTTCCTGAAAATAGAAAGTATATATTTATCATTAATTTTGTATTACTGCACAAATCATTGCTAGTAGCATCCCTCTAGAAAGCAACCATATGGCATTGGTCATTTAGGTTTACAATTAATTAATGACAATCATTTAAAATCACAAACAAAGATAAAAGATATCAATTACGAATTGGAAACCGTAGTTCGCTTAATACAAAGCCAAACAAAAGGAAAAATGGGAGCGACATTTTCCAAGATAAGTTGTTGTAGAAGAATACATAATAACAAGATAGGTGTCGTTTCAAATTCGCTCGAGATCATAAACAGAAACGAAACTCGTGCCATCACATGTTACACTACAAGAGTTACAAAGAGATGGGATTATTTCAGAACGTCCTGGTGGTGTAAGATTTATCATCAAGGTAGAAAATGACATGAATGTAAAGCCAAGGAGACTGCCTGCTATTGTAATTACAAATGACTTACAAAAGAAGAAGCCTCTCTGACAAGTCAAAGTCCAGTAAAAGGTATATTTACAGATTAATCTTTTTGGTGAGAATGTGGGACGGCATGATCATTGCAACTAAGAGAATTTTGGATTGAACCGTCACATTGGAATTTGGAAATTAACTGAAGAGAGGAATATAAGAATTAACTGGAGAGTGGATTATACGAATTAACTGGATATTCAATTTGGAAATTGACTATAAAAAATACTTTGCGAATTGATATATTGTACTAATCTAGACAACGAATTTTAAATAACATTATTTTTTCTTTCTTTTAGATATGATAATGAAGATAACATTATTCTTTTTTGTCTTTTATATGTGACAATGACAATAAAGGCCTTGTGGTCGATTTTCGACGCATGGATGCATTGGCTGATGAAGGCTAATTCTAAAATATTTACAAAAGGATTTTAATGTATTCATCATACATGTCATAGTTAATGCATCTTAGATCAAGCATTTAAAAAATCGGAATCTGAAAGAGCGAAATGTTCTCTGAAAAGCAAAATAAATTTAGTTCATGCAGCACACTTTCTATGTCATGAGACATTTCTCTGCAAAAAGTACATCTGCACCATGAAGGCACCTATCTGAGGAGATATTTCTGGACGGCCATTTCTCCTGTCATCTACACCATTTAGGTCCAAAATAATTGATGTTTGCCTTTTGTAAATTCCCATAACCAATCTTTTAAAATTATCAATTTGAAATGTGATTCAGATGTTTCTAGATAAAAATTGTTGTCAAGTGAATTATAAAGCACATTTTATTAATAATTAATTTCGTTTGTCATAGGAATGGCCTTCTACGTAAAACAAGAAAAAAAACCTCTGCAAACCTTTTACCAAAGTATCCAAATAGAAAACGATCTTAAAACTTTTTTTCATCATTATTATTTGTGACAGCGATGTTCATTTTGTTCAACCGCTAGGTTTATATAGAAATCGCTGACAGAAATATGTAAATTCGAGTAAAATCGTATCTTACTTACAAAAACTACAATGAAAACAAAATGGATTCCGTAAGAATAACACTATCGGAAGCCGATAAGGGTAATTCCGGGTTTGGGCAATTAACTAAAAAAAATACAGACAGGTGACAAGAAAAAAAAAATACATCTATGCAAGGTAAATAAATATAAACACTATAATTGAAAACCAAAAAATATATGAAAAAGAAAGAAAAAGCAAAAAATATTTTGTACAAAAACTCAAATTTAAGTTCAAAATCCAATACAATGCGACAGATGTTGATAATGCATGTTGGCTGCTTTTAAACATATAACTGCAATTTCATTGGGTATTTTGTTTCTCAACTTTGACGGGTAAGCTAAGTTTCTTACTGTATATCTCTCCCAAGGGTGACTGGGGAATAGAAATATAGGACAATATAATAAATCAAATGAAATATAGGGGGAGTCCCGGGAGTCGACCTACCCTTCTGTTTGAAAACTTGTAAAAGGTCAAAAGCCCCACCCATGAACCATATTTACTCATGGATGTGACAATAAAACAAATCAAATGAAATATATGGGGAGTTCCTTGGGGTCTCACCACCCCTCCTGTTTAAGATCTTGGAAACGATTCAGATCCCCACCCCTAAACATATATATTCAATATAGTACAATTTAACAAATCATATGAAAAATAGGTGGGGCTACTCTATCCCTTCCTATTTGAAAACGGTCGAGATCTCCACCCTTAAAACATGTACTACATTCATGTATGGGACAATATATTGAATCAAATGAAATATTGAAGATTTTTGTTAGAGATCTAAGCAAAAAACTGCATTTTATCCCCATCTTCATCAACCATCACTTATTTTAATTTGTCTCGGTAGTTTCAGAGAAGATTTTGCAAGAGATTTAAAAAAAATTGACTATGAAAAGCAATAACTGCATAAAAGATCAGTTGTCCATTTTGGCTACACTGGACGTTAAGCAACCAACAATCAATCAATCGATCCATTTTGGCCATGAAGCTTATTTTGCAGTCACGTCCGGTCAGAAGGGGGACGTTAAATCCGATGCCTCGTGTAAAGAGAGTGCCACGCTCTTTGCAAGTTAAGAACCCTTGCAACAACTATTTTAGGGGTCCGTAGGTGGCCTGTTGCAAGGCAAAATTTCTGTCCCTATCCAATATACCCTCATTTTATCGGTGGCAGTCCAAATTTCTCCGACCATCATCCCGGATGGCCTCTATTGTATCAACCTACCTATTGAATTTATTGTGAACTTTTCTCGTCCTGAATATGCATGAAATATTTGCTTCTGGACGTTAAGCAACCAATAATCAATCAATCAGATATTTAAAGTTAATTTTTATGTAAAGGAACCAATTTATAAGAATATATCTAATAAATATTTAGATTTTTGCAAATATTGATTATTATTTTTTTTTTTTTTTTTTAAATTGGCATTTCAAGGGGAGGTAACTCTAAATCAGTGCGTTTTCTGAACGATTGTACATGGACTTTTCCTATTTTGTATTTTAGCAGGGAATAATGTACGGTGACCCTATCTTTTCTTTTGATATTCTCAGAGCATTATCTGAAAGCTATCTTTTCCTTAAGTATTTTACAATTATATCACTTTTTTCAGTTTCTAATCACTAAATGGAGTTTTTCTTGTATAATCCATACAAACTGTGTCATTTTGTCATGTCCTGTAGCTCGAGAAAATGCGCGATGACCTATCATTTTTATTAGATTTTTCAACATACGTATATCAATAGATACTACATTTTGACAAAGTATGAACAAATTCCATCATTTTTGTTTTAATTTTATTTAAGACTCCCATACCACCTTAAGAGGCAGGAACCAACAACAGATTTCAATGATGATTGTGGCAAAGTTTGATAAAATTTGAACTCGATTTTTCAGAGAAGATATTTGTAAAGTGAATTAATTATGTTGCAATCATCTAGTTTAGTTTCAGTAAGACAGATAATATCATGATTACACAATAGGGATTGAAATTTAAGGTAAACTAATCTTTTTTAAATACCGCATACGTTTAAACATAACAGGTTGGTGAGTTTTATTTACAGTTAAATTCGATTCACAAAGGTGAAAGTCCCATGTATCGATTGACTTGTCACTTCGTACTGTATCGTTGGCCTAATGTTCTATTTTTGGAACGTCAAGTTTTACTGATAATACTAATTTCAGTAAAATGGTGGTTGGGCTTTACCACACTGTTCTACATGGAAATATACACAAGTCAAGAGGACTTCCTATACTATGGAGATTACACATCGCTAATAGGCCTAAAAGTTTAGGCTTAAAGAGTGCAAAATACTTGCATTTTGCAGATGTCCGATAAATTTTTGAAAAAAAAGGAGTATTTTCCCCCCTTTTTTCATGATAAAAATCCGGTTTATTTTTCAGTCTATTTGAACACCTCAGTGGTGCTTGAGGGGGTGGTCCTCTTTTTTTTTATGCCTAATAGCTAACAGTGTTTGATACATTTTACCAAAACGATTTGAACCAACCAAACAAATATGGAACAATACGCATTCTGAAATAAATAACAGCATAATGGGGAATTTGGAGATGAGAACCATGTTGATGTCACGGAGCTCTTATAAGGCACTGACTCATTTCGTGATCGCATTGTAACTAAAATGTTCACCGTTGTATTGTCAGTATTTTCAATTTGATCAGTGTTCGAACCAATATCTCCTCCATCTGTAATGGGCCTATCATCAGGATCAACAAAATGCTTGATGCGATTAACATATAAAAAAGAAGATGTGGTATGATTGCCAATGAGACAACTATCCACAAAAGACCAAAATGACACAAACATTAACAATAGTTTGTTCAGTTTTTATCGAATCACACATTTGAATCTTATAGTTAATATCTGAAAGTTTATCAATTATTATATATGGTCCATGCCAATAATGTAACAGTTTTGTCGATAGTCCTGGTTTTGTACTTGGATTAAAACCTTATATT
The DNA here is from genome assembly GCF_036588685.1 of Mytilus trossulus. Lineage (NCBI taxonomy): Eukaryota > Metazoa > Mollusca > Bivalvia > Mytilida > Mytilidae > Mytilus > Mytilus trossulus. Next base: position 54,479,542 of record NC_086377.1, read on the forward strand.
TTTTCACCAATCATCCAATAGCAGAGTTAATCACACCAGACTTCAAGTCATATTGTTCTTTTGGCTTCCGCTACGCTATCTGTAAATTGTCTTTGGCTAGTGTAAATGCCTCTTGCAGTTTAGTTACCATTACTGATTTGTAATCGTCACTCGAGGTATACGTAAAAGTAGGCGGAAACATCACTGCTTCCACTGGTAGTACCGGATCACGGTCATGCATTAAGAAAAACGGAGACTCTAGTATACTTTCTTGTAACGAGTTTCTGTAAGCGAACAAAACGGAAGGAAAACAGGTATCCCATGCACGCTGGTGTCCACTAACATACATGGATAACATTGCGGTTAATGTTCCATTAAAACGTTCCACTTAACCATCAGTCTCATGATGGTATGCTGTAGTAAATGTTTTCATGCGTCCATAAGTTTACATATTTCTTTAATAGTCTTGACTGAAAGTTTTTAACTGCTGTCTTGGAGCCCAATGACGCCAAATAACTTCAAGACGATAACTATTATATAAATAACACATAGCTGAGAGGGTGATAGAGCAGATTGGTACCCCGAGAAAACATTGTCAACCGCGGCGAAGACAAGGTTGACAATGCGTTTACGAGGTGTTCCAATATTTTCATATGTTCATAACAACGTTACGGGCATAAGAACAACAATAAAACTCAAGCAAGATGTTTTATTTTATTTATTTTAACATTTGATAATAAAATCTGAGTCAAAACGTAGAACTTAAGCGTTGTATTTAATTCCGTGATGTAAATTCAATTCATTGTTCTTTGTATATCGATTTCTGATTGGTCTAGACGAGAGGGTAACAGTAAAAGTAAAAGAAATTGTAACCTGCTCAGCCATGTAAATTGACAACCTCGTCTCAACCAATCAAAATATGGCATTTTAACGTGAAGTATACTAATATTATTTACACAATAAATTGTCCCATGTCTACGTGTACGTTGCATGAAAAATCACACTGAATATCTAATCCAGACCTATAATACACGGATTCAAACAATTTCTAGCTACATAAACATAATACACAAAAATCACACTTATTTTCTAATCTTGAATTCAACAGTTACTTTCCAATGAATTCAATTTTATCACCTTTATATACATTATTTACATCAGATACATGCCTCAATACATATTAGAAAATTATCTTGATCATGTAACCGATTTAAAGTCACATGGTGTACAATTACCCCCAAAAAATGTCAAATTTACAGTAAAATGTTCAAAAATTACCAATAAAGGTCAAATCTGAATGAATATCAAAAAGTAGAAAAAGATACTGAAAAAATAGTTCTGAGAAAATGGTGTAATTTTTAAATAAAGTTGTGGTTATATGAATTTTACTTCTAATACATTTGTCAATACATATTAAAAAATTATCTTATCAAATGACCGATTTAAAGTAACATCGTATACAATTATCCAAAAAAAAATTTCAACAGTTTGTTCAGTTTTTATAAAATCACACATTTGAATCTTATAGTTAATATCTGAAAGTTTATCAATTATTATATATGGTCCATGCCAATAATGTAACAGTTTTGTCGATAGTCCTGGTTTTGTACTTGGATTAAAACCTTATATCTTTTCACCAATCATCCAATAGCAGAGTTAATCACACCAGACTTCAAGTCATATTGTTCTTTTGGCTTCCGCTACGCTATCTGTAAATTGTCTTTGGCTAGTGTAAATGCCTCTTGCAGTTTAGTTACCATTACTGATTTGTAATCGTCACTCGAGGTATACGTAATAGTAGGCGGAAACATCACTGCTTCCACTGGTAGTACCGGATCACGGTCATGCATTAAGAAAAACGGAGACTCTAGTATACTTTCTTGTAACGAGTTTCTGTAAGCGAACAAAACGGAAGGAAAACAGGTATCCCATTCACGCTGGTGTCTACTAACATACATGGATACCATTACGGTTAATGTTCCGTTAAAACGTTCCACTTAACCATCAGTCTCATGATGGTATGCTGTAGTAAATGTTTTCATGAGTCCATAAGTTTACATATTTCTTTAATAGTCTTGACTGAAAGTTTTTAACTGCTGTCTTGGAGCCCAATGACGCCAAATAACTTCAAGACGATAACTATTATATAAATAACACATAGCTGAGAGGGTGATAGAGCAGATTGGTACCCCGAGAAAACATTGTCAACCGCGGCGAAGACAAGGTTGACAATGCGTTTACGAGGTGTTCCAATATTTTCATATGTTCATAACAACGTTACGGGCATAAGAACAACAATAAAACTCAAGCAAGATGTTTTATTTTATTTATTTTAACATTTGATAATAAAATCTGAGTCAAAACGTAGAACTTAAGCGTTGTATTTAATTCCGTGATGTAAATTCAATTCATTGTTCTTTGTATATCGATTTCTGATTGGTCTAGACGAGAGGTTAACAGTAAAAGTAAAAGAAATTGTAACCTGCTCAGCCATGTAAATTGACAACCTCGTCTCAACCAATCAAAATATGGCATTTTAACGTGAAGTATACTAATATTATTTACACAATAAATTGTCCCATGTCTACGTGTACGTTGCATGAAAAATCACACTGAATATCTAATCCAGACCTATAATACACGGATTCAAACAATTTCTAGCTACATAAACATAATACACAAAAATCACACTTATTTTCTAATCTTGAATTCAACAGTTACTTTCCAATGAATTCAATTTTATCACCTTTATATACATTATTTACATCAGATACATGCCTCAATACATATTAGAAAATTATCTTGATCATGTAACCGATTTAAAGTCACATGGTGTACAATTACCCCCAAAAAATGTCAAATTTACAGTAAAATGTTCAAAAATTACCAATAAAGGTCAAATCTGAATGAATATCAAAAAGTAGAAAAAGATACTGAAAAAATAGTTCTGAGAAAATGGTGTAATTTTTAAATAAAGTTGTGGTTATATGAATTTTACTTCTAATACATTTGTCAATACATATTAAAAAATTATCTTATCAAATGACCGATTTAAAGTAACATCGTATACAATTATCCAAAAAAAAATTTCAACAGTTTGTTCAGTTTTTATAAAATCACACATTTGAATCTTATAGTTAATATCTGAAAGTTTATCAATTATTATATATGGTCCATGCCAATAATGTAACAGTTTTGTCGATAGTCCTGGTTTTGTACTTGGATTAAAACCTTATATCTTTTCACCAATCATCCAATAGCAGAGTTAATCACACCAGACTTCAAGTCATATTGTTCTTTTGGCTTCCGCTACGCTATCTGTAAATTGTCTTTGGCTAGTGTAAATGCCTCTTGCAGTTTAGTTACCATTACTGATTTGTAATCGTCACTCGAGGTATACGTAATAGTAGGCGGAAACATCACTGCTTCCACTGGTAGTACCGGATCACGGTCATGCATTAAGAAAAACGGAGACTCTAGTATACTTTCTTGTAACGAGTTTCTGTAAGCGAACAAAACGGAAGGAAAACAGGTATCCCATTCACGCTGGTGTCTACTAACATACATGGATACCATTACGGTTAATGTTCCGTTAAAACGTTCCACTTAACCATCAGTCTCATGATGGTATGCTGTAGTAAATGTTTTCATGAGTCCATAAGTTTACATATTTCTTTAATAGTCTTGACTGAAAGTTTTTAACTGCTGTCTTGGAGCCCAATGACGCCAAATAACTTCAAGACGATAACTATTATATAAATAACACATAGCTGAGAGGGTGATAGAGCAGATTGGTACCCCGAGAAAACATTGTCAACCGCGGCGAAGACAAGGTTGACAATGCGTTTACGAGGTGTTCCAATATTTTCATATGTTCATAACAACGTTACGGGCATAAGAACAACAATAAAACTCAAGCAAGATGTTTTATTTTATTTATTTTAACATTTGATAATAAAATCTGAGTCAAAACGTAGAACTTAAGCGTTGTATTTAATTCCGTGATGTAAATTCAATTCATTGTTCTTTGTATATCGATTTCTGATTGGTCTAGACGAGAGGTTAACAGTAAAAGTAAAAGAAATTGTAACCTGCTCAGCCATGTAAATTGACAACCTCGTCTCAACCAATCAAAATATGGCATTTTAACGTGAAGTATACTAATATTATTTACACAATAAATTGTCCCATGTCTACGTGTACGTTGCATGAAAAATCACACTGAATATCTAATCCAGACCTATAATACACGGATTCAAACAATTTCTAGCTACATAAACATAATACACAAAAATCACACTTATTTTCTAATCTTGAATTCAACAGTTACTTTCCAATGAATTCAATTTTATCACCTTTATATACATTATTTACATCAGATACATGCCTCAATACATATTAGAAAATTATCTTGATCATGTAACCGATTTAAAGTCACATGGTGTACAATTACCCCCAAAAAATGTCAAATTTACAGTAAAATGTTCAAAAATTACCAATAAAGGTCAAATCTGAATGAATATCAAAAAGTAGAAAAAGATACTGAAAAAATAGTTCTGAGAAAATGGTGTAATTTTTAAATAAAGTTGTGGTTATATGAATTTTACTTCTAATACATTTGTCAATACATATTAAAAAATTATCTTATCAAATGACCGATTTAAAGTAACATCGTATACAATTATCCAAAAAAAAATTTCAACAGTTTGTTCAGTTTTTATAAAATCACACATTTGAATCTTATAGTTAATATCTGAAAGTTTATCAATTATTATATATGGTCCATGCCAATAATGTAACAGTTTTGTCGATAGTCCTGGTTTTGTACTTGGATTAAAACCTTATATCTTTTCACCAATCATCCAATAGCAGAGTTAATCACACCAGACTTCAAGTCATATTGTTCTTTTGGCTTCCGCTACGCTATCTGTAAATTGTCTTTGGCTAGTGTAAATGCCTCTTGCAGTTTAGTTACCATTACTGATTTGTAATCGTCACTCGAGGTATACGTAATAGTAGGCGGAAACATCACTGCTTCCACTGGTAGTACCGGATCACGGTCATGCATTAAGAAAAACGGAGACTCTAGTATACTTTCTTGTAACGAGTTTCTGTAAGCGAACAAAACGGAAGGAAAACAGGTATCCCATTCACGCTGGTGTCTACTAACATACATGGATACCATTACGGTTAATGTTCCGTTAAAACGTTCCACTTAACCATCAGTCTCATGATGGTATGCTGTAGTAAATGTTTTCATGAGTCCATAAGTTTACATATTTCTTTAATAGTCTTGATTGAAAGTTTTTAACTGCTGTCTTGGAGCCCAATGACGCCAAATAACTTCAAGACGATAACTATTATATAAATAACACATAGCTGAGAGGGTGATAGAGCAGATTGGTACCCCGAGAAAACATTGTCAACCGCGGCGAAGACAAGGTTGACAATGCGTTTACGAGGTGTTCCAATATTTTCATATGTTCATAACAACGTTACGGGCATAAGAACAACAATAAAACTCAAGCAAGATGTTTTATTTTATTTATTTTAACATTTGATAATAAAATCTGAGTCAAAACGTAGAACTTAAGCGTTGTATTTAATTCCGTGATGTAAATTCAATTCATTGTTCTTTGTATATCGATTTCTGATTGGTCTAGACGAGAGGTTAACAGTAAAAGTAAAAGAAATTGTAACCTGCTCAGCCATGTAAATTGACAACCTCGTCTCAACCAATCAAAATATGGCATTTTAACGTGAAGTATACTAATATTATTTACACAATAAATTGTCCCATGTCTACGTGTACGTTGCATGAAAAATCACACTGAATATCTAATCCAGACCTATAATACACGGATTCAAACAATTTCTAGCTACATAAACATAATACACAAAAATCACACTTATTTTCTAATCTTGAATTCAACAGTTACTTTCCAATGAATTCAATTTTATCACCTTTATATACATTATTTACATCAGATACATGCCTCAATACATATTAGAAAATTATCTTGATCATGTAACCGATTTAAAGTCACATGGTGTACAATTACCCCCAAAAAATGTCAAATTTACAGTAAAATGTTCAAAAATTACCAATAAAGGTCAAATCTGAATGAATATCAAAAAGTAGAAAAAGATACTGAAAAAATAGTTCTGAGAAAATGGTGTAATTTTTAAATAAAGTTGTGGTTATATGAATTTTACTTCTAATACATTTGTCAATACATATTAAAAAATTATCTTATCAAATGACCGATTTAAAGTAACATCGTATACAATTATCCAAAAAAAAATTTCAACAGTTTGTTCAGTTTTTATAAAATCACACATTTGAATCTTATAGTTAATATCTGAAAGTTTATCAATTATTATATATGGTCCATGCCAATAATGTAACAGTTTTGTCGATAGTCCTGGTTTTGTACTTGGATTAAAACCTTATATCTTTTCACCAATCATCCAATAGCAGAGTTAATCACACCAGACTTCAAGTCATATTGTTCTTTTGGCTTCCGCTACGCTATCTGTAAATTGTCTTTGGCTAGTGTAAATGCCTCTTGCAGTTTAGTTACCATTACTGATTTGTAATCGTCACTCGAGGTATACGTAATAGTAGGCGGAAACATCACTGCTTCCACTGGTAGTACCGGATCACGGTCATGCATTAAGAAAAACGGAGACTCTAGTATACTTTCTTGTAACGAGTTTCTGTAAGCGAACAAAACGGAAGGAAAACAGGTATCCCATTCACGCTGGTGTCTACTAACATACATGGATACCATTACGGTTAATGTTCCGTTAAAACGTTCCACTTAACCATCAGTCTCATGATGGTATGCTGTAGTAAATGTTTTCATGAGTCCATAAGTTTACATATTTCTTTAATAGTCTTGACTGAAAGTTTTTAACTGCTGTCTTGGAGCCCAATGACGCCAAATAACTTCAAGACGATAACTATTATATAAATAACACATAGCTGAGAGGGTGATAGAGCAGATTGGTACCCCGAGAAAACATTGTCAACCGCGGCGAAGACAAGGTTGACAATGCGTTTACGAGGTGTTCCAATATTTTCATATGTTCATAACAACGTTACGGGCATAAGAACAACAATAAAACTCAAGCAAGATGTTTTATTTTATTTATTTTAACATTTGATAATAAAATCTGAGTCAAAACGTAGAACTTAAGCGTTGTATTTAATTCCGTGATGTAAATTCAATTCATTGTTCTTTGTATATCGATTTCTGATTGGTCTAGACGAGAGGTTAACAGTAAAAGTAAAAGAAATTGTAACCTGCTCAGCCATGTAAATTGACAACCTCGTCTCAACCAATCAAAATATGGCATTTTAACGTGAAGTATACTAATATTATTTACACAATAAATTGTCCCATGTCTACGTGTACGTTGCATGAAAAATCACACTGAATATCTAATCCAGACCTATAATACACGGATTCAAACAATTTCTAGCTACATAAACATAATACACAAAAATCACACTTATTTTCTAATCTTGAATTCAACAGTTACTTTCCAATGAATTCAATTTTATCACCTTTATATACATTATTTACATCAGATACATGCCTCAATACATATTAGAAAATTATCTTGATCATGTAACCGATTTAAAGTCACATGGTGTACAATTACCCCCAAAAAATGTCAAATTTACAGTAAAATGTTCAAAAATTACCAATAAAGGTCAAATCTGAATGAATATCAAAAAGTAGAAAAAGATACTGAAAAAATAGTTCTGAGAAAATGGTGTAATTTTTAAATAAAGTTGTGGTTATATGAATTTTACTTCTAATACATTTGTCAATACATATTAAAAAATTATCTTATCAAATGACCGATTTAAAGTAACATCGTATACAATTATCCAAAAAAAAATTTCAACAGTTTGTTCAGTTTTTATAAAATCACACATTTGAATCTTATAGTTAATATCTGAAAGTTTATCAATTATTATATATGGTCCATGCCAATAATGTAACAGTTTTGTCGATAGTCCTGGTTTTGTACTTGGATTAAAACCTTATATCTTTTCACCAATCATCCAATAGCAGAGTTAATCACACCAGACTTCAAGTCATATTGTTCTTTTGGCTTCCGCTACGCTATCTGTAAATTGTCTTTGGCTAGTGTAAATGCCTCTTGCAGTTTAGTTACCATTACTGATTTGTAATCGTCACTCGAGGTATACGTAATAGTAGGCGGAAACATCACTGCTTCCACTGGTAGTACCGGATCACGGTCATGCATTAAGAAAAACGGAGACTCTAGTATACTTTCTTGTAACGAGTTTCTGTAAGCGAACAAAACGGAAGGAAAACAGGTATCCCATTCACGCTGGTGTCTACTAACATACATGGATACCATTACGGTTAATGTTCCGTTAAAACGTTCCACTTAACCATCAGTCTCATGATGGTATGCTGTAGTAAATGTTTTCATGAGTCCATAAGTTTACATATTTCTTTAATAGTCTTGACTGAAAGTTTTTAACTGCTGTCTTGGAGCCCAATGACGCCAAATAACTTCAAGACGATAACTATTATATAAATAACACATAGCTGAGAGGGTGATAGAGCAGATTGGTACCCCGAGAAAACATTGTCAACCGCGGCGAAGACAAGGTTGACAATGCGTTTACGAGGTGTTCCAATATTTTCATATGTTCATAACAACGTTACGGGCATAAGAACAACAATAAAACTCAAGCAAGATGTTTTATTTTATTTATTTTAACATTTGATAATAAAATCTGAGTCAAAACGTAGAACTTAAGCGTTGTATTTAATTCCGTGATGTAAATTCAATTCATTGTTCTTTGTATATCGATTTCTGATTGGTCTAGACGAGAGGTTAACAGTAAAAGTAAAAGAAATTGTAACCTGCTCAGCCATGTAAATTGACAACCTCGTCTCAACCAATCAAAATATGGCATTTTAACGTGAAGTATACTAATATTATTTACACAATAAATTGTCCCATGTCTACGTGTACGTTGCATGAAAAATCACACTGAATATCTAATCCAGACCTATAATACACGGATTCAAACAATTTCTAGCTACATAAACATAATACACAAAAATCACACTTATTTTCTAATCTTGAATTCAACAGTTACTTTCCAATGAATTCAATTTTATCACCTTTATATACATTATTTACATCAGATACATGCCTCAATACATATTAGAAAATTATCTTGATCATGTAACCGATTTAAAGTCACATGGTGTACAATTACCCCCAAAAAATGTCAAATTTACAGTAAAATGTTCAAAAATTACCAATAAAGGTCAAATCTGAATGAATATCAAAAAGTAGAAAAAGATACTGAAAAAATAGTTCTGAGAAAATGGTGTAATTTTTAAATAAAGTTGTGGTTATATGAATTTTACTTCTAATACATTTGTCAATACATATTAAAAAATTATCTTATCAAATGACCGATTTAAAGTAACATCGTATACAATTATCCAAAAAAAAATTTCAACAGTTTGTTCAGTTTTTATAAAATCACACATTTGAATCTTATAGTTAATATCTGAAAGTTTATCAATTATTATATATGGTCCATGCCAATAATGTAACAGTTTTGTCGATAGTCCTGGTTTTGTACTTGGATTAAAACCTTATATCTTTTCACCAATCATCCAATAGCAGAGTTAATCACACCAGACTTCAAGTCATATTGTTCTTTTGGCTTCCGCTACGCTATCTGTAAATTGTCTTTGGCTAGTGTAAATGCCTCTTGCAGTTTAGTTACCATTACTGATTTGTAATCGTCACTCGAGGTATACGTAATAGTAGGCGGAAACATCACTGCTTCCACTGGTAGTACCGGATCACGGTCATGCATTAAGAAAAACGGAGACTCTAGTATACTTTCTTGTAACGAGTTTCTGTAAGCGAACAAAACGGAAGGAAAACAGGTATCCCATTCACGCTGGTGTCTACTAACATACATGGATACCATTACGGTTAATGTTCCGTTAAAACGTTCCACTTAACCATCAGTCTCATGATGGTATGCTGTAGTAAATGTTTTCATGAGTCCATAAGTTTACATATTTCTTTAATAGTCTTGACTGAAAGTTTTTAACTGCTGTCTTGGAGCCCAATGACGCCAAATAACTTCAAGACGATAACTATTATATAAATAACACATAGCTGAGAGGGTGATAGAGCAGATTGGTACCCCGAGAAAACATTGTCAACCGCGGCGAAGACAAGGTTGACAATGCGTTTACGAGGTGTTCCAATATTTTCATATGTTCATAACAACGTTACGGGCATAAGAACAACAATAAAACTCAAGCAAGATGTTTTATTTTATTTATTTTAACATTTGATAATAAAATCTGAGTCAAAACGTAGAACTTAAGCGTTGTATTTAATTCCGTGATGTAAATTCAATTCATTGTTCTTTGTATATCGATTTCTGATTGGTCTAGACGAGAGGTTAACAGTAAAAGTAAAAGAAATTGTAACCTGCTCAGCCATGTAAATTGACAACCTCGTCTCAACCAATCAAAATATGGCATTTTAACGTGAAGTATACTAATATTATTTACACAATAAATTGTCCCATGTCTACGTGTACGTTGCATGAAAAATCACACTGAATATCTAATCCAGACCTATAATACACGGATTCAAACAATTTCTAGCTACATAAACATAATACACAAAAATCACACTTATTTTCTAATCTTGAATTCAACAGTTACTTTCCAATGAATTCAATTTTATCACCTTTATATACATTATTTACATCAGATACATGCCTCAATACATATTAGAAAATTATCTTGATCATGTAACCGATTTAAAGTCACATGGTGTACAATTACCCCCAAAAAATGTCAAATTTACAGTAAAATGTTCAAAAATTACCAATAAAGGTCAAATCTGAATGAATATCAAAAAGTAGAAAAAGATACTGAAAAAATAGTTCTGAGAAAATGGTGTAATTTTTAAATAAAGTTGTGGTTATATGAATTTTACTTCTAATACATTTGTCAATACATATTAGAAAATTATCTTATCAAATGACCGATTTAAAGTAACATCGTATACAATTATCCAAAAAAAAATTTCAGCAGTTTGTTCAGTTTTTATAAAATCACACATTTGAATCTTATAGTTAATATCTGAAAGTTTATCAATTATTATATATGGTCCATGCCAATAATGTAACAGTTTTGTCGATAGTCCTGGTTTTGTACTTGGATTAAAACCTTATATCTTTTCACCAATCATCCAATAGCAGAGTTAATCACACCAGACTTCAAGTCATATTGTTCTTTTGGCTTCCGCTACGCTATCTGTAAATTGTCTTTGGCTAGTGTAAATGCCTCTTGCAGTTTAGTTACCATTACTGATTTGTAATCGTCACTCGAGGTATACGTAATAGTAGGCGGAAACATCACTGCTTCCACTGGTAGTACCGGATCACGGTCATGCATTAAGAAAAACGGAGACTCTAGTATACTTTCTTGTAACGAGTTTCTGTAAGCGAACAAAACGGAAGGAAAACAGGTATCCCATTCACGCTGGTGTCCACTAACATACATGGATAACATTGCGGTTAATGTTCCGTTAAAACGTTCCACTTAACCATCAGTCTCATGATGGTATGCTGTAGTAAATGTTTTCATGCGTCCATAAGTTTACATATTTCTTTAATAGTCTTGACTGAAAGTTTTTAACTGCTGTCTTGGAGCCCAATGACGCCAAATAACTTCAAGACGATAACTATTATATAAATAACACATAGCTGAGAGGGTGATAGAGCAGATTGGTACCCCGAGAAAACATTGTCAACCGCGGCGAAGACGTGATGTAAATTCAATTCATTGTTCTTTGTATATCGATTTCTGATTGGTCTAGACGAGAGGGTAACAGTAAAAGTAAAAGCAATTGTAACCTGCTCAGCCATGTAAATTGACAACCTCGTCTCAGCCAATCAAAATATGGCATTTTAACGTGAAGTATACTAATATTTTGTGTAATCATACGTTTTTTGATTGAGTTTAGTCTGCCAATTGATATTTTATCGTATTTTTTCTATGTAGTGATGTTATGCTATTGTTTCAGAAAAAGGGAGAAGGTTTGGATCCATTAAAACGTTTAATCCCGCTGCAAAGGTTTGCACCTGTCCTAAGTCAGTAATCTGATGTACAGTAGTTGTCGTTTGTTTATGTAATATATACGTGTTTCTCGTTTCTCGTTTTGTTTATATAGATTAGACCGTTGGTTTTCCCGTTTGAATGGTTTTACACTAGTAATTTTGGGGCCCTTTATAGCTTGTTGTTCGGTGTGAGCCAAGGCTCCGTGTTGAAGGCCGTACTTTAACCTATAATGGTTTAATTTTTAAATTGTTATTTGGATGGAGTTGTCTCATTGGCACTCACACCACATCTTCCTATATCTAATATTATTTACATAATAAATTTTCCCATGTCTACGTGTACGTTGCATGAAAAATCACACTGAATATCTAATCCAGACCTATAATACACGGATTCAAACAATTTCTAGCAACATAAACATAATACACAAAAATCACACTTATTTTCTAATCTTGAATTCAACAGTTACTTTCCAATGAATTCAATTTTATCACCTTTATATACATTATTTACATCAGATACATGCCTCAATACATATTAGAAAATTATCTTGATCATATAACCGATTTAAAGTCACATGGTGTACAATTATCCCAAAAAAATGTCAAATTTACAGTAAAATGTTCAAAAATTACCAATAAAGGTCAAATCTGAATGAATATCAAAAAGTCCATGGAAGTGCCAGGATACCGTGACCATCCTGTGTCACCCCTCTTGAATGCATTCCACGTTTTTTAGGAATTGTCACAAACTTCAAGTGGTGCACAGACATTTTCATACTGTCTCCTACCCATAGCATTATGGCATATTTTAGTTGTGCCATAATGAGTTTGTTTCAGTCTTGAATCAGTTGTAAAATTCGACTGCTGCGTCGGTGAGCGTCAAAAACGGAAAGGCCTGGATGCTACAAACTGGTACTGGTTCAAACTGATTCCTAACTAGAACAATATATAAAATAAAGAAACCAGACCGCGCAGCCTCTCTCCGGAAAATCAACGCAGCGTACATCTTGTCAAATAGAACGGAAACGCCAAAAAATAAGAAAACACGTTATTGGTGTTATAGTCCAGACTCTGACAATGGTGAGATATAAAAAAATTGTTTCAACATATATGTCCAATCGAGTTTATACAATAATAATGAATATAGTGACTAAAGTGAGTCAAGTTTTCATATGAACCGCCATTTGCATTGCAGATTTAAGGGGGGGGGGGGGGGGGGGGGGTAATCTCATACGCTTCACGCCACTGTTCTGTTATGGTTGAGAAATCCCGTCTGTTTTATATTTATACGAAGGTTGGAATCAATGACAAATTGCTACACACCTAATTGACCTACTTTTTCACCAAATCGTCCAACTTCCTAAAAGTTTAAAAATCGCCACACTCTTGAGTCTTGTTTACCAACTCGCCCCACTTTTGCACTTGTGAAAAGGACAAAAAAATCTTGAAATAAAGTATACTAACTGGCCTCACTCCCCGGAGGTGGGGTAGGATTAGTCCAAATAATTATGACGTCTTGAAAGGCTATTATAATTTTTTTCTTTAAGAAAAGAATTATAATAGTCTTTCAAGACGTCATAATTATTTGGACAGGGTAGGATGTTCTGACTATCCTTTCAAGTATACGTGTGCTGTCAGCAATTGTCAAATCATACCCTAGCTGTTCTAACCATATGTAAAGGCAATAATTAAACATTGAAAAACATACCCTGTTCTATACACGCTCAAAAAACCTTACACTAGATCATATAAAATAGAAACAGTTAAAAAGAGAACCTGTTCTCACCAGCACGGCATGAAAAGCGACCCTGCTGTAACCAGCTAAACCCCCAGGAACCCCGAACCCCCCTTTTCTGGATTGGCGCCTGTAACCCACCTCTCTGGCCCCACTCATGACAAAAAGATAAATCACAATTGATTAAGTAATGCCAACTCACCCCACTCATGGATGAAGATGCTATCCTGTTGTATATGTGCCTGCCACTTACGTACATTACCTTTCACTAATTGTTCATTGGTGTTGAATTATTCTCAGTTTAAAGACAAAAGTAGCCATGCAATCCTTGGAGATTGTACATCCATGTACAAAAAATGTACCTTCAGTCATATTTCATTGACATCGAATATATATAGGTCGGTGAAAAAGTGGCACAATAAGGTGTGGGGCATTTTGTCCTGCTTTCCTGAATTTAATCATCATCATCTGGGACCACAAATAAAATTACAAAATCAAATGGGTCAACTAATATCCACATGTGCAATACATGTCATATGAGCATAAAAAACATCAAGTTTTCAGCAATTTTCCAAACTGTCCATAGGCGTAGCATGTTCAAAATTAATGGTACGGTTTTGGAAAGTAAACCTAAGGGACACGAAGTGTGCCTTCAGCCTCGCGAAGCGAGGCTCCCTTACGGCGGGGGTCTGGGGGCCGCTCAAGGCCCCCCGAAGCTCTTCGGGTTATAGCGTTAAAATCCTGCATTCTAGGTGTTTCCTGGCACTAAAATTTGTTTTTGAAAAGCAGTATTTTTTACTTGACAACTTGAAGAAAAAAAATGTAATGTCTGTGGTCCAATCACTTGCCGGTTTTGTAGTTTATTAATAATCGTTTCACAAATTCTCTAAAAAATATTTCAATCGGTTTCAAAATTTATATTGTAAAAATACACACTGCTGTTATTCATAAATAAATAAAAAAAATTAGTGTACCCTTACATCCAATCACAGCGCTCCTAAGTTCACTTCCTTCACCTGCCTTTGGTACACAAAAAGCCAACCTAATGCAGGGGAAAAGGTAATAGTAGTACCGTTTTCCCATGTAGTGAATAGAAGAGTGGATGGAAATGGGATATGTGTCAAAACAATACCGAAATCCTAACACACACTGGGGTAGGCTGCATCCGGCCAAGTAACAACGATGTAAACTAGCTCAAAGAAATTCGCTCTTCTACACTCCATAACACACAAAAAGAACTAAAACGGAAAACAGAACAAGAAGAAACATTGGCCAGAGGTTCCTGACTTGGGCCAGGCGTAAAATTGCGTTGGGATAAACATGTTTTAATGTGAACTTTTAAGACTACCACTGAAGTCGACACTAGGGTGGTCGTCTTGACCTTGTAGGAACTTGAATGATTTTTTGAAAATCATACAGCGACTATCAAGATGGAGAAATGAGATAAAGCACTGTGTTTCTTGATTATTTGTATCGTTTTTAAATGTATTGTGTACGATTTTGTCATATGCAACTCGTCAGCTAAAACTCCGATTAAAAGAAGTTCATTTCAAAATCTATATGGATCAAAAGATAAACACCCAATAGCGTGTGAAATGAAACACTAGCTGTGTATAACAGAAACTTTATATAATGTGTACATAAAACTGTTTATATATTCTTGATGGTGGAGGTAGTCCTGAAGGACGGAAGATGATTCAGCGGTAAGGCAAGAGAGCCCTACACAATTACACTGATTTTTTTGGATGTCTTCACTTACCCTTTCGGAGCACCTGATGTCGCCCCAGTATTTTTGGGGTCTGTGTGTCTTGTTTTTTTTTTAGTTTTCACAGTTGAATGGTGTCCTTGTGCGTCTTATTTGTTCCCTAGCTTGTCTTGTCCATTGATCGCGATTATTTTTTTGGTTAGTGATTCGTTTGTCAACTTTTCTTTTTACTACATTGCACCTTTTTAACATTTTGGTGGCTTTGTATTTTTCTGGTTGAAAAATTTATTGCATAAGAAATCAGTTTCCGATATCAAAGAACTAATCATTTATACCGGTAGCGGTTGGGGGAACTCTCCATCTCTGATTTTACTTTATGAAAAATGCCAAAATCACCCTTGCAAAAAGGAAAACTTTTTTCATGTTAGAATGATAAAGAATGTTTCACCCCTTGTCGATTTTCTTTTTCATTTTAAAGTTTTTTCCCTATCCAAAACAAACCATGATACCCCCAAGAAATTGAAAGCCTTTTCCCTTTTCAAGGCCACCTTGGTCGGTAAACAAATTATAAACCCGTAATCAGTACACGTTTCATGTTTAGAAACGTATGAAGAATAAATTTATTGAAACTTTCCAAATATGTTTTTACGGTATTCCTTGAATGCAAATTCCCTAGCGATACTCTTCAAGTCCAAATTATCTGTTCTTGTTTTATGAACATGCAGCACCATGAGATCGTTTAACCTGTCCTGTTTCATGGTCGACCGTAGATATGTCTTGATATGACGAAGTGTACTAAACGACCTTTCGCTTGTTGCATTTGTTGCTGGCAGGACTAAAACTAGTTTTAAGACTGTAACAACCTCTGACAATAACACTCGTTCTCTTGGTGTCAATCATCTTATGAACGTAATGATATCGGCAAGGACTATATCTTCCCTTGGTGTTGCTGATTCGAATATAGTTGCAAATAGCCTTAACTGGCATTGAAGATTTGCTTCGTGTAAATCTTCCTTATAAAACTGGCAAACTATCTTAAATTCTTCGCTGAAATCAACGCCCTTGGTGCATTTTAAAAGAACTTGCTCTGTATTTAGATAGATGGTGAAGTCTTCTTGTTCGAATCTATTAGTAATAGCTTGAACAATATGGTCAACAGCTTGATAATACTTTTGACGGTAGAAATCTTTAGGAGTAGAATGAAACTCTGCAGTCGCCGTCCCAGTTTCAAATCTAGAAGGCATTCTTCTCTTCCTTGGGAGAACTGGTTCCTCAACTGACTTCCGTCTGGATTTCATAATTACATTTTCCCAGAACAAATTAAAGCACTTGTCATCTCTCAAGCTTTTCAGAGTTTGAACTGTCTTCCGGGCAATAGATTTACTCTCAGCGGCAGACAAATCTTTATACTGAAGAGTTTTGCTTAGATTGTCTGCATTTCTAAGCAGCACCTCTGCCAAGGATGACCCAAAGAAAAATTCAAATTTCTGCATATGGGCTTGCACTCCCCTTATTCTCGCTTTCATGTCAGTGTCCTTTACTGTCTGCAGGGACCAATCCCATAAGTCGTTGAGGGTGTCGTAGTTGTCAATGATACTCAGCAAGGCATCTGCTTTCACTGTCCACCTAGTTGGACATAGATTTCTTATCTTCGAGTTTGGTCTGTCAAGATCTGTTGCAGCATCTTTACAAATTTTTTCAAGATGTGTATCACGATTGGGCGATTTCTTTACAAGTTTTGTTATCTCGTAAGCAGTATCCATTGCACTGGAAAGCGATTCATTCTTCTTGATTTTATCTGCACATGCAAGATTAAGCAAATGACCGTGACAATGGTTGTAAAGTGCTTTTGGTTCAATTTCTTTTATTCTCTGTTGTACCCCAGATTTTCGTCCCGCCATTGCGCTGGCTCCATCATATGTTTGGCTTCTACAATTTCCTATGTTAACGTTCAGTCCTACTAACACATCTTTGATTGATTCTGCTATGGTTGCAGCCTGTGTGTTGTCTACTTTATAAAGACCAATCAAGTCTTCGTGTGCCTGTAGATGATCGTCAATCCATCGTAGACAAACAACTAACTGTTGACGGTTACTAATGTCAGTTGTCCGTCGGCCAATATGGCAAAGAAGTTGGACTGTCGAATTTCTGTACCTAAACTTCTAACAACCTGATCAGACATTATCGAAATGATTTCATTTTGGATCTCAGGAGAGGTAAACCTATCTGTTTTTCGTTGAAGCCATTCTTTAAACTTTGGATCTTCTTGACATCTCAGGTTGTTCAACTGATAGAAATTAGAATCTTTATTATTATCAGCACCTCTGATTGGAAGACCCTGTCTTGCTAAAAACTGAATATTTGAAATAATTTTCAGGAGAGAATATCTATTTTTTTCTTTTTCTTGACTTGACTGAGTTACTAATGCTTCATCAATGTTTGAATTACTTTTCTCATATGTTTATTTACATAGTTCTAAAACTTGTCTTTAAAAGATTTTATCGCACATCTATATTGACACCGGTGTCCTATAGCCATTCTTCCCCCATGCCAATTTTTCCGGGGGGAAAAACTGGATCGATCCAATATTTCCCCGCGGAAAAATTGGCATGATCCAACTTTTCCCCCTCAACGTTATAGGGGGAAAACGAGGATCAGGCCAATTTTTCCCCTTTGCGGCATGATAAGCTATTTTTTCCCCTTTATAAACTTATAACGTCGGCGACGTCAGTTAGAAATTTTTATCCTGAAAAAAAGAATATTATCTTTTTTGATTAGTTTAGCGGTACCAAAGCTTCATCGTATTAATATAAATTGATATGTATTTATATACATCATGTATACATACACACGAAGCACATTCTGATGCAGTGATCACATCCATTCTCAATCGTGAACCCTTGGTATCATTGACCTACTGAATACAACCACTTCTGGTCAGTTTGAAGATTTTGACTTTACATGATAAATCATTTTTGTACCACAAGGTAAAAGTACCCATCAAAGGCATGGATAGAGAAAAATACTCATCGCCTTTAAGCTTTCATTCAGGAGAAGAAGTCCCATAAGTGTGAAACTTCATCAAACCTAGGGGAGATATGAACCCCCTCTCCAACTAGCATGGGAGACGTGCAGTGGAAACTTGGATCGGAAGTACAGGAACTACCTCTATTATTGTGACTCGCTGTACAAGATCTACAAAAATATTCCACCTGCCCTAAAGGTGTATATATAGGGTCGACCACGATCTAGCACTTATGATACAAATATCCACCGGAGTTACACGGACCTGGTAGTAAGTAATAAAAGGCCACCGTACGGCCTTCAAAAGAAAAAAAACATATATAGTCGGCTATAAAATGCTCCGACCATACAAATAAGGGAACAAAACAAACAAAACTAACAGGCTTATTGATTGCAAAATAATTTACAAAAAACCCAAACTCAAACGACATGAACCAACAACAACCACTGTAACCGGTACTACATGTTCCTGGCTTTCAAATGGGCATTGGTGCATAAACAATGTGATGGTCATAAACTCAACCCTCCCCAATGAACCCAACCTAGAACAGCACACCGCAAGAAAAAAAATATCAGTTGAAATTGGCTTCACTAAAAATGTTGATACGTTGCACAATAATCACTTACATAAAAACAATAGAAACAAAACACCGAAATACAAGTACTCGCAGTTACTGAAACTTATTTCAAAGCTAGTGAAAATATAGACGGACTAGTGATCATAGACAGACTGGTGAACATGTGAACAGACGGATGAATATGTAGACAGACTGGTAAACATTTGAACAGACGGTTGAATATGTAGAAAGACTGGTAAGCATGTGAACAGACGGGTGAATATGTAGACAGACTTGTCGACATACAGACAGACATGCAGTTGAGAATGTATAAAGACTAGAGGACACAAAGAAAGACAGATTAGTTGAAACATAGATAGACTGATAAACCTGCAGACAGACTTTTGTTTATGTAAAAGAACTAAAAATTTGTATCTATAAACCCTTTTTCTAACACTGTTCGGGTTAATTTTCAGACGTGTATATATCTACAGTGATATCTATAATATAGGGGGAAAGATTGGCATGGGGGAAAAGTGACTATATGTATACGTATTGTCAATTTTCCGCGGGGGAAGAATGGCAATGATCCAAACTTTCCACGGGGGAAATATTGGCTCATGCCAGTCTTTCCCCCGGGGGAAAAACTGGCATGGGGGAAGAATGGCTATATAACAGGGGCACATCCATATTACGTATTTGTTGCAGCATTATGCATAATAATCTTTGTACGTATGGTCAAAATACACCTAGGAACTCCGAAGTGTTTGAAATTTATATGATGTTATACAGTGAGCTCGACTTATTTGGAATTGGCAGCCCTACACACCCAGACCCAACCCTACCATAGACCCTGACCAAGGCATCTTCCAATCAGCTATGGTTGAAGTAGGAGTTTATATCTGGCGCTGTGTATAAGGAATATGAGACGTTTTGCTTGGTGTTCTATCTATGAGACTTCTTCACTGTTTGGACGTTTATTGCTCACGGGGGGTCAACTTCCTATTTTTGGGTATACGGGATGTGCCGAAAATATGGGTCATAATTTTGCGTGATTTTATATAAAAATGACCCTCCTTTTTAATGTCATCCTATATTAAAATGCATTTGTAATGTTTGATAACTGTATATTGATTTGGGGTATGATCTACACACCAATCCAACAATCCATGCGGATTTATAACGATAAAATATACATATGTGCATCAAACGATGTCAATTCATATATAACAACTTATGGGTAGCTGGTATATTTATGAATATGATGATGAGTTAGTGCTTATGTAAGCATGGCCGTCATATTTTAAATATTGTATATAAGTATAGTACTAAACAATGTTGTTTTCTTATATTATATGTCTCTAATTTATGTCTAATCATATGTACTTGTATGTAATGTCATGAAAGCTCTTTATAGGGCCCTTTAATTGGAAATAAAATATTCTTATTCTTATTCTTATAGGTAATTCTTTCTTATATATTTATATAACCATGGAAGTATAATACTTCCATGATATAACTATAGGTAGTGAATTTCATTGAATGTTATATTAAAATGGGTACGTTTTTTAGGGCAAAAATGGCACACCCTACCAAAATAATATCGAAGGTTACCCCCCCCCCCCCCCCCCACCCCCCCGTGTTATTGCTATGATTTTTGTTTCACGTGCAGTCGTGAAAAAGGTGCGATATGTACATGTGTCGTGAAATCGGTAAATATGTCAACGTGCAAAGTTTTCAATTTTACGTTCATCGTGAAATGGCAATTTTATTTCGCGTCCCTTCAATGCAGTTACCTTAACCCCAATTACCAATACATATTTTTTAACGTCAAATACGTTAAAAGGCTTCAGTAAGCTTTATTTGTCATGTTTGTGTATATGATAGTGGCTGTGTAAACCATTTGAACGTTGGCCTCTGTTCTAAGAGGATTTTTTTTTCATGCAGAAATTTAATCTTTTAAAAGAAACAGACCTAAGGGAGCTACCATTTGATTTTTATGGGGGGGGGGGGGGGGGGGGGGGGGGGGGGGGGGGGGGGGGGGGGCTAGGATGAAATTTGAAAAAAAATAGGCAGGACAGGAGTTTTGAGTAAAACAGAGGCAGGATGACGACAATTTAGGTAAAAAAAAGTCAGGATAAACTAAAAAAAAAATGGCAGGGCCGAACAGAGTGCAAAATAAAAAGGCAGGACAGAGATTACAGCTATTAAAAAACAGGACAAAATTTTCCATCCTAGCCCCCCCCCCCCCCCCCCCCCCCTAAAAATCAAATGGTAGCTCCCTAGGAAGAAATTGCCCAACCTTGACCTCACATCGTGAGTTGACAGAATGTCTACCATTCCGGCGAGCGGAAGAATATTTAAAGCGGCGACAAAAAGATAATACAGATGATATACATGCTGATCTAGCCGTGTGTGAAGTAGGTGCATTGAAAATGAAATTTTATTGTCGATGTCACTCGACTACTACACTATTTAATTTAAACGGATCAATACAAGAAATATATTCTGATATAGGGAGCTACCACTTGATGTTAAAGGAGGGGGTTAGCATGAAACATTTGTACTTGTTCAAGTTGTAATCTCTGTCCTGCTTTAATTCTCACTATATTCGGTCTAGCATTTACATGGATAGCCGACCTTCCTAAGGAAAGAAACAAGTGCTTGTGCTCATGTCCTGCCGTTTTTTTCAATTTCATCCTAGCAACCCTTAAAATTAAATTGAATGGTAGCTTCCTTTTATAGAAGACGACATAATTTTGGCGGATAATCCTATCGGCGCACATGATGAAAAATCATGAATTTGTCTCATAAAATGGAAGATAAAAAAGTGTGAAAGAATGAAAAATAAGCCGACTGTCTTTTTAGCAAATTTAAGGTAATATATACTGTAATACCACCCCCCCCCCCCCCTCCTAACAAGAAAATTAAATTATCGCACTAACTTAAAAGGCTGCAAACTTAAAATTTCTAAGTCAAAAAGTGAAAAAGTGAAAGTTGAAGGAGTTTATAAAGGCATGTGACAACAATTCTACGTAGAAGCAATTTATTAATGAAACACACAAGTAAATGATAGCACTTAAAAAACTATTTAAAAGAAAAAAAAGAAAAAAAAAATATCCCTTGGGGCAGAGAACTGTTGTATTCCTATAATAAAAAAAATCGATAAAAAACGTTGAATGTTAATGATATGAACCTTCAGAGTCTTATATTATAGGATTAAGACCTGATGGAACCCCTGGACCCTTTTCTGTCATAAAAAAAGTCTTTCAAGTAGTATATATTCTTCAACGTATCAAACTAAAACAGTGGTGTCTATCAGATATGTTTTATATCTTCTGATTATTATATTCATAATTCAGGTGTGTACAACTAATGTAGAACTTATTTTTATGTTCATATGCAAAAAAAAAAGAAATTCATTACATAAAAAAAGACATGTGACAATTGTAGGATATTGTGTTATAAATGTTTGACAAACTGGAAGAAGCATCGCCAAACAATAAATAGATGTGTTTAGAGTTTCATGGTGGTTCGTCATAACTAAAATGAATGGCTATATTTACACCTCATTACAATCATGTAAACCTGTCCAGTTTGAAAAGTTTAAAGGTGTGACCGTGTGTATCAAGTAAATATATAAAAGCTTATTTATAATATAAGTTGTGTGTCAGAAAGATGAAATGTTTTTTTTGATTTTGATTGACATTTTTATGCTCCTGCTGCAGCGGAGAGGCAATTAAGTTTTACACTTGTATTACTCAATGATGTTTTCTGTTGCAGGATCCTCACACTTCCTCTTCACCAAACTCAATCATATTTTGATTGTTATCTTTATTATTTCTGTTGCTGCTTCTGGTTATTTCAGCTGGACATCATAATCATGATCATGCAGAATGTCAGATAGATTTCTTTGCATTCCCAGTACTTATCTTATCTATTTTTAAATGCGTTTATAGATGGATCTTTTGTTACTTTATCTAGTAATTTGTTCCATAATTCGCCATTTCAGAATCTAATGCATTCTGGGTAACATTTTTAAAAGGGTACACCAACACGTTGTGATTGTGAAATGCTCTAAACAATGGAAATTCAACCAATGACGTTACTTAACACAATGCTTATTACCAAAAAACTTAGATGTGGTCTGGCTTATATGGTAGCGTAATTTTTACTGTTCAGAAGTTATGCCCCTTCATATAGAGAAAAATAGATGAATATTTATTTTACTTTCTAACATTGCATCACATTGATAACGATCCAGAAAAAAGTAGTTACAGAAGGCACTACCATAATATCTCTAAAGGGCCCTGTGCAACAGATGAATTTGTTATTTTCTTTTAAGCACTTTTTTTTTCAGTGGATGCAATAATTGATAAATGACCCAACACCAATACAGGATACTTTTTAAGAACCATCATATGCATGTTATATTTAAAATCAAGATGTTATATGAACAAAGCTACATTGGTGATATATAATCCCTAACATGCTTGACTAGATAATGAGATTTGAGTAGAAAATTTTATTCACTGCTATGATTATGACAAAGATTTAAAGAATGTATTTTTTCCATCAACTTTCAATATGTAAAGTGAATTGTTACAGACTGACCATTTCAAGAATATTGTGTCTTAAGTAAATATATGCCTCCATGTACATGTACTGTCTGACACTATGTAGTATGCTAGCAATTTATAAGTTCAAATCGCTCTTTCATTGTACAAATAGTTAAAGATGATTAGAAATGAAACTTCATTATACAAATTTACATTTTTTTATTATAGCAACTAATGATGGATGATGGAATGTTCCCTTTTGGTTCCCATGTTGCCTGGGTTACAGGATAGCCATCCCAATGAACCAGATACATTCTCTTCCTGCCTACTTTTTTATCTCCCAAGATGCCCGCAACTCTAAAGAAATTGGCATTGAGTTCTTCATCTGAAAGAAGTAAAAATTTTAAATTGATATAATTTATATATATACATATATAAAACAAAAAATTAGGTAAGTCACTAACAATATGCTTAGGATTTTAGTGTAACAAATTTATTGGATCTAAATGTGTCGGTGTATCACATGGGAATGTAAGGCCAAATGAAAAAAAATATGCGTGTTTTGCTTTTGACCCTACACTCCCTCCCTATTTTTAAGATAAAAAAAAAGCATACCCTTAATTTTTTTATTCAATTTTTTAATTTCAATGTAGCACTTTCATGACAGTTAAAGTGTGATTGTCCCTTCCGTAGACTCAATGTGAAAAAAATGGTGAAAAAAAATCCCTGTATGTCATGTATGTATGTTTTTATTTTGTAATGTTTGTTATAGAAACCAATTCATTTGTTAATTGTCAAAAGTTCATTTTGTATACTATGAATCTGATGAGTTTAGTCTTTTTTAACAAATTTTTATTCTTTATCGGTAACATTGGTAATTATACACACATCATGATCAATATCTTATTTGTATAGTTTATATTCAGAAGTTATTATGTTAAAATTTTGATCACAATCCAAAATTAGTTATTATCAAGCATGAATATTATTTCCAAATTTGCCCCTTCTGTTCAGAGTTTAACCTCTGCAGTTGTATCAGGCAGCGCTCAGCATGTTGATACATGTACTACAGTAAAAGTAGAGAGGCAATATCTAAACATTGAAAAATCAAGATTTTTATGTGTCAGACAAGTATTTTAAAACACTTTACCTATTTTATTTTTCTTAAAGCTGCCTTCAGAATCTTTGCTGTCTTTCCTCTTTTTTGTGTGGGTAGGGTTGGAAGTTCCTGTTTGTGTTGTTTCTATAGTTTTTTGTGTCTGTCCAAGTTGTGATGTTGAGGGTGTGTCTGTAGTTATAAGATTAGGTGTATGCATTTTTGTTGAGAGGGTGTCTGACATTTTTTTAGATGTTGATGGTGCAAGTGTAAGTTTTTTGTTTGTAACTGATTGTATAGTTTTTTGTGTTTGTCCAAGTTGTGCAGTATCTGTAGATATGAGAATGGGTGTATGATTTGTAGTTTTTAGAGTGTCTGATAGTTTTGTAGATGTTGATGTAGGATTAGTAGTTGTGTGTGTGTGTACAGTTGTTTGTGTAGGTTGTGCAGTAATTACAGGTGTACATGTGTGCATTGATGTTTTAGTTGAGGATGTGTTAGTTATTACAGTGGGTGTACGAATTATAGTAGTGAGGGTGTCTGATGGTTTTGCAGATGTCGATGGTGCAAGTGTAATTTTTTTGTTTGTAACTGATTGTATATTTTTTTTGTGTTTGTCCAAGTTGTGTAGTTGTAGATAGATTTGTGTGTGACAATTCATGTTCTGTAGTTGTTACAGTAACTGTAGGAATGATAAATTCGGTCAGCAGATCTGGAAATAAATATTGAACGTTGATTTAGAAAATATGCAGTAATTATAAACAAAATACAAAAAATAATATATAGCAATGGACCAAAAGATCTAGGTTATCAAAACAGTTTACTTCTTTAATCATATTTTCCTTTTCATTTAATATAGTTTCTGATTTAATTCTACAACCAGCAAAAATGTGACTTTAAATTTCCATTTCTAGTTGTTTGTCTCATACAGTCCACCATTAATCAGGGAAATCAGTTTTGTCATGACCTGACATGCAGATAGTAGATTTGTTATTTTGCATGGTTAACAAATGACCAGTTATGATTCATAAGTTTTTTTTCTTAATTTTATATAGATTAGACTTTTTTTCTTCTAATTTGAATGGTTTTACTCTAGTAATTTTTAAGGGGGGTCCCATAGGGGGGTTCTGATCCCAGATCCAGATTACTGTTTTGTCAGATTCCAGTATCCAGCTTATACTATATATATAAAAGCAATTCTCAATTGTTTGTAATTTCCTGTGTCCAGCTAGACTTCATGTTTGGTTTTGACAGCACAATAATTGGACTTTCACATGTCACTCTTGCAAAAAATTGTCAATCCCGTGTCACCCTTAGAGCCCAATGAGACCCACTTTTTATAGGCCCTTTAAAAACTTGCTGTTTAGGTGTTTTAGCCAAGACTCTGTGATGAAGGCCAAACTTTGACCTATGATGGCTGACTGTTACAAGTTGTGACTTAGATAGACATGATAGAGACCTAGTTGTTTCATTGGCATCTATACCACATCTTTTTAAACTCACGCTATAAAGATTAAATTGTAGAGTTATTGTCCTTGGACTTAAAAAATACATGCAAGTAACCAGTTTTCTATATTTTAACTGTGGTTGTCATGCAATTCTCTCTAAATGCTTTTTGTTATCTTCAGTTTTCGTTTGTTCAACTAATATTATAAGGGTTAAGCTGATTTATTCCTTTCTATACATGTAATGTGTAAAATGCATTAAAAGCAAATCATAAATGAGTCTTTCAAAACCTTAAATTTATCATACATGTACAATGTATAAGACAATGAGTTTTAACAAACATATATTTTCATTTGCCATTTTTGAAATAGTAAGTGTAAATGTATGAAACTAGAAATTACCAAAGTCATTAGGCAATTCCACAACTCCAATGTCATCTTGATTCTGTAAGGATCTGAAAGGGTTTAAATATAAATGAACACTGCAGTCATTTCTATTATTTTGTGCATGCAGAAATATCATGTATATATTTTTGCGGGTATTTTTGTTTGTTTGCTGATATCTGGAAAAATCATGATTCAAATAATTGCTTATACTTTAACCAGAAACGGCATTATATATAGTTTGTCAATGAACATGATGAAAGGAGTTGTGATTTTCAATATATGCATCCTTTCTGTTCTGTGGTAAAAGTTTTTATCAGGTTAAGCTTTAAAGATCTGCTTGTAACCGAATTTTCAGGTGATTGATTAAATGACAGGCACTCATCATGACAGCTACTTCGTGTACTTGTTGAAGATTAAATTTGATCTTTTCTTAGCCCAACATACATGTATTCCTTTTCACACAAACAATTGAAAAGAGGGTTGTAGTGTTAGTTATAAATGAAATGCAATAGGCTTAGGATTAATTTTACTATTCAGATTTGTATTGAAAGTCTCAGCGGACTTTTTGTGTTAAAAACAGTTAAGTAACGCTTTAAACATATGAACTTGCAAAAATGATATACTTTGACATGTCACAGTTCTTATTTATTTAACTTACATGTATTCCTCTTGGGTCAAAGTTAAGATATCAGATTCTGAAATTAGATTAATGATATAAAGCATTAAAAATATACTGCAAAAACTTGAGGTATTTTAAAAGATTATTTAAGGAATGAATAATCCTTTTTATACGAAAAAAAATTATGGGATCGTAAATGGTATGATGTTGTGTGAAGACACATTGGTTTTCGGACAATGATTTTAGTTTAAGATAATAGGTCCACAAAAGGAAGGTTAGGATCGGTTTTGGGATGGTCCCATCCATTAAGGAAAAAGGGGCCCAAAACAAGCACTTTTCTACTTTAAGGATAATAAATTGTGTATAAGCATTTCAATTGCTCTGAAATTGTACCAAAATGTTTGAAACCACAAGTAGGTTTGGATACATTTATGGGGTTATAGGTCCAAAGTTTAGGAATTAAGGGCCAAAAACAAGCATTTTTCTAGTTGCAAGACACCCTTGTAGATTCTGAAAAAAATAACAGGCTAATGACGCTAAAAGGCAGCACTCACACCTTATATGATAACCCTATATTATTGTTATGCTTTTTATACCTTGCATGTGACTGACATTGTTTGATCTGACTGTAGTTTAATATCTTAAATTTAGAATTTGAGAGGGTAATGTTCATATTTATTAATCATTTATATTAATTTTTGTTATTGTTCATTTTCTGTTTTCAGTGATCCCAGTCTCAGTTATTATATTCTACCCAAACATGAAAACTTAGCAAGATGATTTATATTACTCATTTACCTTGGAAAGTTGAATTGTCAGTTTGGTTCTCAGAAGAAGAGGTTTTTTTTCTGAAAAAAAGAGGTATTATATACTAATGATTTATACAATATTGTTAAATATGAGGAGATGATACTAGCAAATCATTTTCATGATGAATACCGTACATTTTTATTCAAGCATTGATACACATATAGCAAGTTTGAAATTATTCATTGGTCAAATAGTTCATGGCTTGCAATCTAAAAATATAAACATAAATAATTTAAGAAATTACAAGTAATGATAAGACAATTTGTTACACAATCATGATGGCCCTGCTATTTTTAAGATGAGTTCTGAACATATGTCAGTTGTTCCGTAGAACCTTTTTGACTTACGTTTCAACTGAAAGTTCAGTTAAAGAAATTATTGTCTTTAACTTGTCCTTGCCATAGGTCGACATTCTTTGGATTGGCAAAAGCTCTGCTGGTACACCAGATATGGTAATCTTGCCATCCTGTACTTTTTTATAAGGGAATCTACTTTCCTTTTCCACTGCTTTAGCTACAAAATAGTAAATACTAAGATGTAACTATATATATATAAATAACCGTTATTATCTTTTAATAATTTTCTTATATGTTACCAGCATACGGACTTTACGTAACTTTTTCTTAAATAGATAGATATATATGTTTAGACAAGTTGTATATACATTATGTACACAGCTATGTATATATATGTTTAGACGAGTTGTATATACATTATGTACACAGCTATGTATCACCATCATTGATGGCGATCTGATGGATCAATATGTTGTAGAGTTGTCACTGACTTCGACATACTTATATATATATATATAAAGACCCGTCAATTCGAAATTCTCCCTGTTCTGAACACTTTGACCGATGTGGAAAGGGAAAATTTAAAATATATCCCTTTTTTAAGATGTGGACCGAAGATAAAATTTCGCGTGAAGCCAAGGAACAATATTTTATTGAACTTTATAAGCCCACACTAAATAGGAAGTGAAATTCGGTCCGTTAATAAAATTCCGTAAGATATATACAATTACCGCATGACGTTACTATAACGTAACGTCACAAGTCGTTACTATTAACGATAACAATTCTGTCTGATGAACCGCTGGAGATGCGGTGAAAGCGCTAACAGAAACAATGTTCGATTTATGATGTGATTTTTTGTGTTTTTTACTTTTAAATTATATTTTCTGTACCAAGGACTTTTTATTTATCAAAATATATATATATATATATGTTACAGTAAATAGGTGAAATTAGGAATTACACGTAATTACTAAACATTTCAGTAAATACCTGTAATTACTAGCTAATTTAGTAATTACATGTATTTACTAGTTGTTTCAGTGATTACTGGTAATTACTGATTTTTTTTGTCATTTTTACAGCTATTTACTAACTTGATGTTTTTGTTTAAAAATTAAAAACATAACTCAAGATACCAAATAAGAAAGTAAAGGGGTAGGTATTTTAAGGAAACTTACTTGAGGATGTAGGACTATAAGGCACATCAAAAGTGCATACTCTTTAGTGTTTGTGAATTGAAACTGGAAAATGGTTGTTTTATAGGTCTTGAAACTCCGTAAATATATGCATGCAAGACAATGATATCAATCCAAAATTGATTTTCATAATTTTGTTAAACTAAAATCTCAATCATGCACTGTGATTTAAAACTTTAAAATAACTTTCTTCAGATATCTTATATTTCTATCAAACTTGGACAGAAGCTAAATGTTTATGAGCATAAGGTAATATCCGAAAGTAAAGATTGTAAAAAAAATCCTTTTTTTCTTATATTACTTATATTATACATGATAAATGGACTAGTTTTTTCCCAGTTAACATTACATACACTCTGCAGTTAAAGTCTTTAAAACATTAGATTTTATAAACCATCCTGGATTTTTACCCAATTTTGACAGAAGCTTCTTTATATAGTACTAGTCAAAAGATAGTATCTAGAGGATTTTTTTTTTTATTTTTTCCTCATTTTTGTTGAGCCTGCGATTAACTTCAAAAGTAGGCGATACTATTTGTTCGGCAAAACCCTTACAATGTTAATAGCTTAATACATCGATAACCGAACTTCAGCTAGAGGTTGAATTGAAAGTCACATGAATACGTATTCAATGAGGTCCAAACATTCACTCGCAAGTGCACACAACTCATCAACTTTGTTTATCAGCGAATTTAACAAAATAGAACTAGATTGGCTACTAACAGTGAATTATAATTTCACTTTATATCATTTTTATTAATGATTTAACAAAAAAAAAAATATATATTTAATTTTTTTCATATCTTGAAGCTAGTATAAATGCACATAACAGTTAATTCCAGTTCTTAACATTCACAACATTATCTGATCTTTATAAGGTAATAAGTCTAAATATTCTTCAAACTCAATGATTTTTGAAAAAAGTTAAAACATAATGTTTTGGGAGAATTTTCCATTTCTGATTTCCATGTCTGCTGAAATTGGTCAAAAATTATCTGTATATTATGCTCAACTTTAATCATTTTGGATTAAAACTAAAGTTTCTCTGATTCAACCAAATATTTGAAAGTCCATATTTATTCAAAATATTTTGAATACAAATCAACCATTCAATATTTTAAGAGTACTAACTGATCTTCTAGTTAGTATTACCATACCTTTTGATCATCTGACCATAATACAACATTGTTTTAGCAGTCAGTAAATAGGTGTAAAAACTCATTTTAAAATTAGTAATTACTGGTAATAACTGGGCTGTTTCAGGAATTACTTGTATTAACTAAGTGCACTGGGAATTACCTGTAATTCCTAAATTTTAGTAATTACATGTAATTCCTAATTTCACCTATTTACTGTAACATATATATATATATAAAACTCGTCTAAACATCAACCCAACAATGTTAGATCTGTAAATTTGCTTTCGCAAATTTTTGGTTCTTCCCTCGCCGGGATTCGAACCCACGCTACTGTGATATCGTGACACCAAATCGCCCGCTAGACCACACGACCACCTGGACTCTCAAATTAAAAGAGCTTTCGCTGGCCATGTGTTACCTTTCCACATCAGTTTTAATCTAGCGGCGTACTACAGTACATGATATATAAGGCATGAAGATGTTATTGTTACAGTTCAGCTAAATTATCTATAGTAAAGGATCCTAGAAATTAATGTAAGATACAGTCACAGAAAATAATTATATTCATAAGTACGTCTGAGTCTATATATATATATACAACTCGTCTAAACATCAACCCAACAATGTTAGATTTTTAAATTTGCTTTTCTTTCCTCTGCAGGATTTGAACCCATGCTACAGAGATAGTGTGATACCAAATCGACTTCACTGCAGTGGTTCCGCTAGACCACACGACCACCTGGGCTTCACAATGATAAAGTTTTTGGTGGCTGTGTTTTATTTCCTCGTCAGTTTTAATCTCGCAGCGTACTACAGTACATGATATATAAGGCATAGAGATGTATATATATATATATACATATATAAAACTAGTCTACATTAAAAACCATGTTCAAACCTTTGATTTTGTTGGATAAAATCTGTAATTTTTATACATGTGCATGTAAAACAAATTTCTTTGTAGAAGGGTCCAAATATATATATATATCCCATTTAAAGACTGTTATATAGCAATAGCAATAACCATTGATTGTGCCGAGTCAATATGATAATTTTTACGTATTCCATCTCGTGATGCAACCAGTTCTTATATACATTTGTACGACATATACTGAATACTATATTAGATATATTACTTGTTCCTTCTGTTATAATGAATAAGTGGAAAACAAAAGGGGCTGGAAGATAACAATTTTAGACTACACCACATTCTTAAATATACTTATTACATTGGTTGCAAGGAATTACATTAATTTTCCAGTGAAATAAAAACCGCTCATGGTTATTTCACTCTCTGACGTCATACAACAATAGAAGCTATCAAGACGTCAATAAGGGTGGATCAAAACAAAAATTGAATGTGTAGAAAAAAAGAAATAGTTCCTTTCATGTTTTACATTAATTTCTTTAAAAAATGCCATTTGCCAATGTTAAACTAATTAAAAAATTCAAATGTCAAAAAATATTCAATTCAATATTGTTCTCTATTCGAATTCTTTGAGTAGTTATTCTATAATTTATGGTGTTCTGTACATCAGTGATTTAGATTTCTTTGATTTTTATTCTGAATAAATGAAAAAATGGGTAGTTCTGCAAACAGCTGACAAGAAAAAACAAATAAATAATAATAATATTTTTTTTCAGCTTTGCGCTCCATCAGACCACAGATGAATTATCACGTTGTGATTGGTTAAACGCCGTCATGTGGTGACTGAGACCGTATGGGGTTAGTATGTTTCATATGTGTTTCATGACGCGTTAATGGTGTTGTCATCAATTAATGTTGTCATGTTTCATTGTTTATTTTTCAACAAAACGCCGCAGAAAAAGTCCAGCGTCCGATAAATTAGTTATACGATTAACTTCTGACCCCCTATGGATTCATAGAGGGTGAATAAAATTCATAGGGGGTGAGGCCGGATATTGTCCATCCATCAATCACACTTCAGTTTTCCAGATTTTTATAGAAAAAGTTAAGGCAAATTTAGTTTTAGTTTTAGTTTTTGTAAGTATATTTTATGATTTTTAATTACAAAGTTCAATTTTCACACTTATTGGAAATGGGATTATAATTATTAGGGTTATTTCCCTTGAAATTGTTAGTATTCATATGTATTCAACACTAACAAATGACTAAAGCATTTATAATTTTAGACCTATACAGATAACTTTATGCTGAATTTGCAAACATATTTTATTAGATATAGGACAGTCAGGGGTATTACTGAAGAAGTAATATTATTATACTTATATAAGTAAATTTGAAGGATACTTAACTTCAGTGAATTTTATTTACTTGTATAAGTAAAAAAATATTGGCTGAGTTATTTCCTTAAACATTCAGATTATTTTACTTGAGTAGAAGTATTATAAAAGTGATCCCTTCTTTTATTGAGTTCTTAGGATTTCTTTGCTAAAATATAATTTCAAATTATCTGCCCTTTGCAGATGTCTTTACTAATCATTTAAGTGTAATTTCATGGACTATGAAAATTTTATTTGTCTGTTATCTTCAGAACACTGTACTGGTCATTTACATGCCCACAAGGAGATTTTTTGAAGGCCTTGGGTAAAAACTTAAGATCTTTGCACAATCAGTTTCTTTGTTGAATTAATTAGATAAAACATTGAACTCCAATAAAAAAATATAAGCTATCTTAGGAAAAATTATTAAAGCCATGATTTTACATCTCAAAACTTGAGAATTTGTGTGAGATTGTAAGAAAACTTGTATAAGTAAATTTTTTAGAAAATTAAAGGCAGATTATTTAAACATTATAGTTAACTTATATATGTATACTTTTTTTTACTTCTTCAAGTAAATAAAAATAACTTGTACAAGTAGTACCCCTGACTGCAGGAAGATGTGGTGTGTGTGCCAATGAGACAACTCTCCATCCAAATAACAATTTATAAAAGTAAACTATTATGTACACTGCCTTCAACACAGAGCCTTGGCTCACACTGAACAAAAAATTATAAAGGGCCCCAAAATTACTAGTGTAAAACCATTCAAACGGGGAAAGCAACGGTCTATATAAAAATTAGAAACGAGAAATACATATAAATTACATAAACAAATAACAACTACTGTACATCAGATTCCTGACTTAGGACAGGTGCAAACTTTTGCCTGAAACAATAGCATAACATTACAACATAGAAAACCACACGATAATATCAATTGGAAGGCTTTATTCAATCAAAAAATTTTAAAAACTTAAATTTTTATTTGAACAGGGTTTTATTTAAATAACTGAAAGGGCCAACACATCTGTCCACCTAATATGTACATATAATGTTAAATATGATACTAATTACAATAACTTCATGAACTTTATTAAAAAGTAACTTACAGAACAACATATTCATTTGATCCTGGGCTTTTTTTCTTAATTCACTGATGTCCTCAAACCTATCTGTTCCATTGGTCTTTTGATTTCCTAAAATACACACAATTAAAAGAGTTTATTTTCATATATATTTTAGAAGAACTGCCATTTAGTTAAAAAAAAGTTTTGTGATACTGCTTAAGGTAGGTCACAGGAAGCTTGATGTGACCAATTCTTTTTTTTTTTTTTTGGAATAATTTGTCATTTTTAGAGTTTACCAATTTATGATGAATTTTAATTTTAATCTGCCTCCACAAAGTGAAATGCAATTTTAATATTGTTAAATAAAGAATCATAAACAATTTAATAATTTACGGCGTCATAAGAGCTTTTTCTGGCTTATAACTGCTTCACACCTTCCATTGTTACATGTAAATGTACTAACAATCTTATCAAAGCTTGCTTTGCTTCTATAATCGGAAAGATTTTATATTTTGTGTGTAGCTTTAAAATGATGAGTTTGAACCTATTACTTGTACTTCACAACTTTTAGTTCAACCATATTTTAGTATGTATAAAGAATGTGATGACTAGTCACATGTTAGTTTTAGTTGATTAACTGATATTTGATATTAATATTTGAAATAGTAATGCTTTACCAAAGTATTAGTTTTTAGAACTTGATTGACTCTTCGTAAACCAACTCTTGAAGTCATTTTACATTGTCATACTTATCAATATCATTGAAAGAAGTTTCTCTGTTTTTGTTAGTTTGAAATTTAACAATTATTGTTCATGTACAAGGATTGATTTTTTTTTTTAAAAGCCTACAGTTGTAATGGGTAGGTTAAATTCAGATCTGATGTTATTCCACCTCCTTTAATCCAAAATTTTGAAATTTCAGGTCCAGACAAATTTGATGAAACTTAAACACAATGCTTATTACCAAATAACACAGGTCAAGTTTGAATTTTGGTGGCGTCACTTTAACTTTTAGAGTTATGACCCTTTGTAAGTGGGAAATTGGTGAGTTTTAGTATTAAATCGTTACTTTAGTTTTCCTCAACCAAATGTCATCTATACACAATGTTTAATTTATTACCACAAAACACAGATCAGGTGTAACTTTTGGTGGCTTCACATTAACTTTTCTAGAGTTATGCCCCTTTATATATAGAATATTTAGTGAATTTTAATTGTGCTATCTCTTACGTTAGCTTGCCCCAACCAAATATTATGAAACTTATACACAATGCTTATTACCACAAAACACACATCAAGTTTGAGTTTTGGTGGCCTCACTTTAACCATTCCAGAGTAATATCCCTTCATGATTAAAATTGTTAAATGGTAGTATCGGTTTATGCCACTTATAAGTTTATAGAAAAATTGCTGAACTGTGAGTTTCCATTCTCTAACTTAATTTTCCTCCATCTAAATGTGATGAACTTTAAACATTATACTTCTTATCACAAAACTAAACTGAAGTTCAAACTTGGGTAGGCTCACTTTTTCTGTTCATCAGTTATGTCTCTTTTCAACTTATGATAATGCATGCTGGGGAATCATCTGCATCCATGATGGACAAGTTCTCATTTATTTCTTGTTGTAATATGATCTTTAATAGTTATATATATACCATTTGTTAT
Organism: Mytilus trossulus; assembly: GCF_036588685.1. Classification (NCBI taxonomy): domain Eukaryota; kingdom Metazoa; phylum Mollusca; class Bivalvia; order Mytilida; family Mytilidae; genus Mytilus; species Mytilus trossulus. The sequence continues at coordinate 54,515,244 of NC_086377.1, forward strand.
ATGAAGGTAAACCTTCTGAACTATTTCAGGGTTGTCTTCAATAAAGCTGCACATCTTAGGTGTGCCCATCTCTATCATGTTTTGGTTTAAATCAACCCCCATCAAACAAGCCTCTACACCAGTGTCTGCAAGTTCTTTTATCTATTTAAAAAATAAAAGCAATGACTTACTTTAAAATTTTCTTTCACAATAGTTTTACAGAAATTTGTCAATCATTAAGTTAATGCATCTTAATGCCGAAGACATCGAATAATAAAAAAAACAATACAGAGGGGCTCATGCTTCTTATTTAATATTAAAAAAAGAAATCATACTCAACATATTTTTCAAATGATTTTTATAGTTCGTTCTTTTGCTGTACTGTTATACCACTGTCCCAGGTTAGAGGAGGGTTGGGATACCGCTAACATGTTTAACCCCACCACATTATTTATGTATGTGCCTGTCCCAAGTCAGGAGCCTGTAATTCAGTGGTTGTCGTTTGTTTATGTTTTACATATTTGTTTTTCGTTCGTTTTTTTTTACATAAATAAGGCCGTTAGTTTTCTCGTTTGAACTGTTTTTTCTGGGCCTTTTATAGCAGAC